>NC_037529.1:15660525-15662106 GCF_001531365.2 Cynara cardunculus var. scolymus | reverse complement strand
GTACTCGCCGGTCTCTAATCTTCAGTTTCAGTCTTCGACGTTTGCTGAAGGTTCTTTGGTGTGAGTGTTGTCTTCTTGAAGTATTGCTGTCTTTGATAGATTTAYAATGCAAGTTCTTCAGCGATCACTGAACATACTCAGTGAAGATCGCTGGAACTGAAAATACTGAAACATAAATACAACGTGTAAGAGAAAAGGGATTATCATCAAATCATTGAGAGAGAGGATCAACAATCTCCCCCTATTTGATGATAACAAGATAACATAAAAAAGGTTATCTTATCAAATAATAGTAAGGAAAAAGTTACATATTAAATACATGTCCCTTTTTACTATTTTGGGATCTTTTTCAGTTTGGTCAGTCTCAGCTTGATAATTTTTCTTAAGTTATATCTAAGAAAATTATAAGTACGGAAACTGAAACTGAAAGCTTATTCACTGATGTAGATTGTCAATGAATGCGAAAAGTAACACTGGAACTCATAGAATTGTGTTCATATTACTTTTTTTAGAGATTTTTTTAGTGAAGTACATGGAATACTCATTATACTAATCATAGGAAATATTACAATTATTACAGTACATGTTCAGAACTTACAGAATATAAGTACAATCACTGAAAGAAGACATAGTACAAGAAGTTRCAAGRAAAAGTGGATTGTTGTTACAAAGAGAAACTAATCTAGATATCTTAGATCTATGTACCCATGTACACTTTCACCAAGTTTTCTTCGACGTAGGAATTCCCTTCGTATCTTCAGATCTATGACTTTTCCAGGCATGCTATCATCTATCCAGAACAAAAGATAAACCAGATGATCCATTGGACATAGATGTAGCTCTGACATTCTCTGAAATCTGACTTCACCTTCATAGTCAAGGAATATAACTCCTAACTCAGGTTTAAAATGCACAGAGTTGGGTGTATAGGGACCCTTATCTGGCAAGTCAAGATTCATCGTAGAAATGTTTGTACTTTTATGAGCCTTCAGGATTTCATCTAAGGAGAACCTTGTTTCATGTTCGTTCCTTAGGAATGGTCCTTCATTAGGATCATAGAGTTTTTGTTTCTTCTTCCCACCTTTCTTCAGAGTTGGCCGGTCAGGGACCTTGAAATACCTGGACATCCTTTTGATGAGCTCGTTGATGGTGTCCTCGATAAGTGTCTTGTGTCTCGACTTGGATTACTGAATGGCTTGTCTGATCTCCATCCATTCGCTGTATCCATAGCGACCAAGGTAGGAAGGGTACTCGGTAACGGCATCAAGATTGTCCCTGGTGATGAGTATTGAGACCAACGTTCCACTGTCTTTAGAACATCCGCTGATGTTGACGCTGATAATTGGGCGGGGACTGAGTCTCTTTTTCAGTTTTGCTTCGCTCCATTGCTTGTCCTTATCCACCAGCTTCAGCTTCTTCTTGCGTTCAGCTTCTGCAATCAAAAGAAGTTTAGCCTGGGCTTGGACAGCATTCACCGTTTTCTTGGACTTTTTCTTGGGAAGGACTGTTTCAGCTAGTGACTTAGCCAGTTTCAAGCTGTCTTCAGTCTGTTTTCTTTGAAGTTCTAGCTCTTCTTCAGCC
>NC_037529.1:15656714-15659036 GCF_001531365.2 Cynara cardunculus var. scolymus | reverse complement strand
TTTGAGAGGCCCCAACTAGAGACGTGGTTGTCCCCTTTTTGGCTTTCTTGGCTCTCTGAGGAGAACCAAGAGTTCGTTGAGGGTCGTTTAGAAGGGATTTTGGTGGCTTGGCTAGACGTTGGGGGGGGGGGTTTCCCTTGTCATGGCCACCTGAGAGGAAGAGGTAGTGATGGACATAATGGAAGAGAGTGCCACATCACTGTCCCTCAGCTAATGATCCAGAATTCTGGATCCAAGCCTGAACGCTGGAAGGTTTCCTTCTTTGGGGTAAAGACTCTTGAAGATTTTAGTCAAAACCATCGAAAGAAACCTGGTGTAAGGCACCACCTTTTCTCACTGGCGCTTGTTCAGCTTAAGCACCAGGTCATCGAAAATGACCGCAGCATAATTTATATTATGATGCTGAATTGCAGATACACCTATGATTAAGGCGATCCTAGAGGCTTGGTCCTGACCTCCAGTTTTTCCACCCATGCACTGGATGAAATGAGAAAACAGGTATTGCCAGATAGCTGACATCCTATTCTTCTCAATCTTCGTTAAGGACTTGAGAGGGGCGCAGAAGTCCTTCTTCATTGGCCACTGGTAGCCAATGGCGTCGAGAAAGTTGATGATCTCAGTAGAGAAGGGTTCGTTGTTGAAGGGACCCTTGAGAAGACGAAGGGCTGAGCGGAATGTAGAAACCCCAAAGTTCACATCCATGCGGTTGAAAGTGAAATGGATTTTCTCCATTGTGCGTCCAACATCGTCTTGGACTTCGACAACCTCAGTAGTGTACCAGAACTACTGAAGGAGTTCCTTGACCATGAGGAGCTCATGGTTGAGAGCATAGCCTAAGGACGACTGTTTGAGAAAGTCAGCGGCCTCTTGGTAATGTGCTCTTGTGGAGGGTATCTCTAACAAGGCAATGTGGTTGTTGGCCTTGATAGAGATCTCGTCAATGGTGAARTTGACGTTCTTGGCAGCCATCTGTTTATTATCAAAAAAGTAAATCAAACAGGAACAAACAGATTTGTTGAGTGTAAGCCAAGAGTTTATGGTTAAAGAGTATAAAAAAAGTTTTTAAACAAGGAAAAACTTTTATTTGAAAAATCCATAAAAGATTAGGGTTTTTCAAGAGAATGTGTATAAAGAAACATGATTAATAATCAAGAAAAAGATAATTAAAACCCTTTAAAGTTCAATACATTAAGAGAACAAAGTTCTTAATCATATTAAAGACATTTCTTATAAAGGTAAGAAGAAAAGAAGATTCTGACCTTTAAAGTTCAAGAAGAAAGGTCGGAAAGAGGTGTGAAGATTTAGAGAGTTCTTGCTTTGGAGAAATCTTAGTAGAAGTTCGTCTAAGAATTTTGAAAGCGTAAAGAGAAAAGTGAAGAATAAATCTCATATTTATAGGTAGGAGGAGAGAGAAGAAATATGAGAGAGAGAAAAAGACGACGGTTCGGGAAAGTGGTCATAATGAGAAATATGTCACGTTCTCATCCACAATTGGATGACATTTAATGAGGTAGCGTAATGACAGGTCATTTTGTGCGTCTCAAAGCGTCGCTCATAGGAAACAGAGAATGTCGTCATAAAGACAATGTATTAACTATTTTCTTTTAAAAACAAAAAGGTTTTTAAGAATATGAAGAGTCATTCATTTATAAGAGTACTGAAAACTCTATCTAAAACATTTTATCACTAAAAAAGAGAAAGTATTCAGTGATGGTTTTAAGACATCATGTTTTAGTGAAAAGAGTCACTGAAACTGGCATTTAAAAAACTTTTTGGTTAGTGAAGAAAAGTTTCAGTGAGCGTTTAGATTTCTAAGATAAGTATAAATATATACTTGAAGATGTGGTCACGGAGACCACCTTTTAAAACATTTAATCACTGAAAAAGAAAAAACATTCAGTGAAAGTTTTAAGTTGTGAAAAAAGAAGAGTAATCATACCTTAGAGATAGATATATTTACTCAAGAGTTCAGTGTTAGGGATAGAGCACTGAATCATTTCACTTAYTGRGTGATGTTTAATRAHTGAAGGTTAATCTTCAGTGTTCAACATCCCCAATTCGCTGATCAAGATATTAAATCTTGTCTCATCAAGAGGCTTGGTGAAAAGGTCAGCGAGTTGATACTCAGTTGGAACGAAGTGAAGTTCAATATCACCATTCATAACATGATCTCTGATAAAATGATTCCGGATCTCAAACTATCACAATAAATAGGAATCCTTGAAAACTGAAGATCATAGTCCAGTAGCTGATTTTCATCCAAAGAATTTGGGCACAACAGCTACCAGCGGCTACATATTCAGCTTCAGCTGTTGATGTGGA
>NC_037529.1:15654480-15655819 GCF_001531365.2 Cynara cardunculus var. scolymus | reverse complement strand
AGCCTTATTGCGGGTTACCACACCATCTTCATCCAACTTGTTGCGATAGACCCATTTGGTGCCTATCACTGATTTGTCAGATGGACATGGGACAAGGTACCAGACTTTGTTCCTATCAAACTCAATGAGCTCTTCTTGCATAGCAAGAACCCAAATAGGGTTGGAGATAGCATCATTGATTTTCTTGGGTTCAACTAAAGAAAGAAAGTTGACAAAGAGACAGATATTACCTAGACCTCGACGTGTCTTGATACCTGCATCTATATCACCAAGAATTTGATGAATTGGTTGGCTTTTAGTCCATCGCTGAGCCGGTAGAGGAGCTTCATCTGAATAAGAGAGTTCAGGTATGGAAGATGAGACTTCAGCAACAGTTTCTTCAGTAATAGGGATTATTGCCAAAGGAGCCTCAGATTCAGCAACTGAAATAGGTTCAGCAACTGAAATAGGTTCAGAAACTGAAGACATTTCATTTACTGATGGATCAGTGTTTGAAGTAGAAGGAGGCACACAGCTAATGGGTACTGCAGTGATCTCTAAATAAGATACATTGGAGTGACTAGCTGCAAATGGAATGATGAGTGGATCATCTTCAGCTTCTTGTGATTCAGTGTTTAGAAGAGCAATGTAGGAAGCTTCAGGTTGTCCATAGTGAGATATCATCCAGTTCTCTAATTCATCCTCATCATTTGAGATAGGTTTTCAATTAGCTGACTAAGATTCGTCAAAAGTGACATGAATAGATTCCTCTATTGTTTGTCTTCTTTTGTTGAATACTCTGAAGGCTTTGGATACAGAAGAATATCCAAGAAAGATTCCTTCATCAGCTTTGGGATCAAACTTTCCAACTTGGTCGAGGTTGTTGAGAATATAACAAGTACAACCAAATATATGAAGAAAGCTTATGGAGGGCTTTCGTCCATGGAAGAGTTCATAGGCCGTCTTCTTGAATCTTTTTACGATCAGCGATCGGTTTTGAGTAAAACAAGAAGTGTTGACAACTTCAGCCCTGAATTGAGTCGGGAGATGGGATTCGTTGAGCATTGGTCGAGCAGCTTCAATGATTGTTCGATTTCTTTTTTCAGCGACCCCATTCTGTTAAGGAATTCTCACAGAGGAGAAGTTGTGAAAGATTCCCTTGTCCTCAAGAAAGTTATCCATAGTACTATTTTTGAATTCAGTACCATGATCACTTCTGATAGATCGTACTTTAACGTTGTTTAGTACTTCTATCCTTTTGATGAACGAAATAATTTCTTCAGGTGCTTCATCCTTGGATCTTAGAAAGAATACCCAAGTATACCTGGCATACTCATCAACAATGACAAGTGTGAACTTC
>NC_037529.1:15634228-15654380 GCF_001531365.2 Cynara cardunculus var. scolymus | reverse complement strand
AAGTATCGTTGTCTCTGAATGAATTACAAAACAAGTTCTTCAGCGATCACTGAACAAGCTCAGTGTATGATCGCTGGAACTGAAATTACAGATACAGAAATACATCGAAAGGAAAAAGGGATTATCATCAAATCACTGAGAGAGAGGATCAACAAAACTCTATTTACAACATACAAACGAAAGAAACTAATCAGCTACTCTAATGAAGAGAAAGCTAAATCAGCTATTGGTTTGAAGAACCAGAGAGAAAACTTGATAGAGAGATCTAAAAAATGAAGCTAATAATGAAAAGAATTCGAGAGGAATATATATATATATATATATTAGAAATTTATAAAAGAAACCCTGAAGAAATGAAGGTCATGCTCCGGTACCCTTTATCTTCTCCAAAAAGTGAGGCGTAATCCTCCAATGTGCTTTAACATCTTTGTCTTTCAAACCTTGACAATTTTAGTACTTATCAACAATAAACCTGACAAACATAGCACAATAGTCAAGACTGACAAATACTATATGTTTTAACACTCACCCTCAATCTTGACTTTTGAATAAATCAATCATTCTTAGCTTTAAGCATAACTAATTATGATGATTAACTCCAAGGGCTTTTGTGAAGATATCTGCAGGTTGCTTAGAAGAAATTTTTTTACCACTTTTAATACTCCTTTACTAATTTTTTCTCGAATTTGATGAATATCAATTTCAATGTGTTTAGTACGTTTATGAAAAACAGGATTATTGCAATCTGAATGGTAGATTTGTTATCACAAAATAGATTTACAGGAAGTAAATCTTTTATTTTCAAATCTGATAAGATTTTGAGCGCCCAAACAACTGCACAAGTAGCTGAAGCCATGGCTTGATACTCAGATTCTGCAGATAAGCAAGAAACAATACTTTATTTCTTACTTTTCCAGAAAATCATAGAATTACCAAGGAAAAGACAAAACCAGTAACAAAACGTCTAATAGAAAGACAGTTACCTTGTCAGTGTCTACATAAGCATTTAAACAAAATTAAACTGTCTAGGAGAATGCATAAGCTGACTGAGACAATGAACAAGAAAAGCAATATTAGGTCAAGCAAATAAATCAATCTTCCAATTAATTTTTGGTAACCAGTACAATCAGTTAAAGGGGGGTCTTTAGAATTACTAGAATCAATTACAATTAAGTTTATATCCATAAGTATATTGCAAGGTTTATACCTTAAATACCCAAAATCATTTAATAATTCTACAAAATATTTTATTTGAGACATACATACCCCATTAATACAATCAAAAATTTCAATTCCCAAAAAGAACTTTAATTTTCCCAAGTCTTTAATAAGAAATTTACTTTTTAAGTAATCCTTAACTTTATTTATTTCAGATTGATTGTTCCCAGTTATAACAATATCATATACATAAACTAATAAGAATAAGAAAAAATGACCCAAATCTTTTAGTAAACAGAGACTAATCACTAATACTTTGAACAAAACCATGACCAATCAAATAAGAAGAAAGTTTAGTATACCAATGACGAGGAGCTTGCTTTAAACCATACAAAGATTTAACAAGTTTGCATACAAGTTTATCCTCTGGATTGTAATAACCTAAGGAAGTTATATAAATATTTTCAACTAAATCTCCATATAAAAAGCATTATAAACATCTAATTGATATAAATTCCATTTAACTTGAACAACTAAAACTATAACGCACCTTACAGTAACCATTTTAACAACAGGAGAAAAGGTTTCTTCATAGTCAATACCTTCTCCTTGACTATACCCCTTAGCAACAAGTCTAGGTTTATAGCTTTCTATCTCTCCAATGGATTTATACTTAATCTTATAAATCCACTTACAACCTATAGCTTTTCTACCATGGGGTAAGTCAGTAATGAACCAAGTTCCATATTTTTGTAAGGCTTCCATTTCATCATTCATGGCATTTATTCAACTAATGTCACTACAAGCTTCTTGAAAAGTTTTAGGTTCAAAACAAAACAAAAAAATTCAGAAGAAAGACAAGAATAATTCACAACTCTTTCCAACCCATATTTAACTTTCCTTTTAACAATGAAATCATCAAACTTTCTAGGAAAACTAGACACTCTAGTGGTTTTTCTAAAAGACCAAGTTGAAGATGTAGATAAAACCTGAATACCCTCAAAGATGAGACCCAGGGATTGAGTTTCATTGTTACATCTACTATTTTCTTCAGACTGCGTTTCAACATCATGTTGAGTACTAGCAGCACTTTAGAGCTACTCAAAGGTTGCCAACTGTAACTCTATCAAGGTCATTTTCTTAAGAGAGACCTTGATGAACAGGATCATTAGAGCTTCCTAGAGACTGTCTATTGGCAGCTCTAGTTGGGCTACCAAGTAAATTACAGTCACTAGGGGCAGAGAAGGACTGGTGAGAATTCTCATCATTCAAATGGTCTTCATCCTCATCATTGGGTAGTCAGACAACAAAGTCATTAGAGGAACCAAACATAGAATCAGAGAAATTTAGACTATTAACACCATCAATACTAGACTCATCTAACATGTCGGTGCTCATCTTAAAAGGAAAAACTTTTTCATAAAACTTAACATCACGAGAGACAATAACTCTGTTTGAATCCAAATTATAGAGTATGCATTCTTTTTTATTTTTTGAAGTTGCATATCCCAATAAAATGCATTTTTCAGACCTGGGAGAAAATTTATCTGTGATGTTAGGTAAAAGAGCAAAACATAGACAACCAAAACTTCTAAAATGAGTAAGAACAGGTTGGAAACAAGCTCATACGGGCACTTACCATTCAAAGTAGACGAAGGTGTTCTGTTTATCAAATATGTAACAGTAAGAATACACTCACTCCACATGTTCAATGGAACTCCTCCATGAAACATAAGAGCCCTAGCTATATTGAGCAAATAACGATGTTTTCATTCAATAACCTCATTCTGTTGGGGAGTATAAACACAAGATGTTTGATGTATGACCCTTTTTCTTTTAAAAAACTCACTTAACCTTTGATTTGTGAACTTAGAACCATTATCACTTCTACATTTTTTAACAATCTTTCCAAATTGGGTGTTAAACAGGTTATAAGAAACTTCAAAATTATCACCAACTTCATGTTTCCCTTTTAAAAGATAAATCCAAACAGCACGTGTAAAGTCATCTACAATAGTAAAGAAATATTTATAGTCTTCCATACTTAGAATATTGTAAGGACCCCAAACATCTAAATGAACAAATTCACCAAGACTTTTGGACTTATGAATGCTTAAATCAAATTTCTCCTATGTTTGTTTTGTGTTATGGCAAACTTCACAGGTAACATAGGCTTCATTTCCAATTTTAAGATGATATTTTAAAACCTTTAACATCTGGTCAGCTGGGTGACCAAGATGGTTGTGCCATAGTTAGGCAAATGCAAAACAAGTTATACCAAGACTATTAGAAGGAAAATATGACTCACTGATTAGATTTTCATCAAAGAAATAAAATCCACCTTATGAGTGAGGAAATTTTATAGGATTTTTAGAGGTAAATGATACCACAGGCCAAGGTTTGTTTGATGTTTTACAAACTTCCCCATCTCTCTTCCTACCTAACGAGTGAGGAAATTTTTTTCACATATGGAAGAGGATCCTTAGAAGGATCTGTCCACAAATTTATGAGTATGTGTCGTTAAGACCCATCAAAAAATTTATGAGGCGTTTGGTTCGTAGATTCTAAAGGAATCTGATGGAATTGGAATGTTGAATTTCATTGACCAAATATCATTCCGTCGTTCGGTTCATTCTTTTTTCATGAAAGGAATCTTCAAAATCCTATAAATTTCACAAATAAAGGAATTTAACATTCCTTAGCAACTACATGGTATCAAATCCAAGGAGAAATAAAAATCCCCTTGTGGCTATGGAGGTTCAAATACCCATGAAGTGGGTGGTCGCCCTGGGATTAGTCGGTTTGCATAACGGGTTGGATATCCAGGTTAATAAAAAATCCATTGGTTAATTATCAACACTATTAATAGCTACACTTCCCTGTCTCTCTTCCTACCTAACGAGTGAGGAAATTTTGTTCACATATGGAGGAGGATCCATAATAAGAACTTGTACACAGATTTATGAGTATGTGTCGTTAAGTCCCATAAAAAAATATGGGGTGTTTGGTTCGCAGATTCTGAAGGAATCTGATGGAATTGGAATGTTGAATTTCATTGACCAAATTTCATTCCCTCATTTAGTTCATTCTTTTTCACAAAAAGAATCTTCAAAATTCTATAAATTCCACAAATAAAGAAATTTAACATTCCTTAGAATTTACATGGTATCAGGGTCGTCCTAATCTTTTTGGAGGCCCTGTTACACCTGTTACCACATACTACTATTATAGTTCATCTAAAACAAGACAAAATATAAAAGTCCACATCAAATTAAAAATCTTAAATATAAAACAACAAAATGCTTAAAATGACAAAGTAACATGTGAAATTCACTTAAACAAAATCATTCTTTTAACATTCTTCAAAACAAAGTCTTCAGTGATTTCTTCATAATCAACTTTATCCAAAAAGTCATTTTCGACCGTGATCAAGGCAATTCTGTTAAGTCTATCTTGTGTCATTGTGGAGCGCAAATAGGATTTCAATAGCTTCAACTTTGAGAAACTTCTTTCTGCAGAGGCAACAGTTACAGGAATAGTCAACAGAACTCTATAAGTAATTATACTATTAGGGAAACATTCTACATGCTTCAAATACTTCATAATATGAACAGGTCCTATATTTTGATTTGGTAAATAATCTTGAAGTAACTTCAATTCCGCATACAAGTCATTCCCATCTACATCATATTGGTCTTGCCTTTTTAATGCATTTTCAAAATTAGTACAAGAAGACTTCATAACACATATTATCCAAAGAACGGAGCTTATCATAAGTAAATAAAAACCCAAAGACACTTTCATATTCTTGGTATTGTTCAAATCTTCTATTGAGTGAAGCAATTACATGATCAACAACACACAAAAAATAATTAACTCCATATGATTCCTAGGCAGATTGTGAAGTAATTTCAGATGCATCACTCGGATTTTCAACAAAATGTATTTTTCTTCTAATTTTACGTCTACGAGGAAATAATGAATCGATATTCAATTCAATAAAAAAATTCTTTGTTGATCCTATGGCATCTAAAAATCCTGTTTCTCTATACCTCTCAAAAAAAGAAATCAACCCCTTAATTTGTTCAATAGCACATCAATCAACATACTTTTTGACTGTAATTGTTTACTAACCAAATTTACCGTATATAACATTTCATACCAAACCACTATTGACACTAAAAACTCAAAATCACCAAGCTCATTTTGTGCTAAAGACTTTGCTTCACTTCTAATTTTTGAATCATTATCAATTTCAGCTATTTCAAGCAAAGCTTCTCTTATATCTGATACTTGAAATCTTATAGCTTCTACACTATCAATATAACTCTCCTAACGAGTTGTAGACAATGACTTGACTGTACATCCTTTTTACATTATCTTTAAACACTAGCCATCTTTTAGTAGAATTAGCAAATATCGTATATATATACATTGAATAATACCAAAAAAGTCTCTAGCTTTACCACAAGTGTTGGCTATATCACACAAAGTCAAATTAAGACTATGTGAAGCACAAGAAGTATGAAATGTTCTAGGATTTATATCTAATAGCTTCTTTTATGCTTCTTGATGTTTTTTCTTCATGTTTGAACCATTATCATAACCTTGTCATCACACATCATCTATATCTAGACCAAGACACTTTAATTCAGCTTGTAAAACATCAAACAAACCTTGGCATGTGGTATCATTTACCTATAAAATCCTAGAAAAGTTTCCTCGATGCTAACCGTTTTGAATGAGATATCTACATACCTTAGATAATGGATGTAAATGGAAAAAAGCTTTATAAGTACCTGCATTAATGACATTTGTTCTTGATGACTTATATCGGGAGTGCAATCAAGAATAACGGAAAAATATTTTGCCTTTTTTTTACCTTTTTTAATTATTTCAGATTTGATTCTCCTAGCGAGCAAAGCTATTAACTCATTCTAAATACTATGACCAAGATAGTGAAAAATGCAGGTCATCATTTGTAATATGTTGAACATGATCTTAAATAATTAGGTCAAACTCGACCAACATTTCACTCAAGCCTACAAAATTACCATTGCTACTTTCATACAATCTTCTATTAGTGCCACAAAATGCAAGATTATGTTTTGCAAGAAATTTTATGATAGAAAAAATTCTTACCAAAACATTCTTCCAATGACTTCTTTCTTTCTCTATTTGGTTTTGAGCAACTTTGCCTATGGTTTGACTCTTTTGAAGTCTTAGTCGCAAATCATACTATGTTTTCATATTCATTACATGATCTATGCTTGTCTCATGCTCCTTAAGTCTGGAGCTAAGGCGAGACCAATCCCCAAATCCATCATCTGTTAACTAACATTTTATGTCTTTTTTTTTAATTATAGCAAAAACAAAATACCTTATCGAGCTCTACCGAACGGGGTCGGTCCTAAGATTTTTGATGCCCTGTGCCAAAATAATAAAAAATGCCCTAAGCCTATTTTTTTAAGCCAATTAAATAACGAAACATGTAATTTTTAAAGAGTTTAGAACCTATTCAAGCTAAGTGTCTCATCCCATGTTATTTTTATTAATATAATAAAAAAATACAATGGGGGGACATAAAAACCAAAACCCCGAATACAAAATATAGAATGATAAAAGGATAAATATGGATTAACTTTTCCAGTTTTCCTTTTTCCTAATTGAAATTAGCAAAATAGAAACTTTATTTCAATATATGAAACTTAAAAGACAAGGAAACTATAATTAGTCTTTAAGTAAAATAATAAATTACATCCAAATTACTGTCATAATAAGCAAAAAGTAAAACTCAAAAGTTACAGGTCTAACGACTAAACTAAAAAAACACTCCTTACATCTGCAAAAAAACTCTATCAAACAAAAACTTTTCCAACTTATACAAACAGATGAATTCATACAGAAAATTTTATCCATATGGAACTTAATAAAAACCAATCAAATAGCCCCTAAATCTAATGCGGTAATGCAAATCTCAAAGTAAACAAAAGTCAAAAGAACAATAATAAATTATAAAATTCATAATCTATGTTATTGTGCATTGCAAAGAACTTCTGTCCAATAATTAAGACAATATCAAAATATGTTGTTAATGTTGTATAGTGTGGTCCAATTATATTGATACAGTGATGTGCTCATGTGTATTGAAATTTTCAATTCTCAGATATTTCAATATGCAAGAGGAAGACTCGTTATCAAAATGGCGAAAGTCCCTTAGCCTTAGCCTATTAGGTCAGTAACCCGCACGACCACATGACCCAACTTTATAATGATCAGTTAGAAATTTAGATTTTTTCTTGCAAATAGATTTAAAGATTCATAAATCATAATATGACTCACAAAATAACTCGGTAAGTTCAATCAACGGTAGAAATCAGTCATTTAAGATATCCATCTTTGATTTATTGAATCTGATTTCATGACCGTTAATCAACTGGAAAGAGAACTCCATACTTTGAAAATCGAAATAGTCGAACTTTGAAGAACAATAGAAATTAGATTGAGTTGTTATAATGATGGCGTTAACCGATTCACGATGTGCATTCAATATTCATCACTATTAGGACTTGGGCCTGTTTTTATAGTTAAAGTTTAGTTGTTCAATTCCCAAATTATTAAACCTAAAACTAGTAATAGATGACAATTTGATGCCCCTTTAGGCTTTGATGCCTCGTGCGACCGCACGGGCTGCACGTGGCCAGGGACGGCATTGCTACCGAATATACAAGTCAATTTCTATCACACTTTTCCCCCATTCAGTTAAATTATAGTACACCAAGTGGCAAAAAATTATTTAGAAAATCTATCTTTAAGGCCTTTTGAACAGACAAATCTCTTTTAGGACCATTTATAAATAGCACATCAATCATTTTAGAATCTAAAGCATCCCATTTTCTTGGATCAAATATATCGAAAGTATTAAAAACATCATTAACATCCATAGAAGCATTAACATCATTAGAAGCATTAAAGAATATCATTCAAACTAACACTAGGATCAAAATTAGTAGCATCAACATTAGCATCATCAACATTAGCATCATCAACATTAGTAGCATCAACATTAGCATCAACATTAGCATCATCAACACTAGTAGCATCAATATTAGCATCATCAACACTAGTAGCATCAACATTAGCATCATCAACACTAGTAGCATCAACATTAGCATCAACAACACTAGTAGCAACAACATTAGCATCAATATATGAGTATCATTCAAATTAACACAAGTATCCTCATTATTAAGAGAAGATTTTGATTCTTTTATGACAAACTTATCAAGTAATCCATTTTGAGGCTATATTATCTCTTGAGTTCTTTTTTTCTTTTTACGCTTTTGACATCCACACTCGTGTTTTCTAACCCTTGAAGACATATTGAAACCGAATAAGTAAAAAAGCAGTAAGAAACAACACTGAGTAAGGAAATGTGGCTATTGATTTTTGGTTCTCCCCTGTCCCAACTCCCAGAGCTTTTGTTTTCACTGCAAAATAAAATAATAGATATATAATTTATCATTTTAATATTATGTCCACCATATCATTCTGAAGATAATGATAAACAATACTTGAATACAGAAAATTAGAACTTAGAAGTAGCTTCTCATGTGAACTTTCAGTTAACCCATTAAGGCCTTAACAATAATTTTTCAGAAAATTACAAAAATAAAGATTGATTAAGGTAACATAAAAGAAATGGAGTTTATCTCCTCTACTTGGGGAGCTTGAATGATGAAGAGTTGGAGGCCTCACTCTCAAAATTTCGAATCAAGGAGACTTCAGACTAAAGAATTAAGAAATCTCAAACAAACTCTTAAAATTTTGAATTAGGTTGTACACTTTCTCAGATTTTCGAACTTGATTTGCAGATTGGTTTCTCAGATTCTGAAATGTGAGAAGCAGATTGGTTTCTAGGATTTGTATTGTGAAGATCGACAAAGTCCATATTATACAGAAGCGATTTGAATGGAGCTATTGATATTTCCGTTGAGTATCTGAAATCATATCGTAAGCAATCATCTTTGATGTCTTTGGGGATATCAATAGTCGCATACTCGAATTGGGAACAGAAGTGAAGAGAAAATCGAAGATTCGGGCTATGCTTTACTGATTTTTAATCAACAAATCTGAAATTAAGGGAACCATGGAAGATAGTCGCTTCTTGAATTTGTTTTCATTTAGAAATTAGGCGGACCAACCTATTAGCCCAAGAACAAGTAAAATTGAGGCCCCAAAAATTTGGGGGCCCTGTTCAGAATCCAACTTGTAACAGGCCCATCAACAACCCTGCGTACGACGTGAAAAGATTCAAGCGATTTGCATGGATATTGTGGAGACAACGGATTGAGACTTGTCGTTCAATCAGAATCATCATCAAAGGTTTTGCTTGTAAAATGATACATTTTTCTCAACCAAACTACTTTGTTTCATATGGATCCGATTAAGATTATGATAACTTCCGTTGTACATAAAACTCTGTAACCAATAGTGATATACCATCAGACAAGGGACCCAATCCTACTGATGAGTCAATGACATACCACACATATCACAATGTGCAATAAAATAATGTTATGAGTTTTGAAGACATACTACATCACATAGTTGCATGCTTACAGTCATTCACAATAACATTTATGATAACATGAACAATTTGTAATTGTAGAAAAAATAACACATGAAACTCTACAACCCAAAAGCAATTCTTACCAATCTACGTAACATGCAGGTAATGATCAATGTTTTGCAAAAGTCGATCAATTTTGTGTTCCGATTCTATTGGTTGGATTTTGAAAACATTAATCATTCCAAAACCTCATCAACTCATTTAAAATATGTGAAGTCTAATCCTATATAACATTTAGTTTTTATGTTCATTAAGATTACAAAAAGAATAATAATTTTACTAAAATACCCATTTTTAAAACCCTAATCTTGTATAACATTTATTAAAGAGGTTATTCACTCGACTATTTTAGAGGAATAAGGTATTAAAAAATTCGTTTTCCACAAGCTTCTTCATTTTTTGCCTTCTCTTTCATGTTGGTGCAAAATTTATAATTATATAATTTTAAAGATATATGACAACTTCTATAAATTTATGATACCCCATTATTTATTTAAATATATATATATTTATATATATATATATATATGGGGCTTAATCAAATAAGAACTGATTAGTTTGTAGTAACTGTGAGATCCAATCTCAACCACAAATCAACGGATAAATTAGGAAATTAATAGTTATGGTAGTTTGAGTTAAAATTATAATTAGAAGACATTTTAGATATTTTAAAAAAACTCTTATCTCCTTTCTTCTCTCTCCTCTCTCATCTCTCATCTTTCCGACCTCCAATCTCCGCCCTCCGGTGAACAAAAATTCGACACGTACCAATTAATCACAAATATACACAATGTGATACCCATTGTGATATACAGTGGTACTCAAATTGTATCACAGTATATCACAATGGGTATCACAGTATATCACGATGGGTATCACATTGTGTATCTTTGTGATTACTTGGTACCTGCCATATTTTTGTTCATCGGAGGCCGGAGAGATGAGAGAGGAGAGAGAAGAGAGAAGAGAAGAGTTTTTTAAAAATACCTAAAATGTCCTCTAATTATAATTTTAACTCAAACTACCATAATTATTAATTTCCTAATTTATCCGTTGATTTATGGTTGAGATTGGATCTCACAGTTACCACAAACTAATCAGTTCTCTCTTGAATGGGCCCTTATATATTTATATATATATACATATATATATATATATATTTATATATATGTGTGGGGGGTATAAACCAAATTTATCAAAAGTCCTAAAAACAATTTTTAATGCACAAAGTACTATACATTTATGCACAGAGTCTTAAAAACAATAATGCATTAAGTACTACTACTTTATGCATTTAGTCTTAAAATCTCTTAATCTACAATTAAAATAACATATAGTACAAGTTACCAATGCACATTATTACATTTTTCTTTCATGTTCTCAAGATACTTTTGACACATTTCACTCATGTTTTCACCCTCTCATACCTCTATGTCTTCTTCTCATCCCCCAAGGTGAAATTCAAATTGATATTCACCATGAGTTATTAAAAGTTCTATCGTTCAACTGCTCTAGAACTCTCGATCTCGCTCTCGATCTCTTGATTCTTTGTTCTTGGTGTAAATCGAACATATTTGTGGAGTCGTTTAAATATATTGGATTTTAAACTGTCATACAATTTTTTTCATCGATAGACTGTAATTGGAACCATAACTCTTATTTATTCAAATTGTATTAATATGTAAAGACCAAGTGTAACTTATATCATCGTTAAATCTTTTCTAATAAAACAGTGAAACTTCAAAATCGTTAAAATTCATGGCTTCTGCCGCATTGTACGGATACACAACTAGTATTTAATTGAACCAACATAAACCTAAGTAAAAATAATAAGGACTTGTTTAACTTATTAAAACAGTCAAGATTAATACAGTTTAAATAATTCATCTGGTTTAAACCTAAAACGTAGAGCTCCAAAAAATTAAGAGCTCACAAAGTCCAATTCCCAAAATTTAATGACTATTTTGCACACCCTTAGTGCATAACCTTTATTAAAGTCCCATAATGCTCTTACATTAAATAGTCGTTTTTCAAAATATACATTTCCATTACAACCAATTAAGTTTCACACATTAAGCTTTTCACCTACTTTGTTTAGACTATATTTGTTTTTTTTTTTTTTTTTGGCAAAGTTTTTACTACTATTCATCTTGTCTGATTATCATAAATATGAATGAATATTTAGAGCTTATTTTGGGTATGTGAAAAGACCGGTTAAAGTTATTGGTAATCAACTTTTTGAGTATGTAAGATTTTTGTTAAATGTAGCATTGTAGCTTTGGTGAGTCATGCATTGTTTGGTTAGTTTCCATTAGATCATGTATGGATAAAGCTGTTTGTGTGGATTAATCTGTCAATATGGATTGGAAAACTTTTGTTCGGAAAATGAAAGGAGGGTGTTTCTTAATTGGGAATGACAGATTTGGAGGAAAAAAAAATTGTTTTCTATATAAAACTTTCGTTAAAAACTTACTGAATAAGTCACTTTCTATGTTATTAAATCACTACTAAAAACAGTTATATATGACTAACTGAATAAACCTTAAGTTTCATTAATGATAACAAACAGGCCGTTATCGTATTATACCCATCAATCACATTCAAAGCTTTGTTCGTGTTCCTTTTTATATGTTTGATATGCGTCTATAACAAACAAGGCGCCTGTAGCTCAGTGGATAGAGCGTCTGTTTCCTAAGCAGAAGGTCGTAGGTTCGACCCCTACCTGGCGCGTTTATTTTTACTTTTTTCAACTGCTTATTTTTTTTTTTTTTTGCTTAAATTCATTTTGTTTTTATTTTGTTTTTATTTTGTTTTTTACATACAAGTATTGAAAAATGATATAGGAACAATGATAGATACAGATGATATACATGATAAATGCATGCGAGTCAGGGACGGACCTATAGTTAGGCATATATGGTGGCACCTGCCACCATATCATTCCTCTGTCGAAGGGTAAAAAAATTTATATTCGTGAAAAGTGTAACCGTATTAATCTGTTGTGTGCCACCGTATGTATATGAAACTACAATGAAAACAAGTTTTATTTGATAAAGTTGGTTTGCAAGGCTTTTTATTCCACCCCAGATCCAAGTTCAAATCTTGTTAATGTCGTTTTTTTAGTCAAATGATGCCACCTTTTGAAGAAAAAAAAATCCTTATATTTTAGTCAAACGGTGGCACAAAAATCAATATCATCATAAAAGTTCTGTTGAAAAATAACGACCAGATCTTCCAACAAACTCTGAGGATTAAAAGTGCTAAAAAGGAATCATCTTAAAAAACCATGCAATGTGATGTATTAATAGAGGGAGGCACAAAAAAATCAATATCATCATCTTGTAGCAACACAGGTGCTTTCAAATTTCAGTACCATCAAAAAACACCCCACTAACAGAACCTCTCTAACATAAATTTTATCAATTTCTCTTCAAAATCCAAAAACTCATTTCAGTCGAGCGGAAGCGGAAAATAATACGGTTGGAGATAAGAACATATACTGCACAAAACTTATGTTCCAGCCTTTCTACGGCCCACACGAGCCACAAACCCAGCCTTGATTTGAGCAACAGATCGACCTGAACCACACTGCAACGCAAAACCAAACAAAAGAAAGATATCATGACTAGTGTCGAAAAATATCTACATTTTGGAATTGTCCATTTTTCCCACAGCTGACTACTACTGTCTGTTGGTATCTATACAAACAGAGGGAGGCTCATTCACTTATTACTTGTTATCTTTCAATTAAAAGTAAACATTCAGACAATGCTGATACACTTTTATTCATCAGAGGCCTTTGCTGATAAATTATAAAACAGGTCAATTTTACTTTGTGTGGTAAAAGATAATTTACACATTTCAAAATTTAGTACAACTATCTTGACACCGACAGGTTATCCATCTATAACATCATCCTACAAACAAGATAATTGTTTGAATATGCTTTTGCTTGAAGAACCCCTAACTAACTGGTTTCAGAAGGTTAAAAGCGACCAAGAGAGAACGTTTTGAATATACTTTTGCAGCAAGTACTATGTATCTCTTATTTTTGAATCAAAGAGACAAGGGGACTCGATGGAACGGGAAAGAGAAAAAGTTGGGTGTTGCAATATACCTTCTCGCATCTAAGGAAGAAAAGACGATTCTCTTTTGAAAGAATTGTTTCTGGGCTCTTGCAACCATTGCAAATGACGTACTCATCTGTAAACAGAAATCATCAGCAAATAGCACATAACATGTAACTGAATAGACGTGAAGGTACGATTACGCATACATGTTATCTATTTTGCCTAATAAACTATCAAAATTTTATCCAAAAAATAATATCAAATCCCATTCGCAAACAAAGAAGAGAGAGAATAATCAGATGCAAGCTAATAAAACTAGCAATGTACACAAAATCCCAGCTGTGAGGTCAACACATGCAAATCTGAAAACATTCTTAATTCTGGAGGCTACAGATACCATTCATGAACTCTAACAAGTGACTTACTGACATATCGCCGTAGAATTCCTTCGAAATTTTTTGGTGCAAACCTTCCCTTCACCACCAGTCTTTGCTGTCCATCAAGAGATCCACTTGTACCCAATTCAGCTAGCAAGAAGGTCATAGCATGCTCTGGCTGCCTATGCATCCTGATGGAAAAGATTATAGAACACATTATATAATAAGTAGTTAAGTATATAGCATGCTTGATTGGATTCATTATGATGTCAAAGGAAATAATTGAACAGAAAATTGACAAGTAATCTAGTTGACAAGGCAACAACTATTGACAGTACAGTTAACAAATTAACAACTTAGCCGTACGATTTGCAGAGGTCCATGAAATTCACAAAGACAGTCTTCTTTGTTCCTTCACGAAGAACTTGTGGCGGTCTCATAACTGTTCGCCGCCTATCTCCAGCAAGCTCTGGGTTATTTTCACGGAGAATATGGAAGACTCGGCCTAAAAGCTGCACAAAAGCAAATTACAGGAACCAACAATAATATCAAGAAACAGAATAACATGAAACATGTGATTCATTTTGCTATTGACACATAAAGATGCCATATAATATAATTAGTTGTATTCTAGAAAATTGTGTACCTCCTCATACTTGTAGTCGCGATCAGTACCTTCCCATGGAAGTTTTTGTTGTTGCAAGACGATTCCTTCTCCTTCCTCGTCTTCTTCAATAGGATCTAGTGGATACAAACTTACCATATCAGCATCAGCATGCATTCAAGAGAACAAACATTATGAAGGATGTCAGAAAAAGTAGAACTGAATACAATCTATATCTTCGCCGCCATTTTCTTTGTCGTCATCCAGGAGATCTGTCTGCAACTATAAAATAATCATAAGAATATCATGTCAGGCAATACGCAGAAACACTTTATTCAGCAAATTCTGTAGGGTCTAGTAACTAACCTGTTTCTTCTTCTTCTTTTTCAAACCAGTAAAAGTGGGTTCAAGGCCATCAGAAACTGCATATCAAGCATGGCCTTGATTATAATTCGTTAGAGGAAAAAGGATCTAACAAATGATATACTTACATAGACACATACTATATAACTTTGTAGACCCAGGTTGCAAAATCATTTACCAGATAAGCTCTCAGTTTTCTCAGCTAACTGTTCCATGGAATCATCAGCTGGGTCTTGAATGACAACCTTCTTTTTCTTCTTCTTTTTCGACGGATCAAAAGGTGCAAGCTGCATTGTGAATTCATGATTGTAGCATTAAGATCAGTTCTTTAAAGATCACAGTTACCAAAAGATGTTGGATGTGCCATATTAGCAAACAGCAACACAGTTTATGAATAATTACAACAAAGCTCAATTTTTAATTGTTTTTTATCAAGAACTGTTGTTCTTATAATAGATCTCCAACTAATGGTATAAGTGGCAGTTATTATGTTAACCACCTAAAGATAATAAAGGTCCAGGTGAGTCAGTGAATGAGGTATTTCTTTCTGATGCAAGATAACAAAATTTACTCATCAGATTGCTAGAATATCAATATCCTAATAAGTGGCCTTCATTATTGGTTTGTGATTATCATATAAGTGAAGTCATTGATTATTGGGTTTTGGTATATTAATTTATAACCCCTAGCTTAGGTGTAATTACCATATTGACTCGAGCAATTATTATTTCGGAGGATAATATTACCCTCCATGATCTCATTTAAAAGGGATCATCTCAACTTCCATCCTCATTATCCAATTGTAACTGTGTAAGATCAACATACTTGTAAGGCGGCTTCTAAGGAGGACACCATAATCCATCATAAGTAAAAGAGGGGGGAATTGAAGATCACTAGCCTATGTTCCTTCTGGAACTCAAGATCTTCATATGATGGCGCCATCATCATAAAGTAACCTAATTTCCTAGTGCTTTTCTTAAATTTGTCTACAAGTGTTAGGTTCATACTAGTCTTAATTGATCAGCGTACTAAAACTGAGTCTTAACTGTGAAGCAATCATCACCGAAAGTTTAGAATGGATATCTAAATGATGTTATAGGCATCTGTATTCATACTATCAGCCTAGAGAAAACAACAATCCAGATGGATGGGCTTGGAAGGTAGTCCTCCCCATCCGAGATTGATAAAAATATCCATTAGATTGAACAAAAGGCATTGCCATGGTAATATCATAGAGTTGCAAAACCAATTATCCTCTGTAGTTTTTCCATTAACCAAACCTCATTCATGTAAATATGATTCATCATCCAATACCATAGCAGTTGGTTCTATTTAAACTTGAACTTACTCGGATTAATATCAATCTGACTCCAATGAGATCACACATAGAAAGTCGATACATTCCAACACAAACATAAACAAAACAGGGAGAATAAAAGGATCTACGACACATACATTGGTCGCTTCATCTTTCACCTCTTCCTTCATCTCAAGTTGATGTTCTTCCTCTGCCATTGTATCAAATCTCAATGGTCCCTAGTTGAATTTTATCTGTCCAACAGAAAAAAAAATATAGGAATGACAACTACAGCCACAGAAAACATAAACGTTTTAAATAGAATCAGGTCAATAGAAGCAAGTACCAGCCCCCAAGTCCAAATCCATCAAAGGAATATTTTGAGGGCATAATAAAGCACGTATAGCTATAGCCTATATGAACATAATAACTCTAACATCAACTATCAAGAAACGTGATATGAATATATTGGGTCCAAAAAAGAGCCCTAACATCGACTACATTACCGGCTATCGCTAGCCGCAATACAGTAAGCAAAAGCTAAACATTAAGTACAGAAATCACAGCACCGTCTTCAGCTGTAGATCCCTTAAAGATTTGATCCCAGAGGTACTCCACTCCATTTCATCTTCTTCATACTGATCTAGTTAGTTCTTGCTGTTTATCCTTTTTATCTTCTAGTTGTTGATTCAGTCAATTCTAGGGTTACATCTCTCAATTTCAGATGTACAATTAGAGTTCATTGTTTGAATAAATGAAAGTAGTTCAAATTTATTAGTCCTGTAAGTGTTCGTTTGAATTTTGCTGTCATTTCCTTTGTAGTTCGCTTTCAGACTTTTCAGTTGATAATCTTGTGTTATTGACGCTATAATCATTATTCATATCATGTTTCTCGATAGTTGATGTTAGAGTTATTATGTTCATATACCTATATGTGCTTTATATGCCCTCAAAATATTCCTTGATGGATTTGGACTTGGGGGCTGGTACTTGTTTCTATTGATCTGATTCTATTTAGAACGTTTATGTACTATTACAAACCATAAAAATCAAACAAAAGCATTCCAATCATCAAACATACTTTGGGCCAAATTATTTCTAAATTCAATTCACTCGGTAGAAGTACCTAGGAAAGTAATATTATTCTCATCTTGGCGTTCAATATCCTCAAGAACGTTTTGGTTCGGGTTTCTTAAGTCAATGTGGATGCAATCTATTTTTAACATTATGAGCAACCATGTGAAGGAAAATGGCAACTTGTTCATTGATATCCATATTCCTAGTTGCTTGTAATCCTCCTAATCTATCAAGCACATCACATAATTTTTTGAAACACCTTCTATCCATCCTAAATTGTGATATGCACATGGTGTCACTATCATAGGCATACCTATGCAATATTGCAGATTGATTATATTTGACAATGAGTCTATCCCTTCTATGTTTGGCTACTAAACAACAAACTGTAATGAAAAACCAAATTATAGTGCTCATAGCTTCATCCAAAAACAAACTCATAATCCTATGTTATGCGTGTTGTGAGACTAAGTCGGGCCATTTCCTGTTTATAAACCGCATAAGAAATAGGTTATTACAAAAAATAGTTTGCAAGAAAACCATATAGAAACATAAAATGACCAAACCATAAATCATAAAAGATTTCCTGAACTTCACAGTATCAATTTTCCGTTGTAAACCATTTCTGGACTTCACAGTGTCAATTTTCTGTTGTAAAGAAATCGAGCAGATAAAAAAACATGGAGACATCAAACATAAAATATTAAAAATTCCATTCTAGCAGATACCAAAACCGTAGAGAAATCAAACATAAATCGAGAAAGAAGTAGAGAAATCGAGCAGATACAAAAACAATATAAAAATCGGGCAGATATCAAAACCACAGAGAAATCAAGAAATCGAGATGCCAAACAAGTAGTTTTCGAGCAGAATAGGGATAAAGAAATCGAACCAGTGTAAAGACGAGAGATTAGGGTGTCGCAAATCGCAGTGGAGTAACGAAAGAAATGGAGAAGATGAGAAAGGTGTCGGCTGCTTGAAGAGATCAGGGTATATTTGAGTCAAAGGGTACGTTTACGAGTACAAAATATGAAATATCATTTCTTTGCTATAAAATATTAAATATTTTATTCCTGAAATCTGATGTATTTTAAAGATTCATTTCATTAAAAAAATTAAATGAGATAATAGAATGTGATCAATGTAATTTAAGGGGTTTTTGGTTAAAGCTATTAAGCAATAATCAATGCGAATGAAAATAAAAGAAATTGTTTGGTTTTCTATAATATAAAGAGATTTTCATTCATGGTTAAACCGTAGGAATTGAAAATTAATTCTAATTTTCATTCCCTATCATTTTCATTTTTATTCCATAACATGAACCAAACAGACGCTGAATCATACAAACAAATTTAAAAATATTATAATCCATAGGTTCATTAGTCATGTCATTTTACTTGATCCATCTCTTTCTTTTGCTTCACTTTGACAAATATGTCGCTTCTTCTCGGTCTTTTTTTCGATCGAAACATCAAAAAGGGGAAACATTAACTTCAATGAGGTAGGTCATTAAATGAATTTCATTATTTAAAACAAGAATTGTGAGTTAGCACATTGCCCAAGGCGTATCAACCAATGTGGACACCCAAATGCATCATATTTTATCATATTCAATAAATGTAAAACTAATAAGAACAACCGAAGTTCAAATACACACTTACTATCAAATGTTAGTTTTGGTTACCACAATCAACTAAAAACCAAGCATCCACCATTGTAAACTATTATTTTTTTTTCCAAACAGGTAGCAGGATACCCCTATTTGCACCACAATGAACCAAACAGGTAGCATGATGCCCTAATTGCACCACACTGAACCACAATGAACCAAACATGTAGCATGATGCCATATTTTGCACCACACTGAACAACAGTGTTCTGATTAGACTTTCCTGAAAGTAACAGATTATGAAAGTAAGGTTCTATGTTCACTTAGACTTATATTTGCCCCACATTGAACCACAATGTTCTGATTAGACTCCCCCAATGTAATAGAATGTGAACCTAAAGTTATATGTTTACTTAGACTTATATTCATGGTGTACCATCATTTCCCAATAATAATGAATATAATTGTCAAGTAAATCACTAATTTCATTTGAGATATACTACATTAGTTCGAATACCATGAAGAAACAACAGTAGGAGGCAACAATCATGAACATTAATAGATCAACATTATAGTTATTAATACATAAGAAATCACAGTGTTGTCCTATAACCATTGCCTTCATCAAAAAGCACATTGTTGTTTCAAGACCCAAGTTGTAATGTAAACTTTGAAGACTTGATGTCCAGGGGAGGTAATGGGATGCTGGTAAACTTATCATATAAGTCCATAGAAGGAATACAACAAAAGCTTTTATATCTATACTATATTATAAAGCATTTGGCTAAAACTCTTAAAAACTCTTAAAACTCTTAAACTCTTAAAAACTCTTAAACCCGTTCATCCCTATCCGATTTTATCCCATATCTAAATTCGTGTAACTAACTGCAGATAAACACAATTAAATACAGGATAAACATATCATTTTAAATATAAAAAATCTAAAATATAATTAGGATAATCAT
>NC_037529.1:15627175-15633518 GCF_001531365.2 Cynara cardunculus var. scolymus | reverse complement strand
TTATATTATTAAACCAAATATAAATTACTTTGTTGTTGTACCTAAATTAAATTATAATAAAAAATTGAATTAAAAAATTATACAAAAATGATGAATTTTAAATAGTTAATTTGATACGAATATCGATATATTTTTGTTATATATAAAGTACTGTATATTGATGCATATTACTTAAAATTCAAGATTACAAGTAATTATGCATAAATACAAYTTATACAAGCTCGATGTTTGAATTCGTATAAATAATTGTGGATAAACATAATCAAATAGAGGATGAACATCTCATTTTAAAATATAAAAAATCTAAAATATAATTAGAATAATTATCGAATTCCAACAAAATAAATAATTATTATCTTTATAAAACAATTATATTACTAAACCAAATATAAATTACTTCGTTATTGTACATAAATTAAATTATAAAAAAAATTGAATTAAAAAATTACACAAAAAAATGAAGAATTTCAAATAGTTAATTTGATACTAATATCGACATATTTTTGTCAAATTTTTATGATATCTTCAAACATATATTTTWTTCAAAAATAAAAACATCATTGTTTTTCTCAAAATCACATAAAGTCGTATTATAACATCGACTGAGATAAAGAATAAAATGAAATATTAAAATCATGATGTATCTCGCTGCATTGCGCGAGTACGCTTCTAGTTAAAAAATAAACAGAACAACTATAATCATAAGTTGAAATGATGATATTTCAAGAAGTGATGGTAGCATGATTTCTATTAGTTGCTATTTAGGTTAAATTTTATTAAAGGAAGTACTAAAGCATAGAATGATAACAAAGTAAACTAATAATAATGTAGAATCTACAATGCAAGAAAGATAAAGGAAAACCAAACATTGATAGTTTTCAAAGTTAATTCCCAAGTTTCTATATTAGAGGAAAGTGAATGGAAATGGCCTTAGGACTACTTCTTTTAGTATGATCAAAGTCTATAATTGTATGTTTGTATATGTATTTATATGTAAAACAATGCAACTCATATTTACCAGTCACAATAAATGCAACCCAAATCTAGACTAGTAAACTGATTCCAAGTGATCAAGTGCTAATGCTGGAGACCCCAATGTTCACTTTGATCTATTTTTGGTAAATCCTATTTTGTACACCACATGGAACCATAGTATTTTTTCCACATTGTAACACAAAACCTTAAAGCAAAATCTACAAGTTCTCCTTGAATCATATCCAATATTGTGTACCCACACTCTGGAAAACACAACATTAGGAGCAAAACCATTTAAAATTGTTCAAAATAATTTCATATCTTTAGGAGGCAACATTGATCAACAATATAGCTATCCATACATGTTAATCCCATATTTTGTGTCTAATCACCAATTCATACAAAGATCAAGAACATAAAAATGATAGAACGGGATTATTTTAATCTTTTAATCCTGGATACAACTCTCATCAATTCTTTTAACTCACCTAAACTACCCCTCTCATTTTCATTTTAAATTCTGCACACAAACCCATTTTACATTTAAGCTCATTCAGATATGGATGTTGTCTTGGGTAGGGCTGTCGGTTCTAACAGTCCATAGAGCTATTTCTGTTAAGTTCTCAGTCCCTCCTAAAAATAACAATGTAAGCTCATTTGATCACAAATGATTGATCAAAAATGTTATTACAATGATGCACATTCTATCAGATGAAAATTGATCAAGAAAAATGTAGCAACTAATCACATGAACAATTAATCAGGAGTGATGTACAAAACAGATTATTCAGAATAATTGAGAGAAATGAACGAAGATCTATAAGAACAAGTTTACACATAAAGATTCAAAGAATTTAGAAATGTGTATCAATCAAAGAATTATATTTCATATAAGCTCAAGAAACAACTTTGAATACAAACGAGTGTATTATCAACGAAAATGATTTTCATTTTAGAGACGTGATAATAACAATTTGAAGAATAGCAGAAACAGGTATTGAAAATATGTATGAAGAGAAAATACATAAGTAAAATCTCAAAGAAATACCTGATCAGAAATGATACTCGATTTTAGTCAGCTCAGATTTCAAAAACATTTTTCAACACACCCCCTAGAAAATATATTTCATATTCTTACAGATAAAACATTAATTTCTTTTTGAGTTAGCTCAGGTTTTGAACTGAATTGTTCAGAAGCTGTATTGAAGAGCGGGTCCTAAATTGGGTGTTCAGAAGCTATACTCTGGCAAATCACACACTCCCCCTGCATCAGTGTATCATATGAATAAATGTTTGACATCGGAACAACATATGAAACACCTGCAAAACAAATTAAGTAGATTTTGGTACCCAGACAAACATGGGTCCTACTTTGTTAGTACTGGTTTGAGGAATGTTATAAGTGTCATACCATCTATTCTTATCAGATAACTTCTTTTTGTTTTTTTAACTGGTAAATCAGCTATGCAATAAGAATCATACCAGTCATTATTATACCTGTTGTTCTCATATCTGGTATTTCCATTCCAACTGTTTTCATACCAATTGTTTTTATACCATCTGTTGACCTTTTTCTTGTTGATGAAATCATTTGTTCCACATGTTGAGCATCGAATTCTTCTCTTGCTAACACTAATCAACTGATTAGTAGACTTCACAATGCAATGTAGAACAATATTAGTCACAACTAATTTCTTATTATCAACAGATATATGAGAATTAATAGATTCAGCTTTATTCACCCAAACTTTTTTCACGTTTGAAAAATTATTATCTGATTCAATTACATAACCTTTGTAAAACTGATTTGTATTATGAAACTTGTTCTTTGAAACAGTTGATTTAGGACTATTTGAAAAACTGTTGGATTTAACACTGGAACAGTCATTCAAGCATATTTTACACTTAGATTGAAAAACGGTTGAGCTTTCAGTACTTGATTCAAAGCGTTATTTTATTTTCTTTAATAACTGATCTTTCTTTTCAGTAACTAAATCGTATTGCTTTTTAAGTTTAGATCTCATATTTTCTCAGTTACAAGGTCTGTCTTCAAATCAGACAATTTTTTTGAGGTTTCAGAGAACTTACCTTCTAAAACAGCTCTTTTCTTCTCAAAGTCTTTTCTTTCTTTTTATATTCCTTTATTTTCTTCCTCAAAACTATCTTTATCATTGTCTGAAGCAATATCCAACCATTTCCTTTTCTCAATAAGTTCTTTGGCAATTGTTGCATTCTTCTTAGCAGTATTCTTCTTCTCAGATGCAAAAGCTTTTCTCTCTTTCTCTAAATCTTTCTGCTTTGCAGCAATACTTTTGGATATTTCCAGACATTTCTTTTCTGATTCTTTCAAGTAATTTTTCTTCTCATTATCAAACTTGGCTCTTTTCAAGATGATAATCTATTCAAATTCAAAAAAAAAATTCTTATAGTTTTGCATTGTTTAGCTCAAGTATTTTGATTTCACTGTTGAGAATCTTCTTTTCATCACAACAAATCTTCTCAGCTTCAGCAAACCTTTGGTTTTTCTTTTCAAACTTATTTTTATCAGAATTCATACTTTCATTAATCCTTTTCTTTTCATTCTCAAATAATTTTCTTTTAGAAGTCGGTTCAATCTCAGCTTCATAAACTTTTTTTTGTCAGCTCATTATTTTCTTTAATCTGCTTCACATTCATTTCCTGTAATTCAGAAGAAAAACCTTTACACATGAATTCATCAATTTGTTTTTGTAAGAATTTCTTTTCTTCGTAAACCCTTTCATATACCTTTAGCCCAAGAAATATTTGAATGATTCTCGTAAAACATTTTAAGACATTTATCTTGTTCCAACTTATATTTCTTTTCCAGCTTAGAAATTCTCTCTTTCAAATCTTTACTTTCTCTCTTTCAACACTTAAAGCCATTTGAAAATTTTAAATAAAAATTGATTAATCAAAAATAATCTTTACAGTTCAAGACTTCAAAAACAAATTCACCCAAGAACAATCTAAGACTTGAAAAATGATCCTTCATAAATAGACAAAAACTGGATTTGAAATTTTCAAGAATAATGTCTCCCTCCTATGACTTAGCACGGGGGTCCCACTAACCGGGTGGGGTCAAGGGGCAATGCCCTTATGGGGTCTGGGGGCAGCGCCCCAAAAAAAAAATTACTTAAGAAAAATAACACACCCCACTTCCCTTAAAAAAACTTCTTTGGAAAAGACTTCATCGAATAACAAAGTATATAACACTATCCGGACAAGATTGAAAAACAAGGCTATCCGGACAAAGATATATCCGAACAAATGAATATCCGGACAAGGAATGAAAATGTTATCCGGACAACAAAGAAATGCTTCTCCGGTCAACAAAATCTATTCGGTCAGCAAGGAAACCTCTCCAGACAAGGGTATGTCCGATGAAATAGGTATCCTGATAATGAAGTATCCGGACACAATGCAATGAACAAGGTACTCGGACAAGACTATAATCACTTCAAATGCTTATCCGAACAAAACTTATTCGGTTAAAATTCAAGAGATGACGAATGAGAAGAACTTTTAAGAGCAAATTCAACGTCTGGAGAGAAAATCCTTATTGGACGATGAATGTTTTATGTCCGGATTGAAGAACAGTTTAACCCAGAACTTAAAAAATCGCTCAAAAACGGCCAAAAATTGCAGTTTTGATGCAATTAAGTTCGCAATTAGTGCAGAAACAAATTGAACATAACAACTGCAACAAAAATAGATCAAAATAGGTCGAATTAATCCAAAATCGTCCAAGAACAGAACCCAAAAATGTCGAACACAGAAAATCACAAAATTAGCAACAATTTCAAATCCAAATCCAATCATGTCAATCTGATTAAGCTCTGATACCAATTGTTAATCCCAGATTTCAAGTCTAATCACCAATTCATACAAAGATCAAGAACATAAAAATGATAAGATGAATCTGTCTGGTTGCTTCTATTCATTCAAAGAATTACAATGTTCTTGATTTCTCAATCTCTCTCTCTCTCTCTATCTATCAATCCGTATGAATCTGACAATTACAGGAATGATCACACAAACTAACAAAACAAACAACACTATATATACCACCTACTATACAAGGAAACTAAACTAACCTTCTATAAAAAGAAATAACAACAAACTAACAATTACAAAGCATTTAAAACTGTTTAAGCTCATGGACTTGAATACAACAATTATGTTCCAACAATACATCTATTTAGTTATCTCTTGTTGGTACACAGTTTGACTACCCAGTTGAAATACAAACCAATAATCAAAACAAAAGGATAAGACGACCATTCAGTAAGAACCAGTTAATATGTTCGAAAATAACTTCATTCTTTATAGTCAAATAACAATGAGATACCTATTAATTCAAAAGCTCTTTGATCAAGTAAGTGATGGATACCCCAATGTTCAATTTGTTTGAATTTTTGTAAATATTGTTTTGGGTACCACATGGAACCCCAAATTCTTTTACCACAATGTAACACAAAATCTTTAAGCAAACCCTACAAGATATACAATATTGTGTTCTCACACTGTCGAAAACACAACAATACAACCAAGAAAAATAAACATTGTTCAAAATAATTTCATATCTTGATAAGGAAATAATATCGTGATACATGTTGTTTCGATTCGACTTCAATCAAGTTCATCTTCATTGTCAAGATCGATTGCTTCGTTGGCTTTGTTGGAGAAGATGAATGCTTTCTTCACTTTAAACGTGTAACTCCTTCTATCTGATTCATATTACATTTAGAAATCATAAGCACACTGTGGTTCATAGTGAAATCAAGAACAAGATAACTGAATATCTTCTCTTTCATTCGCATCCATTGATTCGCTACTGAAAATCTCAACCAAGTCGCTCCAATCGTCTCTTAGGGTTTATACCATTCTGATCAAATCGAGTTATTTGCCAGAATCTTTATTTATTTATTTATTTTTGATTTCATGCAATGTATTTTGAGAAGATTAATTGATTTGTCGAGCGCGCTCAAAATAAGCTCATTAAATTAGAAGATATAATGACCCTTTTGCCCTTATTCATATGCTAACATTATTTATTGATCAATTCTTTTGGAAATTCTATAATTATGTTTTCTTTTATTTTTAGCTATTGATTATTAATTTGTGTGTGTTGATCCTCTCTCTCATTGATTTGTTGATAATCCCTTTTTCCTTTCGATGTATTTATGTATCTGTAATTTCAGTTCCAGCGATCATACACTGAGTTTGTTCAGTGATCGCTGATGAACTTGTTTTGAAATTCATTCAAAGACAACAATACTTCAAGAAAACAACACTCACACCAAAGATCCTTCAGCAAACGTCGAAGACTAAAACTGAAGATTAGAGA
>NC_037529.1:15608268-15625768 GCF_001531365.2 Cynara cardunculus var. scolymus | reverse complement strand
AAATAAACAAAAAGTTTGATAGAGACCCCTAAATGACGATTTTGAAAAAGTTGGTTCCCCAAAATAGGCATCGGGTGAAAGTTGGTTCCATTTTGGTGCAATTTTCCCTAATATTTATTTTTTATTGCATCAATTAATTTTTTTCTATTAAATTGATTTTTTTACATTAATAAAAAACAATTTTTATTGTGGTATTTTGGATTTATTTTAAAAAAATATTCAATTTGATATCTGAGTTAAAAAAATGAGATTTGAAATGAAAAATAGATTTTATTGCATTAATTTTTGAAAAAAAAAGGAATTTTAGTTATTTTTCTATAATTATTTTGCAAGTTGGTTCCCCAAAATAGGAATCAGATGCAAGTTGATTCCCTAAAATGACAATTTTGAAAGTTGATTCCCCAAAATAGGAATCAGATGCAAGTTGGTTCCCCAAAATAAGAATCAGGTGCAAGTTGGTTCCCCAAAATGACGATTTTGAAAGTTGGTTCCCCAAAATAAGAATCGTTTGCAAGTTGGTTCCCCAAAATGACGATTTTGAAAGTTGGTTCCCCAAAATAGAATTAGGTGAAAGTTGGTTCCGTTTTGGTGCAATTTTCCCAAAAATATAATATAAAAAATTATTTTTTATATCAATTCTTACAAATTTGTAAAATTTTTGTGGTTCTCATTTGATTATCATCTCAGTCAAACACACACAGATATATATATATATATATTTATATATATATATATATATATATAATTGCTATAAAAAGTTCATTTTTGTTAATTTAAAAATTATCTATATATATATATGTTTATGTATAAACTTTTTAATATATAAATCTAAAAAAMCTTATTACAATCATTCATATATATAAATCAATTTATTTTACTTTTTTAATTTACGTTATATCAATCTTTTTCTTTCTATGTCCATATATTTATATAAATAATCTTCGGATCATTAACCAAAGTATTCATGCTACCGCGCAACGCATGATTCCCACACTAGTAAGTATTAAATAAAACAATGATGTTTACCTAATATCTTATATTAAGCAGCAACCCGTATTGTCCTTTTGTTTGAAGTTTTCGCTAGTTGTTGCCAAATGCTTTATAGGAAGGGGTTTTCACCAAAATGACCAATAAATACATAATATATTAACAAAAATAGTCATTTTTCATACACTATCAGGGGGCATGTTGACAAGATTCTTCTAAAAAGCCTGATCTCTCCCCCTATTTATACACTATCGCCCCTATCTTTAGAGTTGTCATAGTGTTGTAAAATCATTTCATAAAGTTGTCATGGACTTGTTAAATCGTGTATGACAATAGTCATCATAAAAGCTTACAAGATTCGTCCAAAAAGTCTGATCTCCCCCCTATTTATACACTATCGCCCCTACCCCTAGAGTTGTCAAATCATGTCACAAGTACAAGGACCAATGTGTAAATTACTATAGTTTCAAGGACCAACCGTGTCATAGTGTTATTATCTATCAATCCTTATTTAATGGAAGACATTAGAAGACTTATTACTTGTTATCCTCTCCAATTTTCTCTATAACCATGGATGGAAGCTCTTCCAGTTCTAATTTTAAACTTACAAGAACGAATGAGGAGTGGGAGAGGGTGGGAGAAGAATGGGCAAGAAATCAACTACCATTGACAATGCCCGATTATTCGAGGCAGTATATTAAGAAATGGGAACTCAAAATGGATATACTACTTCAACAACATGTAGAGCTTCGTGCAAAAAAAAAAAAAAGATTGAACATGAGATGAACGAGAGGAAGAGATGGATTGCTGATGCAAAACCACATATTAAGCATCAGCAGGGTTGGATTGTTGATACAAGAAAACAAATTAAATAGGAAGAAAAATTGAATCATGATGTAAGGTTCAAACTTGCAGTCGGGGAGACTAGAAGAAAGATTAGGTACAATGACGAAGACATTGAAAAAATATACGAGATGGGTAGAAGGAACTAAAGCACTCTATCCGCATGATAAAATGTAGTTGTATTTTGATTAATTATTGTTGTCAATGTTCCTAGCTCGATTAATTTTTGCTATCAATGTTCTTAGTTCAGACTTTTCTAATTTATTATACTTAAATGGTGATGATGTAACAAGTCCCCCTATATTTCCCTATAAATAACTTTGTTTTCTATCACAAACTTGTTCCACCATCAAGTATTCATTCACTCTCAACTCAATATGTCAATAATGGTGAGGTGTTGCAATTGGGCGTTGATACAATCATCTGAACGTCATGGACAGATACCACCCAGGTCGTCGATTCTTTTGTTGTTCATTACCTATGAGTGTTTTCCTATATGGAACTTTCGCATATAATTTTTTTTTCATATATATGTATTCCTTACTTTTTCACATGGACGGATTTGCAGATTTATTGATTCATTTGACCCATCTATGTGTCCTAGATCTGTGATAATTATTCCAGGGTTATTAAGATCAAAAAACAATCTTGAAGCTTCCGTTTTTGAAGTTGTTTTACAAGTTCGCCGATTGAAGATGATGTTGGCGATAAGTTGGATTTCCTTTTTAGTAGTTTTGATGTTTTTGTAACAAGTGTTATCCCCATCTTCTTATTTAAGTTTGATGTTTCGAGGATGAAATCACTTGTATGGTTGGGCCAATTTTGTTGAAATTAACTCATTACTCACTCCCCCCCCCCCCTCTCTCTTCATTGAAGTTGAACCTAGAAAACCTTAGGAGCATTTTCAGAGCATTCAAGGCCATCTATGAGAATTTAATCCAAGGATTCAAGTGTGTAAGTTAGAGATTCAAGATCTACACCCTATTCAAACAATTTGTTTGGTTTCTAGGTTTTCTCCAAAACCTAGCATTATGAGTTCATCCTATATTTTTATAATATATATACTTGTTAAAATGATGTATATTACTCCTCTAAGTTTATATTTCAAGTATTTCACATTTGGTTGATTTTGGACCAACTAGGTCAAATTTGGGATTTCGGGATTCTATGTATTTTGACAAAATAAGTGTAGCAAATGGTTTTAAATACATGGGAGATGATTACTTCAAAGTTTTGATGAGTTTTGGAACCTCAATTTGTGATGTTCATATTTTCGTTCTTATTGATAAAATGGGGATTTGCCCACTTGACGGATAATTGTATACAAATGCTTATCTATTTGTATGCTTGACAAATCTAGAATGTTATATATTTTAGACTAGAATGCAATATATTCGTAGGCATAGAAGTTAGGTTTATTTGATGTGTATGAGATGATAAATCCCTATTTATAACTTGAAATGAGCATTGGGTCTACATAAGCAATAAGTATGGACTCTTGAAGTCTGGCATCGGCCATTGACCAAGATAATGTAATTTTTAAGTGAACGGGTTTAACTTGGATTTTGGAGATCTCAAGGTATAGACCTAGTATGGTTGAACTTGGTGACTCCACACGCAAAATACTTGGAGTAGTTGAACTTGTTAACTAATTAAACTATAAACCTGGAGCGGTTGATCTTAATGATTGGTTATCCATATGTGATGCTTATATAATATTGAAATGTAGCTTACTTTTTTGTTCCGTCATTATCAATGGTAAATCAAGTTTCCCCCGTCATTGCAAAATGTTTTATGTCCTTCCAAGGATGAATTCAATTTAAATGCATGAAATGACTTGATTAAAGTTATGTTTTTAGCTTTAATGTTTTATAACTTTATTCTATAACTGTTTGAACTCACTAGACGTTAAACCTAACATTTTTTCTTAAATGACATGTATATCAGGATCTCTTAACGGTGGGGCTTCTAATGCTTGAATGGAACAATGTATGCCAGTAGAGGATTTTCACGATACCATCTTTTGGAGGACATCTATGGAGTTACTTTTGAAAAATATTAATTTTGAGGATTTTTGCGACACCCGCTTACAATCTAAATCTAGAATTGGTTGAAATTAGTAGGTTGTTAGTTATCGTTCATTCTTTCATGTAAACTCTCTTACCATTTCCCTTTTGTTGGATGATTATATTGGATCCAACTTTTAATCTATTTTATTAATACAGTTTAAATTGTCACATATTTCTTTTAAATGAAATTAGAAATTCTTATCAAAACCCAAAGTATTTAAATTCTACCATGTATAAAATTAAAATTCCATACTAAAACTCGTAATAAATCCAATACAAATAAAATTAACCATTTCAATTTGTTTATTTCATGTACCCAATCAAACGCTACGTAATAGATTTTATAAGAATTACAACTCCATGATTTGATTGGCGATGACAAAGAGTCGTGAGTTTAACTACAAGGATGGTGTCTGATTGGTTTGAACTTGGCTTTAAAGGTCAAAAGTGTCAGGAGGTCCATGTTCAAATCCATGAAGAAACAAAAATTTCCTTGTGGCCACGAAAGTTCAAATGCGGTGACTCCGGATTACCTCAAAGCTGGTGGTTACCCTAAAATTAGTCAGCTCATAAAACGGATTAGATATCCAGATTAATAAAAAAAAATCGTGTCTTTCACGGTGTGGGAATGATATAGTAATTACACACGTCAGAAAGTGGGGGGAGTCGTGGGCTATGATCCACTAGTCGTGTCAATTTGTTTGGATTTGCTCCAATCATGCCTGATTTAAATGGGAATCATTGGATTAGGTTCATTTCCATACCATCCTCCAAATACATTTCATCCATTCCAATCCAATTTTATCATTATTAAATTATTACGGTAAGACATTAACTTCTTATAAATTCAGTGGTCATAATTATTAATGACGATTGAAATTAAGTAGACGGATTTTAAACTGATTTTTTATATATATTTTTAAAACAAAGAAAATATATATATTTAGAAAATCTTTTTATTTTAACAGATGCTTTAAAAATTAATGTTTAAAGAAAGAAAATTTATTCTTTATCGTTCCTACCAATCAAGTTTAATGTAAAAGTTGACTTTGACTTATAGCATTTTCTTTTAGCTGAAGTCTTATCCATGAATCCAGACTATAGAATTGAAAAGAAAAAGAAGTGACGCTACAGGGCGGGTTCCCTATTTTCATTTATACTTATGTATTGTATGGATATGTATGTAGGGTTGGATTCCAGTGATAAATGAAGGTTATGGTGAGAAGGTAAGAAGGGATCCCTATTGTTGAATCCCCACCTTGGATCATTCCTAATTGAAGATCAACAGTAATGAGATGCATCGAAATGGAACGGAACAATTTCTGTGAGAAGTGCATTTTATGGGGTGGGAGAGACTAAAAGTGACCAAGGGTCTATATCATTTCTTACGTTTTTCAACTTAACTCATATTCTCACACGATCATTCGTCTATGCATGCATAAGAAGGAATATGGATCATCGATTACTTTAATTTCACCCACATACCATGAATTACGTTTATCATGAGAACTGATCTAATGCATCTCAGTGCACCGCATTAGTGTTCTTCAATTAGGATTAATCTAAGAGCGAGAGTGGAAAATCATTCTTACTTTTTTCATCATAACTTTCATTCTCACCAAAATCAATTATATATATATATATATATATATATATATATAAACGAAGAATTATGTGAGAATTAAAGTTAAGATGAAATTTAATTCTTACAGTAAAATTGATAAAAGATATTTTTTAAACAATAAAATTTAAAAAAATAGGTTTTAGAGGTTTTAAATTTAAAATTAAATATACCGTTTGTAACTTGGTTGTATTTCCAAATACGAATACTAATTTTTAATTTAATTTTCATATTTGTTAAATATTATAAATTGAGGCGGCAGGCGGACCATGGTCGGAAGAGTCTTGGGTTCAAAATCAAATCTTCTTGGTCACCAACCGTGGGCCCATCAAATCCGTTGTCCTCTAATTTATTTATTGCTAATTATTTTCAGAGTAAATTACATATTTGGTCCCTGTGTTTTAATGAAAGTTACGATTGGGGTTTCTACAAATTTTTTATTACACCATTGATCACCATGATTTGTAATTCCTTGCGGATTAAGTCCCATAGCAAACGCCAATTAAACTTCCGTTTAGTCTTCTTATGTGTCTCTCTCTTTAGGGCATTTTTTTTAATCATTTTACCTCCTATTCTTAGAAAATATTATTAGTATTATATTTTCAACCTAGCACGACTTCTTCTTTCTCTACTCGTCTTCCTTTTGGGTTTCATTTGTCATCCATATCCTTACCGTGGGGATGATCATCTATCATCTCTCTTCTTCAGTAACAACTTATGTTTCATTTAACTATGATGATCATTAACCACCACCATCGTCGTCACTTCCTTAAGCGACACCGTTTGCTTTTATGTTCAAGGTGATGATCATCAACCAATACCAGCACCGCTTCCTTGAGCTACAACCTCTGCTTTTATTCCTTAATGAGGATCTTGTTCCAATCATTCACCATCTCATTTAGTTGATGAATACTTTAGGTCTCGAGGAATTCGAGATCGAATTCCATGTACTGAGGAGAGGTATCTATTGTGAGTGATTCACACAAAGAATGGAGATGTAGATCTATAAGATTGATGAGGCAAGAAGAAAATGCTAATCTAGATTTAGGGGGTTGATTTTGATTTAGAGGTTTTTCTTGTTTTTGATTTAAATTTAAGGGGTTTTCCTGTTTTTGATTTATATTTAGGGTTTGCATCATGCATTTTGGAATAATTTTATGTTGGGTAATTTGTGTTCAATTTGTTGGGTTGAAAAACATGATGGTTTATGTTTGTATTCTTCATGCTCTTGCTATTTAGGGTTGAATAATCTCGGTTGAAAAAGAGTAAGAATAAAAGACATAACTTGGTCTCAGCACATCCCTCCACCGAGTGATCAATCAAGGGCAATGTAAACGAAGGACTCAATCTGTAATGAATAGTATTTTTAACTAAAATAGGGATCAAATATGTATTTCACTCTTGTTGTATATAAATATATTTAAGAGTGAATTAGTGACCCTAAATTTATATTTTATAGTTTTTAACGCACTGAGTCCCTAAAATGAAATAGTTGTGAAAAACAACCATGTGGTATGCATTTTATCGTCAATAGGTCCCTCATCCTAACCCCATTAAAAGTTTAGTTACATTTCATCTTCTCTCTTTAGCATCTTCCCCATTTCATCTTCATTGGTGAACCCCTAACTCATCTTCTCCAACTATACCCTAATTGTTTGTCAAAGCATGGTTCCAGAACAAATCCAAAAATAACACCATGTTTATGCCTTTGCTTTGAAACACACCTTGGTAGAACCTAACAACATCCTCCTACTCACGTCCCCCCGCCCCCGCCCCTGCGCACGGTTGATGCCTTCATGTCCCAACCGTTAATAATACACCCAACAAACCTATTGTTGTTGATTCCTTCTCCTTCTGCCCAAAGACAAACCTCATCAAATTCTACTCATCTACTCTCTCTCTCTTCCACTACTCACTTATAACCCCAAAACCTTTATTTTTTTGTGATGTTTTCTTTCCCTTTAAATCCCACAACCATATTTTAGATTTTCCTTTCCTTCTCTTTAAATCCCACAACCACATTTTAGATTTTTCTAAACTCACAACAAACCCTCCTTTTATCAAAGGGTTCGAAAGGAGGAAGGGTTATCATAATGGCTGCCATAATAGCATGTTAAAACGTCAATGGAAGGGAAGGGATGACATGTGAGGACACTTAATTGGTTTTTGACAATATTTTTCTTACGTAATAGGTAAAATGACCAAAAGTTCCATGAGTTAACTAATTTTAATAGACTTAGGGGTATGGGACCAATTACATAACTAAATATAAATCACTGAGTTGTTTAATATGCTAATTTCATTTTAGGGACCCATTAAAAAGTAAAAAAAAAAAAACTATAAACATAGGGATGAAATCTGTAATTCAATTTAAATTAAGATTGTTAATTAAAATGAGAGGTGGGATATTTGGGGTGGGGTCAGGGGTGAGTTTCGAGCAGGGATTTGAGGGTTTATTTCTTTTAAATAAGGAGAAAGGTAAAAGACAGATTTATCCCTCTCAGAGGGGGTAGTGGAAAAAAATTAGTATTGAATATTTTGAATTAATGAGGGGATTTGGTTATTATGCTACGATTTTTACATATGAAACTGGGTTCATGGGTTGAAGTTTTGGTATAAGTTCATATATGAAACCCAAGTGGTAATGGTTTTGCATGTTAAGTGGTATTACACACATAAGTTTATTTGTGAACATGAATCCAATGTCGAGAATTGTATTGATAATTTGACCAGTGTAGTTTGTTCATTTGTAAACATTGGTCAGAAGTTCATCTGTAAACATGACTTAGAAGTTCATACACGACTCATAAGTTCATTTGTGAGCATGGGTCAGATGTGGGCGGTTTCCTAGATCGGGATAGTGAACAGTTTCCTAAGTGTGGAGAGATTGTCGGGATATTAAACAATTTTATAAATTGGTGATGTGCACGACATTACAATATTGCCCTTGGTTCACTTATGAAATCGAAAAACAAACGTGTCCTATAATTAAAATATTACATGCCACCAATTAAACTTAATTCATTGATTAAACAATTTAAGAGTTTGAGATTAATCAACAAAGTTAATACTATTTACTAGGTTAACAAAAGAAGCCACATCTATAAATACCACTTCAAATCTCCTAAAATTTATTTTGTTTAAACGACGAAAAATGTGTTCCAATATTACCCCGTTTTTGAGGAATCTTGCCCTCGGAATTCCATTCAACTGTAATATTATTTGGTTATTTTCTTCGTCTAATAAATATAAGTTTAAAAAAACTTAATATAAAAAATGTTTGATATAAGGAAGGACCAAAAATAGGAAATCAAAAAAGTTTTTGCAAATCATCTCCTAGTAACGTGAAATAGTAGTGGGTAGAGGTCTTTTCCAAAACTATATTTAAACGACCCATAGGCTGATGGGTCGTTTACCTAAATGCTTATCCGGTAAGCATTTACTGTTAGGAGTCAACACTGTAATTTATTTTATTTGGTAAGATTGTAGTACATTAAAATGGTAGAGTATGCAACAATTTACCCGGTAAGCATTTTCTCGAGCAAGAGTCGTCACCCTCACTTACCGGGTAAGACTCTCCATCTTTATCATTGCTCTTACCGGGTTAGATTTTTGACTCTTGTCATGTTTATTAGATAAGAAAAGTTATTCGATAAACACTACCAAGTAAATGTTTAGTAAATGGCCTCGAGTTTAATTGAAAACCAACTTTATGTTGTAAATTAAAAGAATAAAATCTGATCATTAATTAAAATTAAGGAAATTAATCAATGATTAAACACAAAATGGTTAATTAAGGAGTATTTAAACAAACATGGAATTAATTTTACCTTTGAATCACACTTGTAACTTATTTGACTTTTTATTGTTTTTTAATTAAAAAACTTTTACTTCCTTAGTTTTTAAATTAAATTATCTTAAAAATTATAAGACAAATTATATAAAAAAATGAGCCTTTCATTCTCTCAATTTGACATCCATCTTAATATAGTTTTTTTTTTTTACTTGAAATGGTATATCATCATGAATATTTTACACACGTTTACGTGTATACAACAACTCTTTATTATTCATACATGAATATGATATTCATCATAAATATACAACTCACTGTAACATTTATAATGTATATTTATATATTTTCACGTGTATAACACAAATCTTCAATATTCATACATCACTATGATATTTATCATAAATATTCGTGTATACATCTAACCACACTTTCACGACCAAGTGTTGGCCATGTTCACCCTCAAATATATAAAAAATGAAGTTTTTTCTAATACAATCAAAATTAATTAATTTCTAAAAAAACCGTGAGCCTTTAACTAAATAGTAGGCAATTAACTTCCAAACCTCTTTTTATATGAGTTAACGGGTTGTTTGTTTACCTCTTAATAGTTCTATTAAGAAGTAGTCTCTGAATCGTTAAGAGGTGAATCTTGTTTGGTAAAAAAAATCTGCTTCTTAATGGTTCTAAAACCCTTTGAATGATTTTGTATCTTGGACCTTCCTTGACCATTCAGTGCATTAATTTCGTTGTAAATAATTACCAAACAATTATATTTTATTTTACACTATATCATGAAAGTCTCTTACTCATTTTGATCACTTAATTATTCTACATCAAATTATTCAACAACTGTCAAAGAGAATTAGTTTTTAAAAGAAGTGTTAAGTAACGCACATTATGTAATGTTGATGGTTCCTTATTTTATTATCTTTTAATGAATGCCTTTTATATCTGTAGTGTGTAGTGTTGAATAAGTAAAGGTTAGTGTTTTATTACATCCATTTATTTTTTATTCAACGTTGTTATTATTATAAAATATTTATCTATTTATTTTATTGTTTTATATTCATGTATATATACAACTCTTCAATATTCAAACATAAATATGATATTTATCATGAATATCTATTTTTACTATAACATTTATTATGAATACACATATTATTGATCATGAACATTTATATATAGGTTCACGTGTATACAACAATTTTTATGTAATCATACATTTGTATGATATTCATCATGAATATACATTTCACTATAAAGTTCATCATGAATATGTATGTATATATATATATATATATATATATATGATCATGTGTATACAACAACTCTTTACTATTCATATTAGTACGATATTCACCATGAGTATACTGCAGTTTCAAGTCTACATATTCTAGTTTTTTTCTTTTTTGTTTATTGAGTTCCCGATTCGTGTTGATGCCTTCCCAATCTGTCTTGATAAAAGTTGAAAGTGGTAGATTATGGTTTTACATATGCAAACACACGATAATCAATTTATAGCTTCTCAATTGGTCTCAATGAAAAATGAAGGTGGTAGGTAGATATGGCCAAAAACCAGTCGCAACCGAAATAGCGTCCATCTAGATCAGTCTCAGTCCTGGGCCGGGTCCAAATCGATCCATACCAAAAAAAATATTTTTTTTGAATTTCTTTTTATATATTTTAAAAATACACTTAAAATATGTCAAATACACTTTAAAAATACGTTTTATTATAACTTCGATTTAGTAGATCATTTAAAATTGCATTCAAATATTTAATTATTAAAAAAAATACACTTATTCACCATCAGAATCTCATGTCGGATTGATTTGAAAAGTTCTGGTGACTTGAATTCTTCTAATAGCCTCTTCGTCATCAAGGTCATCAATGTCGAGTTCCTCATGATCGTCATATTGTGAATAAGTGATGTCAATATTGGCGGCGTATTTAGTCCCATGGCGATTTCGTTTTCTTTCAAGTTTTCTTCCACCTCTTCAATCTCCACTTATAATGATGTCGTGTATTGAATTTTATCAACACTATCCAAGTAATCCTTCAAACATACGCAACATCATATGGACTTTGGCCATAGTCTTGTCTGCCATACCCAAATAATTCTACCACTAAGAGAAAAAGTGGACTCTAAAGCGAATTGTTAGTATATCACGGGCCATGCATGTCAAAACCGGGATTCGAGGTTGTTTTTGTTTCCAAAAATCTAGTAGATCATTTTTTTCAAAATCCTCGACATCATTGCGGGACATATGACCACAAAATTAGTATGCACGTACATATTTAGTTCACCCAAATCGTTATCAAATCTACCTTTTTTACTTGGTTTATTTAATACCTCGTTCATTAAGTTTGTCATCAACTCTTTCCGGCTTTGGCGAAAACAAGAACCCATAAATAAACGACTTGAAGAGCTTTGTGTTGGCTTCCTCCCCTATAAAAATGTTTATAGTGATCAAATAAATGCTGAAAATTACGCTTAAACAAACATTTTTGTTCTATTAAAAAAGAATTATCCGTAGCCGTATCTAAACCAAATGCTACACATATTTGTGTAATTAAAACTTCAACAACGATAACATTTAAATACAGGTTTAACGTTGTTGCACAAAGAAAAACAATGAGAAGCTCATAAAATATTTTAACAATTTTTTTTCATTGAACTCGTCAACCTTTCCCAATAGTGATGGTTTTCGTATTGTGCAATCTTACTTGTCAAAATACATAATTGATTCAAAAATAAAGGGTTTGTTGGATAATAAATATTGGATAAAAGAGTTATCACATTTTTAAAATCATCCAAAATATCGTAAAATCCTTCAACCACTACCCAATCTAGACTCCCAATAGAATTTTGTGGGCAATGATGTTTATAAAATGATAATATATATTTTTTTGTTTTAGCAAATTTTCAATCTAAAGTAAGTCGAACTCCATCTAACGGGCATATCAAACTTTGGTTCCAAAGCTTTAAAGCCAACGTCTTCGCAATATTTTCTATATTACGCATGCATTTTCTTACCCTTTGTGAAAATTCGCCATAACATAAGTCTAAATTTATCTATTACGGATTTACAAGTATTTAAACCTTCTGGAACGACTAAATTTATTATGTGTGCACAACAACGTGTATGAAATAATTTACCGTTTAAAATAGGGGTCGGGGTCAAATGGCACTTTAATTTGTCCACACATAGATTATTATTACTAGCGTTATTAAATGAAAAGCTAATTATTTTAACAGATAAATTATAAAATGCAAGATATTTTTTAATAGTTGAAAATTGGCGTACACCCGAATGTGGCACACCAAACGGTTCAAACGTGATTACACGATTGAATAATTGCCACGATTACGGTTCAATCCAATGTGCCTTATGCATATATAAGAAATTGGAAATATGTGTGGTACGCTCCATACATCACATGTTAAAGAAATGTTGTTAGGAAAAAGAGAAAAAATTTGTTACATTTAATTTCTTCACATTTTCCACATTTTAATTGCATCATGTATAAGAGTTTGACGAGTTACCGGCTTGTATCGTGGTTATAGTGTTTTTTGGATCAACTTCGTAATGTGAGAGTTGTCGAAATATCTGAATGACAACCCGACTTGAATGACACATTGTGTTGTCATTTGTCAGTTTAACTCGGCATTAAAACGTCCATATTTGAACTTGATTGCCAAGTATCGGTTGGCTTGAATCACCCTCGAACCTCAACCCTAGACACATTTTTTCGATGTATCGCTTTAAAGTTGAATTTTCTTTCGTCAGAAGGAGAGCTTGGCACATTTTGCATTGCGCCCTTTTTTTTCCCGTTTGTGAGGATCACCATGTTGTACAAATTCCAAATCTCGGACTTTTGTCCGTGCTCAAAGAGAAGTTGGGCAACTTGTTCGTTTGATATATTATGTTGTTCACCGGCCATTTTGGAAGATAAAAAGAGAAAGAAATGAGAATTGAGAAGTGGAACCGAGAAACCTATACGAGCCGAAATTACAAAATATAGCGAGAATTGTGAATGTTTTTTTTGCCTTTTTTGCATTTTGTAAGTTGGTATCTTACCCCATATACCATAACACTTAATTTGTAATGTTTAGGGGGCCAAAATGACAAAAAGAAACGGTCAAGTTTCGAAAGTAACGGGCATATGACCGTCGGTCAACGGTAAAAAATTTGAATTTCGGGGCTCGTTCTGGCCGGTCCGGTCCCTTGAAACGTCCAAAAACTCCATCTGGTCCCAAACCGTGGTCCCATAACCGGTCCTTACGGTCTCGGGCCAGGCCGATCCTGTTTCCGGTCCTCCGACAGTCCTGGGTCGGGCCGGGCCGTCTTGGCCATGTCTAGTGGTAGGTTATGATTGGTTCTCGATTAGTCTTGATTGGTCTCGATAAATTCTATATTAGTCTTGATTGGTCCCGTTAGATTCTTGATCGGTCTTGAAGGGTTCCTGATTCGTCTCAATAAAAACTGAAAGTGGTAGGTTATGGTTTTACATATATAAACACATAATAAACCAATTGATAGGTTCTCGATCGATCTCGATGGAAAATGAAGGTGGTAGGTTATGGTTTTACACACATAAACACACACAAAGTCAATGAATGGGTTCTTGATCGGTCTCGATAAGTGTTAGGTTACAATGATGAACTTGATGCCAGGTTACGTACTTACGGCGTTGAAGACAGTGTTTTCGGGTTACAGATTTATGGTGTTGAAGAAGTTGATGTCAAGTTACAGACTTATAGTGTCGAGCTACTATTCACATCTGAACGTAAATGAATATTCATAATGAATATTACACATATATAACATTTCATGTAAAAAACGAGTGAAACTAAAAGAACTATAGCGAGATGAATATCATATCGAAGAGAATGAAATTCTTATTTTTTTTATGTAATTTGTTTGATTAGATTATTGGTAATTCTTAAAATAATTTAGTTAAAAATAAAGTGCTTATTGATAGGATAACATTATAATTTATTTTGATGCGTAAGATTTTAGTACATCAAAACGTATCAAAAACAACAATTTATCGAGTAAGCGCTTACCTAGATAAGAGTCGACATCTTCACTTACCTGGTAAGACTCTCCATCTTTCTCATTGCTTTTACCTGATAAGATTCTTGTACCTTGTCATGTTCATCCAATAAGGAAATTTATCTGGTAAGCATTTATCAAGTAAATGTTTAGTAAACGGCTTCTTAGTTGTTTGGTGTAATCAAAGGTTGATTTAATATTTTTCTTAAAATAAAATGGTGTAACCATTTATACGTACAAACACTTAACTATACTAGAGTAATTTTATGATTACACGAAAACCCATTAAGCTTTTAACTAAATCTGCCAAGATACAATCTAGTGTGTATATAGTCATCCGATCCAATTTAAACCGACCGATCGAATTAAAACTGACCGACCATAATAGATATCCAATTGTAATTGAATCGGATCAAATCCAAAATCTCAACATCCAAATGGGTCAGTCGGTTCTTGAATAACAGTTCAATATCCAATAAAACCAAACCGCTCGAATCCAATGATCATCCAACAAATATCAAATTAATAACTATATATAATTATTAATATTTTACGATATTGTTTTTTAGTTGATATTTATATATATTGTTTTTTTAATAACTTAAGAAAATATATGAATAATTGGTTGAAATGGTTGAGTATTGGATCCAAAGATTGGAAAAATCTAATCCGATCCAATGGATGGAGTCGGTCCAACCAATCATCCATTAGATTTAGATCGAATCGGATATCCAATGTTAATTGGATTGGATCGGAAGACAAAATCCAACATCCAATGGATGAATGAATCCGATCTGATCTACCTAAATCGATTGAATTTCAACCGATGAACATTCCTATTAAAACCAACTGGTTTTAATTTTGAGTCATCAAAATATCAGTTTGTTGCTTTTATATCTATTGTTATTTGATTAAAGAAAATTCAGTTTATAGATTATTTAGAAAATATAAAATATAAAATATAAAATATAATTTATAATTATGGAGCATGTGCAAAGTCAAGAAGGGAGTTGATTAGATTTCATAATCACTTGGTATTGGTGGTACACACCATTCCAAAAAAGCAACCGAGGGAGGATGTGTTCGAATTCTCCTCCTATTATCATTTATTATTCTTTTTCATTTTTAAGACCATCATACTATAAAAGTTATTATCTTCCATTCATATATATATATATATATATATATATATAAGGAAGATCAAATATTAATAAATAACTTTGTGTTAACTTTGAAAACCATGACAACCAATCAAATTTCATTCTTCTTGTAGGTTTAGGTCATGTTCACATTTTAATTACAAGGGTATTTCAGTAAATTTATTTGATATGTAACTCCCAAACAATTAATAGGGAGTTACAAATCATCAAATCCCAAAAAATATGCATTTATAATATTAATATTTTTATTTTTTTTAATCTTGATCTTCCATGTTTATTGTTTTATCAGTTTTTAATTCGCATAGAAAACACGGCAGTAAAAATTTTCGTAATCGATCAAACTAATATGGATAAACGCAATGGAAAATAAATCGACAACAATTATAAGATTAAAATGGTTTATGATGACAATCGAAGTTCGATGTTGGGAATTGAAGAAATTAAGAATAACGAATGTCTTGGTAATAGATTTTTATTTTTTTTAGATTCATTTTAATCGAAATTATGTTCATTACGATGTGATGTGTTTTTTATAACTCATCTTGTATTGATAGTTTTTTTCTTTAATTATTAAAATACGTACCTAATTCACATGTTCAAATTGAAAGTACATGCACGACCTATTTTCATATTGCGATATTACCGACTTTTATGAATCATGAACCATTGTGTTCATGTTAATTCTATCATATGAACACAAATGTTATTTTTTAAGCTTGATATCAAATCTTTATATTTGTATAAGTGTTTGCACCCGATGTTCATAGCGTTGGTGTTATGTGTGCATATATTTTATACGATATGAACAAGATGTGAATACGATATGAACAAGAGGTGAACAACCATATAAGATCAGAAACATATATGAACAAAGGGTGAACCTTAAACGGTGTGGATGCAATGATCGCTCCTGAATGTGTTTATAATGAATGAACTATTGTTCACAAGCTGTTCATATCGTGTTCATACTTGTTTTTTTATTTATTTTCTTTCGTATAGCAGTTATTCTTATTATGTTCATATTGTGTTCATAAATGATATGCAGTTCAAGTTCATATATATGTCAAATTTTTGTTCGTATTTGACACAATGGTTCATATATATATATATATATATATATATATATATATATATAGTTGTGTTCATATGGTTCTTACATTAACAAAAAAATCATAGAATTTTTGATTTTGTAACTCCCAATTAATTAATGATACGAGAGTTACATAATTTTTTTTACCTAAATACCCTTTTCAACATTGTTCACTTATCTTTATGCAATTTTAAATTTAAAAAAAATAAGTTTTTATCATAATTAATCACAACTGTTTATTTAAAAAATTGAATGGCCAAGATCGGTTAACAAAGTTAACACAAAAACTTTGGTTAACATTTGATCTTACCCCTATATATGTGTGTGTATATATATATATATATATATATATATATATATATATGTGAAGGGTATTTGTGCAATATGACAAGATACATTTTGATTTTAATATTTTATTTTTATCAGAGTCGATGTTATAATATAGTATTATGTGATTTTGAAAAAAACAATGTTGTTTTTATTTTTGAATAAAATATAATTTTGAAGATATCATAAAAATTTGACAAAAATATATCGATATTAGTATCAAATTAACTATTTAAAATTTATCTTTTTTATTTAATTTTTTAATTCAATTTTTTAATTATAATTTAATTTATGTTCAATAACGAAGTAATTTATATTTGCTTTAATAATATAATTTTCTTATAAAGATAATAATTAACTATTATGTTAGAACTCGGTAATTATCCTAATTATATTTTAGATTTTTTATATTTTAAAATGAGATGTTTATCATTTATTTGATTATGTTTATCCGCAGTTAGTTACACTAATTCAAACGTGGAGTTTTAATAAGTTGTATTTATGCATAATTTACTTGTAATCTTGAATTTTAAGTAATATGCAT
>NC_037529.1:15603148-15608054 GCF_001531365.2 Cynara cardunculus var. scolymus | reverse complement strand
TTAGATTAGATTAGATTATATGTGATATTACTTTTAGTAATAGAGAGAACTTTTTTCATCTGGGTGTTTTTCCATTAAATCACATATCGATAAAGCTAACTGTATGAATAAATTGAGATACCTTGTCAGAAAATGACAATTTTACCCCTCATTGTATATCAAGAATCATGGTAAAAAAACAAAACACAAATCAATATTAAAGCATAAAATATACCCAACACAAGAAAATGAAAGAACCAAATGGATTTTCGGTTGCATAACAAAGACAAAAGCATAGCCCTTATAGCGTGTATTAGTCTTTACTAAAATCAGGACTTACTAGCTACTTCCCTTAACAGATACATGAAAATAATGATATAATGATTCAAAAAACATGTAACACGTAACATGCAAACCAATATGAAAATATACATGTCATGTATTTCATTTTGCAAGTCACATCAAGACTCACCAAATCAAAGGTGTCCTAAAACTGATTACACACGAGGTTAATATTGGAGGGAAATCCTACACATGTTTAATAAAGTTACTAGAACAAATACCAAAACTACAGTGTAAAGCCTTGCAAAAGCAGATGGTAAAATAAACATGTTTTGTCGTCATCCTAGACACAATCACGATGACTTTTGCACTAGGCATCACTCGGCCTTACCAAGTGAAGCATCAAAGCCACACAACCATGTCATGTTAATATTGCTAAATGGTCAGGCCAAATCAAGACACAAATGACATACATTCATGCCAAACTCAAACCAATATGGCACACAACGGTGCCAAACCATGACCAAATCTCACGACCGTGTCCATCACACAAGTTGTGTTATGGGGTTTTCCTCACATATTTGGCTTTTGTAACTTCAAAATAGTGACATTAAACCAAATCAATTCATTTTGTTACATACCAACTTTATTAATACGTATTTACATTGTATTCAATGCGTAAATCACATATTTGACCATAGATTCGACATTATTGGGGCTTTCTTTCTCTAATTCGACCAAGTACAATGTTTACTAGTCTTGTCAACAATTAATCGCTTTCAAGCTTTACATCAAAATGAGAACCCTAATAAACACTTCAATGTCATTGTCTACTATTAATTCAACAATGACAACATGATTTTAGAGTTGAAATCTTACCTGTAAGTCATTGATTTTTAATCAAAATTTCTCTGCATTTTTCTTTGGAAGTGATAATATTATTTAATAAGAATAAAAAAAATCTATTATTAAGAAGTAAAAAAGATAAAGTTGTATTTAAAACCTACCTAAAAAGGAAAATATTGTACTTATTTTAAAACAACACAAAAATTAAAATCATTTGCGTTTTTTTCCTTTTTCATCTTCAACCCCTCACTTGACACGTTTTCATCTTCAACCCCTCACTTAACACTTTTTCATCTTCAACCCCTCACTTAACACTTTTTCATCTTCAACCCCTCACTTAACACTTTTTCATCTTCAACCCCTCACTTAACACTTCCAAACAGGCCTCATATCCTTCATCTATAAACTGATACACTAACTTCTTGTTACGATTTCTTTTGTTTGCAATTTTGTTTTTCTTGTTTTTGAGAGTGAAAGTCGTGTTATAAATGGAATCAACATCATTTTATTCCTATAAACCACAGATGACCATTTTGGTAAATTAGGTGGTAGTAAAAAAATTACTCACTAGTTATTTATATATATAGAGAGAGAAGGGTTCAAACGAGAATCCTTGTGATTTACGAGAATGCAAGAACAACCCAATAGCCTCATATTATGATAAAAGTAAATAAAATTAAAAGATTTTTAAAATTAAAATTGAAATTTAAAAAGATTCAAAAAATATTAAAATTAAAAGGGTAATAATGGAAATGATATCATAAAATCTTTTAACACGATCATGATTATCATTATCTAATAAACGATTAATTATGTGATTATCATGTGATATGAGTGTGATAATCATGTGATTATCACACAATTATCACTTTATCGCTTATATCAACACAATTTGGTGTGGTTTGGATGTGATATCAGTGTGATAATCATGTGATTATCACATAATTATCATATTATCGCTTAGATCAACACGATTTGGTGTGATATGGGTATGATAATTGTGTGATAATCATCGTTTATATCAACATGATTTGGTGTGATTTGGGTGTGATATCAGTGTGATAATCATGTGATTATCACACAATTATCACATTATCGCTTAAATCAACACGATTTGGTGTGATATGGGTGTGATAATTGTGTGATAATCATCGCTTATATCAACATGATTTGGTGTGATTTGGGTGTGATATCAGTGTGATAATCATGTGATTATCACACAATTATCACATTATCGCTTATATCAACACAATTTGGTGTGATTTGGGTGTGATGTCGGTGTGATAATCATGTGATTATCACACAATTATCATAAGGATTCCGCTCGGCTAGGGTTAACTTAAAAAATCGATTACCAATTTGGTGTGATATGGATGTGATAATCATGTGATATCACTATCATAACAGCGCACTCAATTTGATCATGGTTTCGATCGGTTAGGGTTAGACAATCACACATTTATCACAATGATTACGGGCGAAATCCACTAAACGATTTGATGTAATTTGAGTGTGATAATCATGTGATATCACTATTATAACATCACTTGCGCACTCAATTTAATCATGGTTTCGATCGGTTAGGTTTAGACAATCACACATTTATCAAACGATTACTCATGGTTTCGATAGGTTATGGTTACACTTGATTGATCATGGTTTCGATAAGTTATGGTTACACAATCACACAATTATCACAAGGGGAGAGAAGAAAGTGGAAACGAACGTGCAGGAAAAAAAGGATAATTATGACTAATTAAAATAAAATAAAAATTATAAAAATTACTTAATTACATTACTGCCCTTATTAATTTATTTATATTTAATGTAAGTTAATTTATTAATTAAAAAGATTTTAGGTTATTAGGTTGTTTTCGTGTTCTCGTAAATCACAGAGGTTCTCTTTTGAACCTCCATATATATATATATATATATATATATATATATATAGACTTGAGATCATGTGAGACCAAAGGTTTTTTCTGAGACCAGTAAGACCAATTCTCAACATTTGGATTAAATCTACAATCTGAATATTCATAATCACAAAATTGCCACGAAAGTTCTCAATAATCACAAAATTGCCACCGTGCAACTTTAGACCATTAGATCATTAGCTTATAAAGTTGATCAATGAACATAAATTGGTCTTACGGGTCTCACGTAAACCCAACCCTATATATATATATATATATATACATATATATAAACCATTGTATCAAATATATATATATATATATGTGTGTGTGTATATATATATATATATATATATATATATGAACCATTGTGTCAATTACGAACAAAAAATGACATATATATAAATTTGGACTGCACAACATTTATGAACACAATATGAACATAATAAGAATAGTTGCTATACGAAATGAAATAAATAAATAAAAACATGTTTGAACACAATATAAATAGCTTGTGAACAATAGTTCTTTCATTATGAACACATTTAGAAGTGAGTCAATGTTGAGATACGTAGCTAGTGTACATATGAACACTTGTGAAAAATAGTTCATTAATTATGAACACATTCAGGAGCGAGCCAATGTTGTGATATGCAACTAGTATAAATATGAACACAATATGAATAACTTATGAACAATAGTTCCTTCATTATGAACAATTCAGAAGCGAGCCAATATTGAGATATGCAGCTAGTGTACATATGACCACATCAACATAATATAAACATTTGTGAACAATAGTTCCTTCATTATGAACAATGAGTTTATCCATAATAGCTTGAATGATACCGAAAACTTTACTACCGGGACTCTTCTACCAATCACAAATTCAAAAACATTAAAGACAAAAAAATCAATATTATAAAAAACAAGATCAATAATAAATTAACAAAAAATATGAATTCAATAGTAGATGTCTTGATTCATATTCCTAGTAGAACATATATGAATACACCTGAACGTATATGAACACTAGTTGTAGTCTATGGCAGGTCAAACATCACAAGTAACTGATGGAGCCAAATGGTTATCAAAATTGCACTCATTCCATTTGAATATATGAATTGGGCTCATAGTAATAATTAAAGAAAAAAAACTACCAACACAATATGAACTATAAAAAACACAAAAACGTCATAATCAACATAATTTCGATTGAAACAAATACAATAACATATTAATCCATTACCAATACAAAAGCTTTAATTATTGTCTTCACTTCCGAAACTCGAAGTCCGATTGTCATCGTAAACCATTTTAATATTTCCATCATTGTCGAGTTGTTTTCCAATGGGTTTATCCATATTAGTTTGAACGATATCGAAAACTTTACTATCGGTCTTCCTTTAACAATCACAAATTCAAGAAGATTATAGATAGATAAATCAATATTATAGAAAAACAAGATTAATAGTAAATCAACAACAATTATGAGATTTTTGATTTTATAACTCCCAATTAATTAAATGGGAGTTACATACAAACTAAAATTACATATTTACCCTTGTTATTAAATTATGAGATGAATATGAACCTAGATAAAAGATGAATTTTTATTGGTTGAGTTTGGTTAACAAAGTTAACATAATAATCTTGGTTAACATTTGAACCAAACTCTATATACTTATATATATATATGTATGTATATATATATATATATATATAGGGTTGGGTTCACGTGAGACCAAGGGTTTTTCGTGAGACCCGTAAGACCAATTTATGTTCATTGATCAAATTTATGAATTAATGATCTAATGGTTGCAAAGTTGCAAGGTGGCAATTTCGTAATTAGTGAGAAGTCTCGTGGCGTTTATAAATGTTCA
>NC_037529.1:15594073-15603086 GCF_001531365.2 Cynara cardunculus var. scolymus | reverse complement strand
TATATATATATATATATATATATATATGTATATATCATCTTTTGTTAGCCTTACCTTTTGTGTTAACTATACAAACCAAAATAGTCCAATAGGAATTCATATTGGTTCATGGTTGATAGTTTACTACATATTTAATAACTGAGGGCAAATTAGTAAGAATATTTTTACAAAATATGAGAGTTACATTGTTCCTAAATTTTGGCTCTTTTCAAATTTGTATGTGTGTTTAACTTATTATGATGAATGCCCTTCACAAATGAAATTTGTATGTACGTTTAACAAATTATGATAGAGTTACATTGTTTTTGTTCATTGGTAAACATTGTTCACTAGTCACACATACGTACACATTCAGGTATGTGTTTACTAATGAACATTTTCATATATGTTATATTTTTATTGATAACAATGTTCATAAGCTACTCATATATAACAATTGTTCATTAATTCACACAATTCATAAGTTACACATTACATATTAATAAATGAAGAAATAATATATTAAAGCTTGATGTCGGTTTCAAAATGATGAAGTAATTACCGGAAAAATAATTAATGTTAAAAAAATCTCTCTACCTTTTTTCAAAATTACCTTTTATTCATGATTGTTTCCTATGTTTATTAAACATCTTTTTTGAATTTATTTTTGGTTTAATAATATAATTTTTATGAAGATATATACTTTTAGAAGTCAATAATTATCTTAATTATATTTAGATTTTATATTTAAAATAAGAATTTTATCATGTATTTGATTATATTTATTTACAATTAGTTACACGAATTCAATCTTGAAGCTTAATAAGTTGTATTTAAACATAATTTATTTATAACCTTAAATTTTAAATAATATATATTAATAAATAATTTTTTATACATAAAAAATTGATTTTCAAAAGTTTTTATAACAAAATCATTATGCATTTTCGTTATCATTAAAATAGAGCTTGATATAGCATTTAATATTTTTAAATATATATATATATATATATATATATTAATAGTTTAGTAACAAATGTCTCAAAATCTCTGACAGCTTACACAAAATTTGCATATACAAAAATACACTCACATCCGTACATCTCTGCAGCTCAAGCTTAAATTACCATACTGCCCTCGTTTTAATACATTTACAAATTATCTAATTAATAATTTTCTCGGAAGTCAACCAGAAAATCGTCGATATTAAACTCGCCCAGCTCCTCGCCGCAGTAATTCTCCGACGCCACAAAATCCGGCAAGTTAAACGGCATGTCGATATCAAATCCCAGGGAGTCCACGTCACAGCACCCTAGTCCGTGGTCAAACGCCGTTAGCTCGGGGTTACCGTACAGCACAGACGTCGGTGACATAGCGGTGTGGTTCAACGGTTCTTCGCTGCAGCTGCTACTGGTGGTCGTCGCTGTTTGACTTTGGCTCTCGACGGTTACGGTTCTGGTGACGGTGACACGAGGAAAGTTTGTAACGGCGGCAGGGCCTTTCAATTTCAGGGCAGCCTCGTCGTACACCGTCGCAGCTTCCTCAGGTGTGTCATACGTCCCTAGCCAAACTCGTTTCCTCCGATGAGGATCACGGATCTCCGCCGCCCACCGGCCCCACGGCCTCCGACGAACACCTCTGAACTTCTTCTCCATAGATCCAGCACTTCTTTTTCGTTGCTCCTGCTTAGCAAAACTCGAAGATGGCGTGCTAAAATCGATTACAGAAACATGCTTCTTCACTCTCTTAACAACCGGTACTTCTTCATCGCCGGAAGAATCGGTAGCATAGGGATCAGTTAGCGTGATCCTGACGATCCTCTGCTTAATCGACGTCGCCGGAGTCTCCCCATGAACAAATTTACTCGTTGTTACGACGTGCTCTGAGAATCTCACGGCCGATCCTATGGAAATCGTACGATCGAACTCCATACCCGATCTCCCGTCAAAAAACGAACAAATCAGGGCTTGTTGGAGCTCCGATGTTTGTTCCTTTTAGCAACTACAAAACCGAGAAGAAGAAATGGAAGGAATCAACACCGAGTCGACTCAGCTTATGGGTATTTTGGCGGGAAACCTTCCCTCCATTTCTTCTTTGTGGGCAAGATCTGTAGGAACAAGAGTGTATATAAAGGAGAGAGAGGGAGGTCTGAGCAAAAAGGCTCCACTCCACTACCATTACCATCCAAGTACACACTACAGTGAAAATAAGTTTACTCTTTGGTCCCTACACTATTACTTTTTTCTTCTTTCAGTCCTTCTACTTCCAACTTCCCTGTTAACCATACCATATGCACATCCCCTTCTTTCTCTCATTTTGGAAATTGCATGAAATCTATTGTTCTTGTTATTTGCTTTTGATCACTCATGGCTTTAGTTTTCACTATTTAAATTGATTGGGATAGTAATGGGAAAGGCAAAAGTGAAGGGGGCAGATAAACGATAATTGAAAAGTAGATGGGTTAAAATGGAAATAGTTAGGAATTTTCTTGTGTACAGTTTGTGGTGGTGTTGGATGGGAAACAGATAGCGATGGGGCAGGTGGGAGTTGGGGTTTCATAGAAAATCAAACGTGATTTCCCTCTGACCCAGTCAAACCCATGTTTTGACTCATTGCTTCCACCTTACAAATTCCTCTGCCAAATGTGCAACCCTTCTTTATAAACTTCTTTTTTTTTTTATTCAACATAAATTCCTTATAATAAAAAAAATTAAGAATTTATTCAAAATACATGTTATACCATCTCAATTCCTCTTTTTAAAATAGTTAAGGATTTGATCCTTGTAGTATGAGTTATGTAACATTTTTAGTCCCTGTCATTAATTTCGTTTAAATCCTTTCTGTTATCTTATATTACACGGTAGTAATTTAGGCTTTCTAACTGTCAATTAGAATTAGGCTTTTAGAAACACTTAAATGTTGTCATGTGTCGTTCTGTCCCACACTCCTTTCCTCCCATCTTTATTGATGGACACCTTCTCCTCAGTTGAATCATATCATCGGGTTTGATTTTTAGGTAACTAATTTTGAAATGGGTTTTGATCATTAACTAACTTCCCATACTTGTTTTCATCTTTTAGTGTATGGTTTAAATATAAAAAACCCCATTAAATGTAGGGTTCATAATTAAATGAAACATAAACACACTTTTCTTCAATTAGATCCATATTTGCTCTTGTGGTTGTGGGTAGTTTATGCGGTGGACTGATTGGTCGAGGGGTGGTTCCTCGGTCAACCCCAATTAAAAATGCAGTCCATAAAGGTCTCAACATAGATTTGAAACGCTACTACCCATTCAATTCAAAGCCCTACTCTTAACCCATATCCGCAATCCATTTTTGTATGTGTTTGTGTTGTGTGTCTAATGGAGGTCTCAACCCAAATCCTACTCTCCCTTTTCTGGTTTATTTGATGCAATCTCTCCCTCCGCTTGTGGTTTATGGTGGTGTTGGTCACGAATGAGATGACAATAAACAGAAAGTAATTGTAGAAGGGCGAGTGAATACAATTACACATATTTTTTTCAACCTTTTAATTCTTCTTGATGTATATCAGAAATTAACACACAGAGATACAATACAGATTGTTGCATAAAAAAGAAATGATAACCTAACCTAAACAATCTTACATAGAGAAGAACTTACAAGAACAACACAAAAAGTACTTGCAAGGAAATGAAGAACACTAAGGTTTTGTTCACACACACGAGAGTAGTAAAACAAAGCCGATTGCCTTGAGAATACACTTAGAAATTCTTTCAGGGAAGTGTAGTTTGCATGGGAGATGCACTCTGCCTTTTATACTACCTTCATACATTTAATGCATGAGACTCTTGTTACCTTAGTATAAGAAGGTAGGAGTTGACTTGATCATAGTTGATATAACAGTTTCATCGTACTCTGCATATACACATTACTGTTCATGTAGAGACAAATCTATTGATAAGGAATATCTTTATCAAGTACATGTTTTGCAGATATATAGTCAGTTTGTAGGAAGATCTTCTTTGGATGAATTAGTAACTTTAGATAGCTACTTACAAATCTCAATACATGAAGATCTTCCTTCAATCGTCTAGTAGCTTCAAAGCATTTTCAATCTCCAAATAAACTACTTTGGAGTCTAGGTGTGTAATTTAGATAGTTGATCCACAGTACCGCATCGGTGACCTTCTGTCTTTACATCGGTTAGTCTTTAAGAAAGTACCAAGAAACCAATATACAAAGAAGCAAATAACTACTAAGTGTTGATAGGATAGTGGGACAGATCAGTAGGTCATCACCAAATCAATAGGTGACCCAACAATCTTCTCTATTTGATGATGACACAAACACTTAGAAAGAAATAAATACAAGATACACAAACTCTAAAATTCTTTGAGAATAAGAACTTATAAATTCGGTGACCCTTGTATATATTTTCTTTGGGATCTATTTTTTTTGTAACTGTAAACATATATACAAAATAAGTAATGAATCAAATAATGTAACAAATAAAGAATGAAGAAATATAAAGTAAATACTGAAATATAAATTGCATTTATATTAGACAATGAATTTAAAGTATATAAAGAAGAGAGTTCAAGAAGAAGAAAACACGTGAGGCTCAATATCTGTATCAACAACACGGCGTGAGGCTTAATGTCTGTATCATCGACGCCTACGAGAAACGGGTCACCGATTACCATCTTAGTGGAGGTAGTAGGCTAGTAAGGCTCACCACCCACATCCATAAGCAAATAATAAAGAAAGGGGATGTCATCGTCAATCTAAGCTGAAAGTTCTTGGATGATCTAGCCCATTTTTTAAGAATGAATTTTTCTTTCTCAAGCTTCTGGTGGGCCTTGGTTCTTTCTTTGTTAAAAACATTGTTAATTAACTTTTGTTCTTTCAGACTATTTTTTTTTAATTTATCAAAGTCTTTCAGTTGGTTCATGCATTTCTGTAATTGACTAGTTAGCCTTTTAAGTTGAAGGTCAGTTTTCTTCTTAGCAGATCTAGCATTATATAGATCAATACATAAGAAAGTCAAAAGCTTTAACCTTTTTCAGATTCAAAAAGAGAAGAGAAGTTCTTTGACTTTCTTGGAGGTAGAAGGTACATCAGCAGCAATAGAGGTAGATCCCTTTATTAGAGTCTTCAATCTCCCTTATTTTATCCATAAGACATAGTTGTGCGGTATCCTCATCACTCAAGGAAGTGGTCGGTTTATCAATCTAGTAATGAGTCTCAGCCATGAGATGTAACACACCAAGATCATATTTGCATATAAACATATATTTCCATATATCAAGAAATATAACTTTACACATTCGATCCCAAATGTATACAAAATCTACAATACAAAAGTAGTTACCAAATTTTTCCAGGCATCTTAGTACAAAACTTGTATTCAAATACAAAAGATAACACAACTTCCCAACATCCTATGCAAACAAATATAAATTCTTCACAACTTTTCCTTCCCCTTATTGTTTGATTGTGCCCGACCTGTAATGCACATTTTGAAATACAAATGAGGGTTACACCTTGAGGTCTGGTGAGAAATCATTTTGATTGCCATTACAGGGTGAAAATCACCAAAACATCTTTTTGGAAAAATCCTTGATGAAAGATATCATAAAAATAAGATTTAATTTAACAAACCTTCTTTTGTCGTATCATAAAGATGATATAACTAAATTTTATCGCACTAAACATTATAATAAACAATTTTTCGACCAAATTCATAATACATCAACTTGTCACATTAAACATATAAATGAGCATATTTTGTTGCATCCAACTAATGCGATAAACCCAATTTTTCATATCAAGCACATAAGATAACCACATTTGTCGCACCACACTGATGCGATAAACACACTTGTCGCATCTCAAGGATGCGATAAACCAACTCATCGCATCAAGCACATGCGATAACCTCCCTTTGTTGCACCACACTTATGTGATAACAGTAACTTGTCTCACCATATAGATGTGATAAACCCATCATGTCGCATCACAATGATGCGATATTCACAATTCGTCACATCACACTAATGTGATATAACCAACTCCTCGCATCATACTAATGCGATAACAATATCCCATGATCAAAGATCATCATTTCCAGAAATTGATTATGCATATACCCATCTCCTGATTATGCCATCCTTATTTAAAAAAATATACTCAAATCTTGATTATGCCACCCTTATTACCAAATATACCCATCTTCTGATAATTGGGTAAGGATGGAAGTCTGCAGACTTATCTTCAGAAACTCGAGCTAAGGATGGAAGTCTGCAGACTTATCTTCAGATATCTGAACTGTGCTTACAAGACTAAGTCTAAATTGCAGACTTATCTTCAGAGATCTGAATTGTGTTTACAAGACTAAGTCTAAATCTGCAAATTTATCTTTAGAGATCTAAAAAAGAAGACTTTAGAGTTCAGGTGAGTTTCTCAGGCGTACAAGTTCAAGTGTGAAGAGTCATTCTTTAGAGTTATTTCAAGAGCAGACCTAAAGAGCGCCTAAGTGTGAAATCTGAAGACGAAGTCTAAAGACCTTGAATTCAGAGTTATTTTAACTCTGAATGAGAGGATGATGTTGATCCGATAACATCCTATTTGCGATAAAGATTATCTTTCCATGTTTATAGGATTCAGTTTTATTGTTTATTTTATTCTTTATATAGATAGGTTTACTATTATGTTTAATAACGATTGATTAATTCATTCAAGCATTGTATTAAAAAAAGGAGCAAGGTCATGCTTCAACTATGGAAATGTTGGACATCTTGTCAGGGAGTGTAGGTTCAAAAAGTCTAGGGACTCAGACTACTACTCCAAAAAGCTAAACATGGCAAAGAAGAAGGAGCAAGGCCAAGTTCTTATGGCTGAAGAAGAGAACTGGCTTGAATGGTCTTCTTCAGATGAAGAAACTGCTTATTACACAAGGTCATGCTTCATGGCATCTGTGGAAGAAGAAGGGACTTCAGAATATGACTTAGAGGAGGTAAATATACTTGACTCTGAACTGCTTACTAAGTTAGAATCAATAAACTCTGAATTTGAGGACCTTAAAAAGTAGACTCAAAGGAGAAAGAATTCTGGTCAACAAATTCAGAGAAGAAAAAGAAAGCTATAAACAAAATTATTTGCATGCTGAAAAGCAAAATGAAGATCTGCAAATTGAAAAAACAAATCTATCTGAAAAAACTAACTGATTTGAAAAAGGATTTTGAACAAATAAAAGTTGACAATGAAGTTATTCGAGTTCAATATGAATTCATCTCAAAAGAAAGAATTGACTTGTATAAAAGATTGAAGAGTTAGAGGAATTGAACTTCAAAAGAGGTCAGACTGAACAAACTCTTAATTTGCTAACTAGTAATCCAAATGATACTAGGTTTTACAATCCAAAGATGGGATTAGGACTTAATGAAAATTCTGATTTGAAAAAGGTACCTACCAATCTCTATGACTTCTCTACAATGGGAGGATCACAAAATATTTTTGAAAATGGTACTACAAAATGGACTTTTGAAAACCTTGTTGAAAGAATCTCTCTTGGACACTTCTTTGTTAAGTCTGAATCTACCTCTGAAATGTAAAGTATTATCTGAAAAACCTATAATTCAGAGCTGTGAAAAGGACTTTAAAAATGGACTTGGTTTTGACTACTCTGAACTCAATATGAGCTATGAGAATAAAGAACCATATTTTTCATTCTGAATTTAGGTCTGAAATTAAAAATCTAGAGATAGTTCAGATTTCTGAATTATTTGTCCAGAGTATTGACAACTCTTATTCCAACTCTGAAAAGGTTTCAAGACTTCCTCACAAAACTCTGAATCTCAAAGCTTAAATTCAACCAATCTTTCTGAATTCATAGAGGACATGACTGAGGTCCAATTTGATAAAATGATGAATGAGTCTAAATGTGATGAGGAAATAGTGATAGAAAACAACACAAAGTCTGAAAGTGAAAAAGTTTTTTATAAACCAAAAGTTAAAGAAACTAAGCCTTTTGTTGTTCTCATCTCTGACTTTCACACTAGACCCAAATTCTTTGAAAAGGGTGAGACTTCAGGTTGTAAAAAGATAATCAATTTGAAAAACAAGAACTTGAAGTCTAAAACATCTAATTCAAAGTCTTCCTCTTTTTCAGATAAAGGAAAAGGACCTTTAAGCAAGAAAGCCAAGAAGAGAGGGAGGAAGAATGAAGATAAGACGAAGCCTTTAGTTTTTGATAAAATTCAAGTTTGATGGAAATTTGAAACCTATGAACAATAGTACTTGTGTTTTTAATGAATACTATGGTCATAACTCTTTTAGATGTATGTGTACCAAGATGATTTCCATCCTCAAGAAACACATTCACTGTAGTAATTGTGGTCAAATTTCCTTAAAACCAAACTAGGTCAAAAAGGACAAATTCTCTTCTAAAAAACCATTCCATCCAAAGAACAAATCCAAATCTGAAAAGACTTTCAAACCAACAAGGAACTGTAACAGGATGAACACCAATCAAAATCCAGACTTCAGTTGTAACACCCTATACTCCACATTTGCATAAAACACATATTTCATTACATAGAAACATGGATTACATCAAAAGGTCCCACTAGTACAAGGATTGCTAAATGTACAAAATCTACATACAAAATTTCCAAAACAAATCCTGTACTACTACATGTAATATAACATGTATCTTCCAAAAGCAGACAATAGATTAGGAAAATAATCACATTTTCCCTTTCCCTTTWATATHCYCGRACCCAGCTATTCCTGCATTGCATAATTTAAAACAGAAAATAAGGGTTAGACCATACGAGTCTAGTGAGTAAATCCCCTGTTTGCAAATGCAGGGTGCCAAACACCAAAATATGATAATGTAATTTTGGTTTTAGAAAGATACCGCAATATAACAAATATGCAGTTTTCAATATCATATATAAAGAAGTATATTCATAATCTCACTTCTTTAAAATATCTCTAAACAGAGATCTTTCCCAGTATCAAAACTCTTTGAATTTAAAATACCATTC
>NC_037529.1:15574457-15592488 GCF_001531365.2 Cynara cardunculus var. scolymus | reverse complement strand
GAAGCATACTAATAAAATCAGTAATAAATTTTTATGCAAAAGATTTAGAAACCACTCACCTTTTTAAAGCTTTTGAACACAAAATGCTTGCAATCAATCCCTTTTGAAACTGAATACTTGAAATCTTGAAATCACTCTTTTAATGCAATCCGGACAACACTTCTCTAATTTCCTCTCAAAATAGTAAGCAAAAAGGTAAATGAAGGGGAAGTAACCCCTTTTATACTCACCAAATGGGGAAGGTCGGCCAACCGCCTTCCCCCCCTATTTGCCACCTCTTGCATGAAATTTTACATGCACACATGTACCCATCTTATACACACATGCATTTTCACATTAATATATATATATATATATATATATATATATCCATATATTTACTTAATATCATTTTACATTCCGGCACGTAACAAATTATCATGCTATCACGAAAATCATTTAGTCAAATATTCACATATAAATTTACCTTGGGTAATAACCAGGATCTGGTTATCACATCAGTTTGCCATTCAACAAGTCAATAATAAAGTGAAAGATTAAAACTTACACTAAAGTAATTCAAACAAAATGTGGAAAAAGAATAATCAAAGTGTGGAAACCAAATGTTTTATCTTCCACTAACCCTAGGGGACCCATCTACAAATGGGTATCTAAAATCAAGTAATCTCTTTTTGCAGGTCTGTCATGTATGAATTTTGGATTCTAGATGCTCTAGACACATGACATGATATAAACAGTTGCTGACCAACTTTAAAGAAAAACATGGTGACACTGTTAATTTTGTAAACAATCAAAAGGGGTATGTAAAAGGTTATGGGATGCTGATCTTTGGAACTGTCACCATCATGAGAGTACTGTACATTGAAGGGTTAAAAACATGACCTCTTCAACATCAGCCAAATTTGTGACAAACTCTATGAAGTTCATTTTCATATTGATGGGTGCACTGTTAAAGATCCAAGTGAAGTCCAAGTGATAGTTGCCAAGAGAGATGGTAATCTTTACTTGGCATACTTCCTAAGTCTGAAAAACTCTCAAGCTATATGTTTGGCCTCCACAACTGTGAAGGAAGAAGGATGGATATGGCATAGAAGGCTTTCTCCCATAAACTTCAAAGCTATTGATCAGTTGGTGAAGAAAGACCTTAAAGGACTGCCATCCATTAAATTTAAAAAACTCACTCTCTATCTAGCTTGTGAAATGGGCAAGATGAAGAAAAGTCCACACGAAATTAAGGTTGAATCATCATGTAAATATCCTCTTGAGATGTTACATATAGATCTATGTGGACCCATGAGAGTAGAGAGTATTAATAGAAAGAAGTACATTCTAATGATGGTTGATGAGTACTCCAGCTATACATGGGTGGAGTTTCTAAGGCAAAAGTCTGATGCCCATAGATCATAATAGAATTCATAAAGAGGATACAAGTTTTTATGCAACTTCCTGTGCAAAAAGAGTAAGGAGTGATAATGACACATAATTCAAGAATGAAGCTCTTTGGAAATTCATGTCTTCTGTGGGAATTTCTCACAATTTTTTTGCTGTTAGAAATCCTTAATAGAATGGGGTTGTATAAAGAAAGAACAGAACATTAGTTGAAGCTACCAGGACAATGCTTACTCATGCTAATCTTCCTATGTTCTTACGGGCTGAAGCCATTTCAACAACATGCTTCACACAGAATAGATCAGTTGTCAACAAGAGGCTTTCTGAAACTCCTTATGAAATTATCAATAAGAGAAAACCTAACATCAAATTTCTTCATGTGTTTGGTTGCAGATGCTATCTACTAAATGGAAGAACTAACCTTGGAAAGTTTGACAAAAAAGCTTTTGAAGGCATCTTTGTTGGTTATTCACTTAACTCAGAGGCCTTTAAGAGTTTATGTCAAAACTTCCAGAGTTATTGTGGAAAACATCAATGTCAACTTTGATGAGGCTAGACAGACTTCTAAATTCAGGACTCAATCTTCAAAAGGAGGATTCTAAAAAGACTAAAGATACTAACTATAAATCTACAAATTCAGAGTTAGATCTACTTTCTAAAGAACTGTTTGATTTTTCTCTAGATATTTCTGCAGATTTTCTAAATCCAATTACATCCAAGGAGGTTATTGCAGAACCAAGTTCAAACAACCCACATCAAGCATATGCATATCAGGACCCACAAAGTCTGTTGTGTCTTCCTCAAATGAGCCAAATTCATTTATCCCTGAAACCCCTACGCCTAACTCTAAACCATCTTGTTCAGAGTTACAATATTCGGAAATACCTGCAGTTGAGAGGGAGTAACAAAGTGGAGAAAGTCCTACAATAATTGATGAGAATGATTTCCAGAACAATCAAGATACAACTCATCCCCTTCCCAATTCACACAGATGGACCAAAACTCACCCATTACATCAAGTGATTAGAGAAGTGTCTAAAGGAGTGCAAACAAGATTTGCCATAGCTAATGATTGTTTGTTGTCAATTTCATTAGTACAATTGAACCTAAAAAGACACTTGAGGCATTACAAGACCCTGATTAGGTTCTTGCCATGCAAGATGAGCTTAACCAATTTGAAAGAAACCAAGTCTAGAGACTCATCCCAAGGCCAAAGGGTAAATCTATAATTGATACCAAATGGGTTTTCAGAAATAAAAAGGATGAAAATGGAGTTTTAATTTAAAACAAGTAAAGGCTAGTAGCTAAAAAGGTTATTGTTAACAAGAAGGCATATATTTTGATGAAACCATTACCCCTGTGGCAAGGATAGAGGCTATTAGAATATTCTTAGCCTATGTTGCACATAAAAACTTCAAAGTTTACCAAATGGATGTTAAAAGTAAATTCTTAAATAGAGTTTTAAATGAAGAACTTTATGTTCAGCAACCAGAGAGCTTTGAGGATCCTAAGTACCCTAATCATATCTATGTCTTGGATAAAGCCTTGTTTGGACTTAAGCAAACTCCCACAGCTTGGTATGAAACTCTGTCTGAATTTCTTCTCGAATCTGGTTTCAAAATGGGTTCAATTGATACTACTTTATTTTTGAAGAAACAAGGTAAGGATTTAATCTTGATACAAATTTATGTGGATGATATTATTTTTGGGTTTACTAATCCTAAGTTTTGTAGAAACGTTTCAGACATAATGCAGACTAAGTTTGAAATAAGTATGATGGGTGAATTAAACTTTTTCTTAGGACTTCAAATTTAACAATCACCAAGAGGAATATTCATTAGTCACAAAGTATGGCAATGAAATCTTAAAAAAAATCAATATGTCAGATTATGCTACTCTAAAAACTTCAATGTCCCCTGACACAAAAATTGATGTAGACTTAAGTGAAAAGTCCATAGATCAAAAATTGTACAGAGGAATGATTGGATCTTTATTATATCTCACTGTGAGTATACATGATCTAATGTTTGCCACTTGCTTCTGTGCAAGATATCAAGCCAATCCAAAAGAATCTCACCCCATGGTTGTTAATAGAATCTTGAGATACCTTACCCATACTGCGCCTTTAGTATCCCAAAGACTTTGGATTTGATCTAATCAGTTTCACAGATGTAGATTATGGTGGCTGCAAGCTAGACAGAAAAAGTACCTCAGGTTCATGCCAGTTTTTGGGTGACAAGCTGGTGAGTTGGACATCCAAGAAACAAAATTGTGTTTCAACATTCACTGCAGAGACTGAATATGTGGCTGCTGTAAGATGTTGCTCACAAGTTCTATAGATGAAAACACAACTCAGAGACCACGTGTACACGTTCAACAGAGTTCCAATTTATTGAGTCAAGGACTGCCATAACCGTCACTGCTAATCTTGTGCAACACTCCAAGACTAAGCACATAGACATAAGGTACATTTCATTAAAGATCATGTTGAAAAAGGGAACATTGAAATGTATTTTGTCAATACAGACTTACAACTTGCTGACCCTTTTCACTAAGGCTCTAGATGAGAGGAGATTCAGTTTTCTAGCAAACAAGTTGGGAATGTTAAATTTGAGTTTATAAACCTTTCAGACCAAGCAAATACAACTTAGAATCCTTAGGTTCAGAATTCTTAACTTTTGCATCTCAGTTTTGTCTTCAAACTCTGAAATTCCCTAGTTCAGACTTTTGACACTTAGAATTCTTATATTAAGAACTCTAAACATTCACATTCCAGAACTCTGAAATACTTTCGTCCAGACTTCTACCTTAGAATCCTTAGATTCAGAACCCTTTTCTATGGATTTTAGATTTATCTTTCAAACTCTGAAATTCCCTAGTTCAGACTTCTGACACTTGGAATTCTTAGTTGTAGAACTCTTAACTATTGTAATTCAGAACCATCCTTAAAACTCTAAAATACCCTCATTCAGACTTTCCTTGGCTAAAATTTGTACAACTCAAAACTCGTAATTGTCGTTTTTCAGAATGATTCTATAACTCTGTAAAACTTTGGTTAAGACTTATGAGAAGTTGAAATTATGCTAAGTTAAAGAGTATAATATGAAAATTTTCATAAATATCTTAAAACTCTGGAAATTGGAAATTCAGATTTCTGAAAATGATGTTTTAGCTTACTTATTCTTTCCAGATCTTTGAATATGAACTATTCGGAGTTATTCTGAGAAAGTGAATAAACTTGTCTACTGTCGAGGGGTAGCAAACAACATGGTAAGAGTTCATTCCTCAACTAAATTTCAAAAATATGGATAGTGCTCAAACTAATGTTTCTTAGAATTTCATAACTCTTAGGATTTATAAATTTGAACAACTATTTTCAGAAATTTTCAAAACTTTATCTTTATATGCTTAGAAGAAGGACAACGTGTAGATATATTAAAATGTTTTCTAAATGTTCAAACTACTTCTTTGAACTCAAAAAGATTTTATTATTATCAGAAGTGTGAGTTTAAATGATTTTCTTTTAAAATTTGTTTGTAACATGTACTATCCCTTATCAGGTTTTTCATTGAGTCGATATTTGTGTATTTTCTCTTCATACATAAATCCAATACCTAATTCAGCTATTCTTCGAATTGTTATTATCAAGTCTCTAAAATGCAATATTCATTTTTGGTGATAATACACTCGTTTGAAATCCAATTTGTTTTCTAAATATATTGAAAATAATTCTTCATTGCTAAACACTTCATTATTCTTTGAATGCTTAATCTGTAAATTTGTTCATACATGTTTTCCTTCATTTCTTCCCATATCATTTAATCTTTGAATAATTCTTGGAATATTTATTGTCTTCTTGAAGAATACTTGTCTCTAGAGAATTATAATACTTGTTCAGTGATCACTAAACAGACTCAGTGATGATCTCTGAAATTGAGTAAAGAGAACTAAATAATTTTCGTTAGATAAAAAAGATCATCATCAAATCACTGAGAGAAAGGATCAAAGAAGCACCGTTAGCGCACACTCCCTACCGAGCGTAACCTCAACGATACTAAACCTTAATGCCTATCCATTCTGTAGTTGAGTGTCACCTCAACGCTTCATTCGACCTTTAGTGTATACCTATTAGCATTTAAGATAAGAACCCATAACTTCCTACTTGATAACACAAAACACTTAATCCTCTTGCATAAGGGTTAAAGCATCACTCCCATAATAACCACAACCCTATAGTCCGACTCATAAGAGTTCACCTCTGCAATACCGAGACGTCCTCAATGGCTACTCGAGCATTGGTCACAAAGTGAGAACATCAAGACTCCTCACTCATCAAACACGTATGACTCATATGTCTATGGATCCAATGCATTATAGTCTAAATCAAATGAGTCCAAATGAATGACCATTACACTCAAAACATATAATTCTCAAACAAATATAACACAAATAACATCCAAAACTCAACTTTGAGCAATTTAAATCAGATAATTGTCCCCCAAACTAAAGCGAGTCAAAATCAAACCAATAAATTCCACAACTCAATTGACTACATAATAAAAGTCAACATAAGTCGAAAGACGCATCTACCCAATATGTATGAAAACTCATGCTCCAAAATATGATTTGGTCAAAACTCACCATTGTTGAGATAAATCATCTCCAAAGGAAAACCATACAATTTATAATTCCTAAATATCTCATAATTCAATAATATGTAATTCCTGAACGATTTATAAAACCAAATATAGTAAAAGTGCATTTACATCAAATAATCACCATCATACATATAACAAATCATCAAAATATCATATTTCATGATTTATTCATCCAAACATCTAAAATCTCCAAATATAGCATTTTCCAAGATTTACAAAATCAAATGTACTAAAGATGCAATTTCATCAAATATTCAATAACATTTGATAAATATCAATTAGACTATTTTAAGACTCCAAAATGGACATTTTTGGTATGTATGAAGTTTTCACAAAACAACTTGAAACTCAACTTGCTAGGTTAAGTTAAACCTAGTTTTCAAATTTATCTCTAGCTTCCAAAAATGAAGACTTGAGATTCACAAATAGATATTCCAATAATCTTCTCAAGACCTCACTCCAAGACTAGAAATAAACCAAATATAAGCATAAACTTTAGATCTAAAAAGATCCCTAAAATGAAGCTCAATACACCCAAAAACTTACCTCATCAAAATTCTGAAAATCAACCAGCATGAATCTTCAATCGCCAAGATGAACCTTCCATTTACTCCAAAACATCCACAATGTTCCCAAAAGTCTTCCTCAATGAGAGATTAATGGAGGTTGGGGAGAGAAATGGGAAAAACCCTAGAAATTTGGGTTAAAAAGTTGACCAGAGGGGTTCCTGCGACCTTGGCCGCAACCTTAGGTCACAGGCAAAGTTGTGCGTGTTTCTCGTTTTGCTACACGACGTTCTAGCCATTCCCCGACCGTTTCCTAACAGTTTTTTGACCGTTTCTTAACCGTTTTCCCAACCATTTCTCAATTGTTTCCCAACCATTTTCCCTGCCTTTCTTCGACCATTTTCCCTGCCTTTCTTCGACCATTTTCCCGACCGTTCTCTAACTGTTTCTTGATCATTTCCCGACCGTTCTTGGACCATTTTCCCTATCATTTTTATTTAATAGTAACAACTGAAAAACGGGTGTTACTGCCACGGTGTGGGGGACGGAGTTCCTTAGTCTATTATATATATATATATATAAATTAATATAAAAATATATATAATATAGAAAATTTTAAAAAACTAAACCAAAAGAAAAGGGAAAAAGGAAGAAACTGATAAAAAGAATAGAATAGCCTCTGGATTGACTCAATAAATCTTCTAGACGAAGTTAGGACAAGAGATCAAAGGCGTTACAAAATGTAAAACACATGACTATAATTCATAATCGTCTGAAAAGAGAGACATAAAGCGTTATAGCATATAAATCACAGGAACCAAACATATAACTTACGCAAGAAATAATTTTTATTAAATATATAATATTTTAATAATACAATTAATATTGTAATTTACAAATAAAGTAGTTATTGAAATTGAATAAAATATTTTGTATAAATTTTGATTCTTTATTTTAGAATTTTTTAAATAAGTTTTTAGAGATATTTTCGATGACTCCATCAATATTAAACTTTAATGTTTCCCAATATGTTATTTGAACTCCTTAAACACGTTAAGATCATTTCTTATATTTTCAATATTTTTATTTGATGAAAAAGAAATTCAAAATTTACTTTTTGATATGAGTTGTAAAAGTTGATGAAATTGATTTAACCCCTAATAATGCCATCTATACACATGTAGATGGCTAAAATGTCGTGGCTCATTTGTCATTCATGAGGATAAGTGTTCTAAAAAGTTATTGAATGTCGACAAAGTGTTTATCAATCAAAACTACTTAGAAAATTCAAAGACTTTTTCTAATGTGTATCACTTCGTTTATTATCTACATCTATTTATGGTTCTTGTTGATCATTATCTTTAACATCTTTAGAGGTCCTTTTTTATATAAGTCGATGTTTGTTTTGCTCCTAAGACATTATGAGTAAAAACTTCTTTCTCTAAATTTTTTATGGCATCAGAGCGTAATATGGGAACCCTAACCGTAGATTAATCCCTCTCTACCAAAAGAATGATCGAAAGCGGTGGCGAGACTAGTCAAAGGATGGGTGACAAATCCATCATGAATATTTCATCACCATATTTTCTCACTCCTGCCGATCACCCTGGACAGAACTTCGTTGGAAAAATTCTTCTTAGGGATGGGAATTACAACGATTGGCAAAGTGAGATGACGAATGCATTATTCGCCAAAAACAAAATTGGCTTTGTCGATAACACCATTTCCAAGCTGAAAGAAGGTTCCAATGATCTTATAAGTTGGAAACATTGAAACGAGATGGTGAGAGGATGGTTGGTCAGCGCGATGGAAAAGAAGATCAGAAGCAGCATTAAATATACCATTACTGCCCGAGACATATGGCTTGATCTTGAAGAGAGATTCGTCAAAGAAAATGCACCTCGGGCGTACAAGTTGCAAAGAACCGTCACTACAATACCCCAAGAAAATATGACAGTCTCAGCCTGCTACACCAAACTGAGAGGGGTTTGGTTTGAGATCCTATCCATCAGTTCAACCCCAACGTGTACTTGTAACGGGTGCACTTGTGGGTTAGCAAAAAAAATCTCAAAGATGGGCATAAACGAGGAATATGGAGCCGTCAAAACACAGATTCTGAGCAACAATCCTCTTCCCATACTAGGAGTGGCTTAACACCTAGTTATCCAAGATGAACAACAACGACAAATTGGCATTGCATGCAATGCCACCACAGATGCAACAACATTTCAAACATCCAAGAAAAGTTTTTCTCAACCAACTGGTAAGAATAATTCTCACATTGTGAATAAAAGAGATGAACGTGGAAAATCGAACGATCAATGGTGCAGTCATTGCCACAAATCACAAGATCGACGGGTGTTTTGAACTAGTGGGGTATCCGGAATGGTGGACAGTGAAAGCCACCACTTCCAAAACTCAATCCAACAAACCTAGGACTCAACCCCGGGCAGCTGCGGTTAAAGAAGACAATTGTATTCCTAGTTTTACTAAGGAGGAGTATGATCGTCTACTACATATGCTACAAGAAACGAAAGAAAATGAACAAACATCAATGGAAAATATGACTGGTGGTGTGTGGATAACTATACCCTCAAAAGACTATAATAACAAGTAAATCATGCAAGAATACATGGTTTATAAGTGTCGTCCAAAGCAAGTAATAGTGGTAAGTAATAACAAATATCGTTCCACAGAGATTTAAATTGTAAAGAGAGTCACAAAAGTTAACTTTAAAGTGAGATTTCAGAAAAGGGTTTTTGGAAGCAATAAAGCTTCAGAGAGAAAATATCTTTGCGAGAGTTGGTAACCAAATATTGAAATGAAACAATAGTTAAAAGATAGTATGGATGCAAGATCAGGTTGGATTTCAGCAACGAAGTGTAATGAATATTGCCCTAAAATTAGCTCTTTACAACACCACTGGATTGAACGACCTTCCAAGGAAGTGCACATTAGACCATATGTTAGAATTGCACTTGGTGATGCATCAATCCCAAACTAGTACAAATCTTTCCTTTCTTTCCATATAGTTTTGCAACCCATAAGATTATGGCGACTCTTTATAGCGTCTATAACACACCTAGTAAAAATATTTGCATTGTCTTAATTTTAAGTCCAACTCATCTGAATAAAATAACATGTGTCAATTTGTCAAAGATTACCAGATGAAATATTGATACCACTTGGGAATAGCGAAATAAATTGCTATTAGCAAAACAATAATCGACTAACACTTGGCGTAATCTCACAACCTTCACTTACACCCATACTAGGGTATTTAGCCTAGCATGAATGAATATAAGTGTTTAAAAATAAATGACATAAATAGAAATGACTGAATGTGAATGACGTAAAAGTAAATTTTGCATGAAAAGTAAAGAGAAATTTGGAAAGGTTGTTGTAGCAACTGACAATGACGAAAAACACTTAAAAGTACTTGCTAAATAATATAAAAAAGTAACAAGGACCCAAAGCTTAGATGAAGTTTTGCTCCTGATAATAAAGTGTATATTGTTCAAAGTGTTATAATTGTTACTACTAAACAATAGATTACCTCCATATATATACTAGCAAAAGGGAATCGAAAGTACTAGTGGGTAATACCCATTGGTTATTAACAAATTGATAAAAGAAAAGATGCTTTAGTATAAAAGGTTAAGGTATCTTTGTAGTGGCATCTTCTATCAAAATCGCCTTCTATCAGTACTAGAAGATGTCATCCTCCAAAACTTGATTTTTCAACATATTCAACGGGATCGAGCCAGCTGTGCCAATATCCAGTGTCCAGTGCAGAAATAATGTATACACCTGCTATAGCAATGCTTATGTCAGCATTGTGTTCACCAAATACACAAAACAGTACCATTCCCGCATCCTAGCTCCAATGAATGTGAAACCATAAAATAAGACTAAAAGACTCAATATAGGATTGAGAAAGGTGTAAAATGAAGTGAAATAAAGTTATAATTAGGTGCTAAAGTGTATGATTATACACACTTATCAACTGGTAAGACCAATTCACACAAGTCTTGGGTCATTGATTCTGGTGCTAGTGAACATATCACTCACCATAAGGAATGGTTGAAAACAACCAACAACCATGAAGATCTTTCAACCATAACAATACCTAACGGGGATTCCATACCTATGAAGGGAATCGGTAACATCCATTTATTAGATGGGTTTGATCTAAAACATGTATTAAATGTACCAAATTTTAAGTGCAACTTTTTATCCATAAGTAAATTCACTCATGATTTGAAATGCTCACTTTTTTTCTGGACACGTGTTTAATACAAGACTTACAATCGAAGAACATGATTGAGATGGGTAAGGAACACAATGAATTGTATTATATAGACTCATTTAAGCATGGAGGAATGGCAATGTCAGTTTTGAGTCATCAAGAAGTTTGACATGGAAGATTGGAACATGCTTCAGGAATGGTGATTAGAAAAATTCAGCAAATAAAAAGCATTGGTAATAACAATCATCTTTATGATTCTTGTATCTGTGCAAAACAAAGCAAGCTTCCTTTTCAAATTAGTTTCTCCATGACGGTTGAATGTTTTGATTTAATACATGTTGATATTTGGGGTCGTTACCAACATGCTTCTATGAATGGTGCTCATTATTTTATGTCTATTGTTAAAGATCATAGTCGTGGTGTTTGAGCATATTTGATGTAAAATAAATCCAAAGCTTCTTATTTGTTGACAATGTTTATTAATATGGTAGAAACACAATTTGACAAAAGGATAAAGAGGTTGTGAACCGATAATGGTTCAGAATTTAGATCCCGATACATGCTTGAGTTCTACAAAGAAAAATGAATTTTGTCAGAAACTTCATGCCCATACACGCCACAACAAAATGGCGTAGTTGAGCCAAAACATATACACTTATCAGAGATGAGTTGAACACCGTGTTTTCAAGCATCTTTGCTGATAGAGTTCAGGGAGATTGTGTGCTCACAACTGCATACATCATAAATAAACTAATCACTCGAACTCTCAATAATAATAGACCTCATGAAATTCTACTTGGCAAAACACCAACATACTACCATCTTCGGGTTTTCGGGTGTCTTGCATATGCTCATGACAACTTGTGCAAACAAGATAAGTTCGGAGAAAAGGTGAGGGCGTGTGTGTTTTTGGAATACCCAATGGAACATAAGGGGTATAAACTCTATGACATGAAGGACGAGAGAATATATAGTAGCCGTAATGTTACTTTTGTCGAAAACATGTTTCCTTTTGGTGAAACTTATGAAAGTCACAAACTATCGAGCATGAAAATCTTGAAGATTCATTGCCCACGGTCCAACGAGCCTATGAACAAGCCCAACAAGATACGGATGTTGAGTGGGGAGAACCAAATAGCCTATAAAGACCGAATTCTCAAATAGATCAGGCGAACCGGATTACCAATGTTGAACGAAATGTTGTAGAACCGGTTCCCCACAAAAACAATGATGGGGAAATATCGCAACAAGAAAGAATGGGAGTGCGATAAAGCACTCGAGAAAAAGCAAGGCCAAAATACCTTGAAGAATACAAATCTGACTTGCCACCCTCTCTTGAACATACGCAAGCCAAACCTACTTCAGGTTTCTCCATGGTACATCCTCTCTCTCAATACGTGTCATATAATAAATTTTCAAAAACTCATCGTGCTTTCTTTGCAGCCATCACGTCTCAAGATGAGCCTAAAAGTTTTTCACAGGAATTAAAGGATTCAAAATGGCATGAAGCTATGAGTAAAGAGATCCAAGCACTTGAAAAAAATCGGACTTGGATCCTAACCAAGCTTCCTCCTAGAAAGATGGTGATAGAGTCAAAGTGGTTTTATAAGATCAAACATGAACCCAATGGAGAAGTGGAGTAAGACAAGGCATGTTTAATAGCAAAGGGCCACACCCAAATTGAAGGCATAGACTTTCACGAAATCTTTGCCCCAGTAACAAAGTTAGTCACACTTCGATGCACAATAGTAGTGGCAGCCAAGAAGCAATGGGAAGTTCATCAACTGGATGTAAATAATGCATTTTTGCATGGTGATCTCGACGAAGAAGTGTACATGAAAGTGCCACAAGATTTCACTAAAGCTACTGAAAATCGTGTGTACATACTACAAAAGTCCATCTATGGGTTACGACAGGCATCATGAAATTGGTATCAAAAGTTTACCAAAGCTCTTGTTGAAACCGGTTTTCGGCACTCAAAGAAGACCACTCTATGTTTGTATTTCTAAAAGGTGTCACTCATGTCATCGTCCTCATCTATCATTGTCGATGATGTTTTACTGATGGAAACGACAATAAAAAGATCAAAGATGTCAAAGAACATTTACATGCACGCTTTAACATCAAAAATTTGGGTCCACTTAAATATTTTTCAGGAATCGAGGTTGCGCAATTTGCTGAAGGTTTTATGATTAGTCAACTGAAATACACACCAGATATATTGGAGGATTGTTGAGTTCAAACATGTCGTGCCAGTGCTTTTCCTTCGAAAAGATGTTGATAGTCCTGAAGTTGATGCCTCTCAATACCGACGTCTAGTAGGACGGTAGATTTATGTCACCGTCACAAGGTTTGACACCGTTTACTCTGTGAACTAACTCAGTTAGTTTTTGAGCAACTCACAACAAATCCACATGGATGTTGTATTTTGTCTTCTTTGATACCTAAAATCCACGCCGAGACAAGGTTTATTTTTGCCCTCGGATGGAAATTTAGAACTTGTGGCTTATTGCGATGCAAGTTGACTTAGTTGCCCATCTACCAGTGTTGGGTTCAAGTATGCACGTTATTGTTGTATTCAAATTCTCCATTTTACATGCTTTGTAATAGATCAGTTTAATTTTTCCTTAGTATAAATAGTGTTTAGCTTTGTAATTAGTTATTAACAATTCTGTAATTCCATATTAGCATTGTAATTCTCTCTCAAGCAATACATGAGATTTGGTGATAATTTCTCTCTGAACTTCATCTTATTTTTTATTCTTGAATATCATGATCAGAATTGTATGAATTTGGACATTTCAACCAGACATTCGAACACAAGATATTTTATCAACCTTGGTGGTGCACGAATCTCGTGGAGAACAAAGAAACAAAGTGTGGTCTCCTGCTCATCAGTTAAAACTGAGTACAGAGCCATGACAACTATTGTTTGTGAAGTTCTATGGTTACGATGGCTTCTTCGAGATCTTAATGTTGCACAAATTAGTGCAACTTAGATAATGTGTGACAATCAAACAACATGCGACATTGCTGTAAATGTGGTCTATCTTGAGCGTACAAAGCATGTAGAAATGGATTGTTATTTTGTTCGAGAACGCATAGACAGTGGAGAGATAACACCGTGTGCCATTCGTTTTGTGTCTCCACCGGCAGACATTTTCACCAAGGCTTTTGGGTCTGATCGTTTTTGATCCTTATACGACAAGTTGGGTGTTTGTATCCTTTCCAATCCAACTTGAAGGGGACTTTTGAGATTTATATCTCTGCCTCTATTTATGGTCTTTATTGACCATTATCTTTACCTTCTTTACAGGTCCTTTGTCAGGACCTTTTCTATGATGTTTATTTTGCTCCTAAGACATTATGAATAAAAACTTCTTTCTCTAAATTTATTATGATGCAGTTTTGTATCTTGTATCATGTAATAACATCGAGGATCAATATAATTGTTTATTGCATTTGTGTAAAGCTAATAAAAAAGACTTTAAGAGACTCTAAAAACACGTGTTGTATATTTTAAAGGTCATGAATGAGGATTGTTGTACATTTAGAGAATCTCCAACATGTGCGTATGTCCTCATTCTTAGTTCATTACGTGACTACACCAATGCCCATTGCACATTGTGCATATTGAATGTGCATACAAAACATTAGAAGCATTAATGAGGGATTTTTTAGATCAATTCACATTGGACATAGAAGAAGAATTTTGCTTCCGCTCAATTAAGCTTCCTCTTCTTCCTTTACATTGATATTTTCAATAAAATCATCACACAGTAAATCAACAAAACTCCAAGTGATCGCATGAAGGAGTCATATATTTCTTTTATTCTTTTCTGTCAACATATACTTTTAGTTCACATTGTGCATCGACGATAACACACATATTTACTTGTTTGATGTAACCAATGCATACAGTGATGACACACTGAGTATCTTTTGTTACAAAGATAAAACATAAAGACAAGGATTTTCACATTGTGATTTCTCCAAGGAAAATTCAATCATGCATAAATCGTTTTGATTTCTCCACAATGATATGATTTGAATTTGCATGATTATAGGAATTTAGATGATGGAATTAAAGAATTAAAATTAATTATGAATTATTTTCAATGTAATTAAGACAATTATACATATATTTTTTAAATATAATTAAGGTAAGCGATGAGATATGTAATAGGGCTTATAATTTTTTCACTTTATAATCATTCGTTGACTACATTTAGACCCAACACATACATACATATCTATATATATAGACTTTGCAAATCATGTTATTTGTTTAAAATGTACAAACATTATTCAAGCAATCATAATTTTTTATTTTGTTCATTTTTTTGTAATTATGAGAGGTTGATTAACTATTTTTATTGTAGATGGTGTTAATCATAGATATTATCATCTTCATTATATTAATTTTAGATAAATACATGAAACAGTTTCATTAAAAATGAAACAATTTCATAGCCATATATGAAACAACTTCATCAAAAAAATATTATATGAAACAATTTCATGAATTTTTTTTCAGAACATTAAACATTGAAATCAACGGATTAAGGTTGTTTGCATTTGATCGCTCTCTCTCTCTCTCTCTCTCTCTATATATATATATATATATATATATATATATGGTTGGATTCATGTGATACCAAGGGTTTTTCGTGAGACCCGTAATACGAATTTATGTTCATTGATCAACTTTATAAGCTAAAAATCTAATGGTCTAAAGTTGCACGGTGACAATTTTACAATTATTGAGAAGTCTCATGACAATTTTATGATTATGAATGTTCAGATTGTAGATCTAATTCAAAGGTTGAGAATTGGTCTTACGGGTCTCATGAAAAACCTTTGGTCTCACATGATCCCAAATCTATATATATATATATATATATATATATATATAAACAAACTTGGGATCATTTGAATCAACTTATTTTCATGAGACCTATGAGATCACTTTAGAACTCTTAGATGAGATTTTTGATCTCGACAAACTTTCACAACAGAATGCCAAACCTTCATAAAAATACTAATCTTCCACACAAAAACACAACAAACTTTACCAAAAAACACAACCTAAACATCCACAATATATCTCACAATCATACAAAAAATGATTAATCTTACGTGAAACCAATCCTAATTATATATTTATTTTAATCACGTTGTTGATGCATGGTCGATGAGTGTTGCTTGCATCCAAAGATACTACAGTGACCCAGTCTTGGATCTCGCACAAACGACATCGACACTCTCTTCATTTCAGTCGAATTTGTAATGATTAATTACAAGTCGAATTTGTAATGATTATGATATCAATGATATTCAAAATTGAGACTACAAACATCTTGAAAAAACAAGTCCTGCTTCCCAAACAGTATTGTCCAAATTAAGACTACATAAAGAAACAACACACATACATCAAAAAAGAGGTAATAAAGACGAATTAAGCTAATTGGGAGTCGAAAAGAGGTAATAAAATAATCCGAATACCAAACATAATTGACTCACTACAGATTCGAAAATGATGTATGCCCACTACCGATAATGAGAGACTACATCGTCATCATATACTGCCATGAGGTTTGTAGCATCGTTGTCGTCTTAAACCGTTATTATAGATCAAAAAAGATAAAATGATCTATAAGTTTCGATTTGTATTATGATGAAATAAAAACCATAAATAAAAAGATAAAGATGCATGATTGTTTGAGGTTTAATAATTGGGATATAGTTTTTATTTGATATGATAAATACAAAAGAAAAGGAGGTTTGGCGTGAAGGATGAGCAAATGAAAAATGAGCAACACGACAACAAGGTTGCAATTTAATTATGATTATCGTAGCACACCCATGCCCATTAGACTTTTCTTTTTTGCTTGTCAACCAAGGGATCACATTTAGAGCTATGTTCAAAAAAAATTATAATAAAATATGAAAATTCTAAATTCAAAAAAAGAAAAATTCAACTGTTATTCTATTTTTACAATTCTAAACATTAACTATATTAATAAAATACTTAATATATTTAATAAAATATTATACATCTGATTTCAATAAGTTTAATTGGTTGGATATGATTCAAATGCTGTTTCTCTCTCTCTTGTATAAAGTTTTAGAAATTTCTCTAAATTTAGAGATTTTTACAATCTCTCTTCCATTTTCTCTATTTTAGAATTGAAGACAACATAGCTATTGGAGCAATAAAAATGCTAAAATCTCACTTTTATCTATTTTAACATAACTGTTGTAGATGTTCTCGATTTTTCCTAGTTTTTTCTTCACCAAACTTCTCCTAGTTTTAATAACTATAAACGTTGAATACTCCATCATATATATGATCTATAAATATTATTCTTTTTGTCCCAAAATAATTGTCAATACGATCTTAGAAATATATAATTATATTTGTAATTAATAAAAAAAATGATTTTGTCCTTAAGTATATTATATTTTTTTTATCCATCTCGTAACAAGTGTAAAATAAGACAATAGATTTTTATCTTTGAATAAAACTTATTTTGAGACAAATTAAAATAGTAATGTAGACATTTATTTTAAAACATAGCAAAGATAATAATCTATTGGAAGCAATTATCTTCGGTTTTCAATTATTTGTTTGATTTTATTTATATTATAGTATACGAGATGATCTACAACGTATAGCGTTGTCTAACTCATAATATTAACAAAAATGTAAATAAATTAACACTGAAATTGTTGCCCGAAAATATAAATATTAACGGAATGACAACAAATATTTATAAAATGTTAATGTAAGGATTAGGGTTATGATACCTCCCAAGACAAGTATAAAGATAAAAAGTCAAATTTAAGGAGGAATAAAAATACTCTTGTGTTTATGGAGGTTCAAATGCGATGAATATAGGCTACCTACAAAGCATGTGGTCTCCTTGTGATTAATCGGCTCGCATAACGGGTTGGATATTCAGATTAATAAAAAAAAGATAAAAAGTGGTTAAACAAAAAAAAAAGTGGATAGACTCTTAAGAGCATCCCCATACGTATGGCAATACGACTTTCAGTTTAAATTGTATTTCACTTTTACTTTCACGTAAGATTGTCAATTATAATTGTTGCAATTAGCGTTGCAAGCCATGTCAACATCACTTTCCAATTTCTATTTTTAAGAATTTAAATAAACTAATTTTTAAATAAAACATATATTTTATGAATTAATAATATCGATTTATTTT
>NC_037529.1:15543917-15574341 GCF_001531365.2 Cynara cardunculus var. scolymus | reverse complement strand
TAAAATTAAAATTATACATATTAAAACATACAATATTGATAAAATTACATATAATCTAATCTATAAAATTAGAAATAATATAATCTAATATGCATGATTAATAAAACAACATGAATAAAATTACATCTTTATTCGTCTAAAAGTTGCCGAATTTTTGATCGTACAATCTTCGTTGTTGCTCTGTGATAGTTGATTGATCCATTTTATTTCCTTTTTAAGTTCCTCTTGTTTTCTCTTTCGTTCCTCTTTTTTCCTCTCTCGTTATTCTTTTTTTCTCTCTCGTTCTTTTATAGCTTCCGTATATTTGTTCATTGCTTCTTTACTTTCAGCATCAAGATTGAATTGTTCTTTCATCGCGTTGTCGATACAGTCGATAGAGTTAGTTAATAAAAAAATTTACTTTTATCCTTTGGAGGTTTCTTCCCCATTGTATGAGCAATCGACGTGTTTGTATTTGAGGATGATGAGGTGTATTGGCCCAAACCATCGTCTTTTGTTCTCTTCGACCCCCTATCTTCTACTAGGTCAACCTCTACAGGCCTCTCTCGTTGACTGGTCCATTTTTCTTGATCACACAATTCAACCCAAGCATGCAATAAATTGAATTGTCCACCTTCCAACGAACGATATAACTCTAATGCTCTGTTTTTTTGTCTTCTTCATTCAACTCACTTTATAGCATAAATATGCATCTGACATTATATATTACCATTTTATAGCATCTTTAAATAGATATGTTATATTTCATATCTTTTTTTTATTTATGAAGATTTTTTTTTTCTAATTTAGAGGAGAGTTTAATATAGCTGTTGGAGTAACTTTTTTTAAATCTTTAAAAAATTTAAAATAGTATAATTATTGAAGATGTTAAACAACTGATATTAAAATGAAATGATTGAACGATATTTGTCAAAATGCTTTATGTCTTTGTTTCGAGTAGAATGAATTACTCACATGGTTTCTAAAGAAATATATACAAGAATAGTGAGAAAAACGACATTATTCGTTTATTCTAATTGCATCTTGACAACGGATGTATATGATTTAGCCTAGGCGATTTAACCCCATTTTGACAATCCAATCGGTAAATGGTGGTTTAAGAAATTTTCAAGTCATATGGCGATATGAAGTGATCAAAACAGTTAAACCGTGTAACACCCTTAAAATTGGTAAAAATACGATCTATAAAAAATTAATATTTTCATAAATAAATAATATGATTGAACTCATAAAAGGGGAAGTATGAGAGATTAAATATCAACAAACAATAGGATTAAAGTTAACAACAAACTAATCTAATTCTAGATTGAATTGGATTACAATCGGGTGTTACTAATTCTCAAAAGTTCAATTTTGCCTAACAAGTTGACCCAAAAATGATGATTCCCCGATGCTACTAAACTACACTTGCACTGGTATCACCGGAAATAATTTTAGATCCGTGACTAATGGGGTCTGGCATACATTTCATTTAGAAAAGTATTATGCTTACACCTAGTGAGTTCATACAGTTCTATTTAAAACAATAAACCATTTATATTGAAAGATGTAGACCAAAGTGATATTACCCGAAAATAGTAACATTTGTACAAAGAGATATAATCTCCCAACATGATCAAAACTTGACAATTTATGTACATAACATCTTTCGTTGACGGCGTAGAACCATTTCCATTGATTGTGTCGGGGACACATATTTATTTCCACGTATCAATGTTATCGGGGTTACATATTCTGTAAATTTATTGCACACCCAAAATGGCGTCACCTCAAGTCCTCAAATACCTTTAGCATCTACTTCTAAGAGTTTCAACTTTCATGTCAAGGTTTGTTAATCTTAGCAGCTGCCCATTAACCATCTAAGTACTACTTCAAGACTCTCATTCAACCTTTAGTGTCCACTTTCTAGTATTCAAGATAAGAACAAATATAACCTACTTTGATAACAAAAAATGTACAACCTCCATATATAAGGGCCATAAAACCATAACACCAAGCTTGGAATTTAATAAATCTAAGGATTGCATAAATTCCCCTAATCATATATAATAACATATCTTTGGTTACACACTATAACCTCATTCACCCAAATATTCATATATATATATATATATATATATATATATACACGGGACCATTCAAGGGAGAACTGATTAGTTTGTGATAACTGTGAGATCCAATCTTAATCACAAATCAATGTGAGATCCAATCTCAACCACAAATCAATGGATAAATTAGGAAATTAATAATTATAGTAGTTTGAGTTAAAATTATAATTAGATGGTATATTAGGTATTTTTTAAAAACTTCTCTCTCCTCTCTCCGACCTCCAATCTCCGACCTCCGGTGAAATCGGTATCACAGTATATCACAATGGGTATCACATTGTGTATTACAATGAATATCACATTGTGTATATTTGTTTTTAAGGTTTGAGTTGGACCATGAGGTCCAATATGGACCAATCATTTAAGATATTTATTAGTATATTTAAATAATCATAGAGGGTAATTTGGTAAAAGAAAATGACAAGTCATTTGGTAACCTGCCCTAAATTCTCTCTCTTTCTTTACCAATACCTAAATGGCCGCTTCGCTTCCAAACAACATGGTTTCACAGTACGACGAGGAATTCACCAACTCCACAAATCGATTCATCTCCAAATTGACTGAAAACCTTCAAACTCACCAAGATCAGGACGGAGCCACTAACGAAGAAGATAAGATCCAAAAAGCTCAAGATCACGGAGAGGAAAACGATGAAGATGAAGATCACGGAGAGGAAAATGATGAAGAGACCGGAAAATCTGGTGGTCCCCGAGGTCTCGAGCCTACTCGTTATGGTGATTGGGAACGTAATGGTCTTTGCTCTGATTTCTAAATCTACAGACTTTGCGTGCTAGAGATTAGGTTTCCACTGATTAAATTTCTAGATTTTTTTATATGTTAATCAATATTTTCCTTCTGTTTTTCTAGTTGTCTTACTAATTATAATCAGATAGATATGGTCTATTTGTATCGATGTTCAGTAATAAACAAATTGTGATTTGGAAGTTCATCATTGCCATTGGAATTGAAGATCAATAGGTTTGAAATTCAATGTGTTGGGTGAAAGGTTCATTGAGATTGTAGTGGTTATGTTCATCAACGATAGTTTATAATGTGTTAAATTAGTCATCAAACTGAAAGAAGCATGAAGTGCATTTATCCTTTGATACAACAGGAAAATCAGCAAACTAAAAGTATTAGTTTCCCCATTGAAACTAGCCTTGACTTCTATGCCTCTGGTGTTTTGTACTAAGATTACAAAGGCACGAAAATGGACTTGAGTCATGGAAGAAATTTTATTGTATGAAGTTGGTTGTTTATTGTGTTTATCATACCATTCTTTATGGTCTTGCAAAAAAACTAGGCCGAGTTTGGTTTCAGTTAAGTTAGGTTGGCATCACAATGGTATCACAATGGTATCACAATGATACCACAATGTTATCACATTGTGTATCATAGTGATTACTTGGTACCGACCGGAATAATGTTCACCGGAGGCCGAAGATCCGAGGTCGGAGAGAGGAGAGAAGAGAGATGAGTTTTTAAAAAATACCTAAAATTCCCTCTAATTATAATTTTAACTCAAATTACCAAAATTATTAATTTTAAATTTATCCGGTGATATGTGGTTGAGATTGGATCTCACAGTTATCACAAACTAATCAGTTCTTCCTTGAATGACCTCTCCAATGAGGACCAAAAGAAGGTTGGGGACCATGAGAATCTATCTCAGTCATCCAATGCTTTTAATCAAAGGCCATAAAAACAATGTTATTTTTGTAATACTTGTGAAAGTGAGGTCTAATCTCACATCTAATTTAAAGTTCTGGGCAAACTTGTAATTTTGAGTCAATATCCCTAAGAAGGATTATCAGGAGAGGAGGAGACATCATCTTGAGATTGGGGTTGGATGAGGGTTAGATCTAAGAACAGGTTTTCATCTAGGGTTCAAATGAAGCTCCAGTGGTGGTTATGGTGACGGGAGTTAGGGATTGGACTCAGCTCTAGAGGTTTTGCTAGATTTGTTGCCGATTTAACCAGACCCGTCACAGTTCTCTACAGCGTATGCCTCTTCTACAATGTCGTCAACATATTCTACTCCTCCATCGCACTTCGCTGGAACATGGCGCAACACATGGTTGGCCCAGTCAACGACTGGTAAATCAGGTTCGACGTACATGGCGTTCGTCGTTAACGCAACCCAACTTCCGTTGGAAGTAATATTCGACTAAGTGATCGTTGGCGGTGGCATTGCGGGTTGGAAAAGAGATGAGGACTGTGGATTTTGGATAGGATGTAAATTTCATTTTCAGCTTCGTTCTCTGGCTTAATAGAGATGTCATAATGGTGGTTGTTTTGGTGAGAGGGTTTCGGCAACGAGACAGTCGTTGCGGAGCAGTGCTTTGTAGGCTAATCTATGGCTGCCACGACCGAGGAGTTTCTGGTCGGAGAAATTATCTGTGGCGGCTTCCAGTCGTTATAGTCAAAGTGTTGAATTTTCTTGTTGATGGGTAATCCCAAATCTTCATTTCATGGATTTTATCAGATTTCTTGGATGGATTATGAACATTGATGGCGGATTCAGCTTTACAATATAACCACCCCATCCAAAATTTGAAATCTTTTGGTCTGATTGTCATAGATATATAAACATAACGATGAAAAAGAAATGAAATTGGAAATAAGATGATAGACAGGGGTTGGGTTATTAGAGAAGAGATTTAAATTTAGGAACTCATGTGATTCACCAAATGAAACCTAGAAGAATGGTAACATATGTGTTTAATCAGATGAATCTCTGTGTGTTTCGAGAAATATTTTTTGGAAATTATGAAAATTGTGTTTGATTTCATGTGATGAAATGACGATATATGGGTATTATGTTTGGATTTCATGAGGTGAATAACATATTTATATAAAATGTGTTTTATTTCATGAAGTGAAATAGCATGGTGAGTATGTGTTTCATCTACTGAATCTGTGTTTCATCTGGTGAATCTTGTTACCAAAATGCTGATTATGCCCTTTTTAATCAAAACATCTTTCAATTAAAACCACAAGATGAAAACCATATTGAGGCTTAGGTGGTTCTCACAGTTTTCAATCTTTTTGTGATCCTTATTTGGTGTAACTCACTCTCTCTCTCTCTCTCTCTTTCTCTCTCTCTCTCTCTCTCTCTCTCTCTTTCTCTCTCTTTATATATATATATATATATATATATATATATATATATCTCAATATAACCAAAATATCATCTCCTATATAGCTTTTGGCCTTAGATGATATTATGACGTTTGTTACATTGGTACTTTTACCAAACGCTTTCGTGTAAGTGCTTTACAGTAAGAGTTATCATCTATATTTACCTTGTTGGAACACATTCTCGGCCTTCATAATGGATTGTGGTAAGCGTCTTTATGCGGTAAGTGCTTACCATGTAAGGGTCTTCTCCCTCGGTTACCAGATAAATTCTTGGTTCTTGCTATGCCTCTTATAGTGCTTGCCAAGTTTACTGGTCAGGTAGATGACACTTAATAAGCACTTATACAACAAGAGTTTAGTAAATAGCCCTTTGTTTAAGTGAAATGAGATCAATTTCAGTTATCGGACCAATCACAAATTGACAATGAAGGTAATTACTTAACCAACAGATCAAATCAAAGAAATATCCTTCTGAATCTTAGGAAATAAACAAGAAAAACTAAAGTAAACAACGAATACCATCGAATTTACGTATTAAACTAAACGCAGTAAGTTGAAAATCCGAGCCGAAAACCATCTATGCTTGATCCAAGAAACCTTAAAAATAAACAAGTTAGACATACTCTCTTTCTCACAATTCTTTATTGACATGAAATAGCATAATGTAACGTGAACATATAGGTTTTTATTATTGGCAGCAGGCACCTTCTTCCATTCCACCTGTACGTCTCTGGCCTGAGATCCAATCGCCTCCATGAAAAAGCTTCAATCATATACATGATTCAACTGCATCAAACCCCAATTGCATGTTTGATTGTTCAATCTTGTTGAAGAATTAAAGAAAAAAAAACGAATAAGGAATTTAATGGTAGTTAATTACCTGAAAAGACTTAATTTCACATTACATGAAGGTGCAAGAGCTTGATCAACCTGAGATTGTTCAATACCATCACACAAAACCTTGAAACGTAATCGGCTCATCAAATGCCCTTTGAACCAAAACTCGATCTTCCCCTTCATCATCACATTTAAAATAACCTCATGTTGTTTGACGCTCAGCATTAACTCTGTCGCATCATCATCATTCACCGCAGATCTCATTTCCTGCGGCCGGATCTTCAAATCATTCCATGAATTGGGTTTCTGTCTGAATCCCTCCAAATGAACCTTGGGCAATGAGAAACCCTCGACCATCGTGTCTACACCTATTCCCCCATATGATAACGTCATCTTTTTATTGTTGTTGGTTACGTTCACCAAAATCTGAACATCAATTGTCAATTGCGTATCCTTGTTCTTGTTCTTTGGCTCCGTCACGTTGAGATTGTAAACATCAAGCCTGTGGAGTCTGACTTCTGGTAGATTGGATCTGACAAAAGCGAAGAAGGCGATTCCAAAAATGAGAAGGAAGATTACGAGAGTCCATATCATAAAAGAGGCCCAAGCACAACACATAGTACAACAGGCACCAAAAGTGCCACGATCAGGACCATTCTCTAAGTCATCAGTAGCCATTTGAATTCGTGAAAATCAGCCATGGAAAAGAGTTAGGTAGGTGTAGACATATTGAGAAGGAAAAGGAAGAAGGAAGATGAATTCTAAAGTATAGGAGAGCCCTACATCTGCAGATAAACATTCGTCGATCTTGGTCAACAGAAGAGGGAAAACAGGAAAATCCAATCGTTATTCATGCATGCTTGTGTTTTTTTCTTTTACAAATATATAATGGAATAAATTATAGATTTCATCCATGTGGTTATGAAAATTCGGATTGGATCTTTAAAACAAAATAATTACATGTATGGTCATCTTGGTTTCACTTTTGTTTTGATTCAGTCCTTGCATCTAGCCCAACTTTAGCTTCATTAAATCAGGTTTTTTTTATTAACCTGGATATCCAACCCGACTAATCCCAGGGTGACCACCTGCTTTGCAGATAGCCCAGAGTCACCACATTTGAACCTCTGTGGCCACAAGGGGATTTTTATTTCTCCTTGGATTTGAACCTAGGACCTCCAGGTAGTTTTGACTTTTGGAGCCAAGCTCAAACCAATCAGGCACCACCCTTGTGGTTAAATCAGGGGCTTTTTGGTCATTATACATTTTCTTTCATTTTCTTTTTAGAAATAAAAACTTTATATGATATCTAAGTTATATTAAAAATCTCTCGAGCTTTTCCCTTACAGCATCCACAAAAACTGCCCATATCCTCTTCCCCCTGGCCCTTGCCATCTTCGACCCACTCCTTGTTTTCCGATGAAGAAGCACATAACCAACTCCCCCCCATCCAAACAGGTCTACTTTTTTCTCGGTTATCTCTCTCCCTTCTCTGGCTACTCCTTTTTTTTCCTCCAATGAATCCCCCAGTAACCTTCTTTGTCACCACCTACTATCGACCACTGCATCTCCTCCACCTTGGTTCCTTCTTTGCCACCACATAACACCACCAGCAAGAGGTGAAAACCACCAAACCCCCTTGTAGAAGGGAAAAAGAGAAGTTTTTTTTTTAATGTTGGAGAATAGCCAAATGATGTAATTTAAGGAATTTGCCTACAAGAAAATGGAAGCTAAAAATTCGACCATCTTTGACAAATAAATGGTGAAAGGTAGTGCTTGACCATCTTTGCCAAATAACTGATGGAAGACAGTGCTTTCTAATAGTCCACCATAATTTACAGCTTCTGTTATATGTGATTGTATGTATTTTTAGATAGTCAATCATGTTATTTTAGGATAGTTTTTATCTCCCCAATTATAGGATACCTTTAGCTATTTATTGTTGTAACTGTTTTATATAAAATCAATCTTGGAGACTTTCATGGTATCAGCCTAACTTGGCGATCCTCTCTCGATCATGGTCGGGTCTTCTTCTGCCACCACTCTCCCCCTCCATACCCTTCTTCATCTTCTCCCTATTAAACTTTCATCTTCCAACTACCTTATTCGGAAAAGCCAAGTTTCCCCTCTATTAGCCTATTAAAACAGAACAGGCCACACCGATGGAACCTTATCTTCTCACATGAAACCATCATTATCGATGAAAAATCCTCTGCCAATTCCGATTATGCTACGCGGAAAGATTCCGACTAAAAGGTTCTTCTCTTTCTTCAGTCCTACTTATCGAAAGAAGCCATGGCCGAAATCATTTGCCTACCCACCGCTAGACAAGTTTGGCTCGCTCTTGAGACTTATTGATCCTTTCTCTTAGTGATTTGATGATAATCCCTTTTACCTTATACGAAGTATTTATGTTTCTGTCTTTCAGTTCCAGCGATCATCACTGAGTCTGTTCAGTGATCGCTGAGAACATGTAATGTAAGTCCATCAGTGATAACGATACTTCAATAAGACAAAACTCACACCAAAGAACCTTCAGCGAAAGTCGAAGACTGAAACTGAAGATTAGAGTTTGGCGAGTTCGTGATCTGAAGCGGCATTTAGTTATTACAACCTGGTCTACATATGTGTGAAGACTGCCCAAGCCTCAACGAATGCTGAAGAGACCTTCAGGTTATTCCAACATTCAGCGATCAAAAGAAGTTTGTTGAGCACGATTGTTTTTGTCTTGTTCTTATACACACAAAGGACAAACCCATACCCTTTCTAGAGCATAGTACGGTATGGAGCCGATTAGTTGACTCTACTACCCACCAACTCCATGAAAGGATGTCTGCTCATGAATAGGCATTTGTACTATTCACTGTAGCAAAGAACAAATCTTTCTCTAAAGGCTTGACGCGTGTTCAAACCCTATTGCATTGCATTAAATGTGCATTTAATGCAATGGGTATAAATAGTTGTGTTCTATCTCCATGCAGAGATACTTCTTGAACCCTAACTTACGTTCATATGTAAAAGAACACACAACTAAAGAACACATTACGCTTATCTTCAAAAGAAAGTTAGAATCTCTTTTTAAGTATTCTACATAGTTATTAACCAGAAAGAACTAACTTTCTTCTAAGTCTTAAACAACAAATCATTTCTCTTTGCTAAGAATTAGTCTTAAACAGCAAATCATATATAAATTGTTTTTCTTCTCTTATTTCTTCACCAAAAATAGAAAATGGTTGCTAAGAACGTGAACTTTACCGTGGAAGACATCTCCTTCAAGGCCAATAAACACGTTGCCTTGTTGGACATCCCCACAAACAAAACCATCTACGAGGATGTTGCTGCCTTCCTACGTATGTCCCCCATCGCCTACGCTCTCAACCATGAATCTATCATGGTTAGGAAGGCCCTTCAGCAGTTCTAGATGACTGCTGAGGTAGTATAAGAGGAAGACAAGAACGTTCATCAGGTGGAGAAAATCTCCTTCACCTTCAACAAGATGACTGTTAGCTTTGGCATGACCACTCTAAGGCATGCTCATCGATTCCCAAAGGGTCCCTTCGCCAGCGAACTGTCTACTGTTGAGATCATCGCCTGCCTCGATGACATTGGATACCAATAGCCAATGGAGAATGACTCAAGCGAGCCCCTCAAATCCCTCTCCAAGATCTAGAAGAACCGCATGTCAGCAGTGTGGCAATTCTTGTTCTCGCACTTCATCCATAATATGGGTGGAAAGACTGGTGGCCAGGATCAGGCTTCTAGAGTCACCCTCACCATTGGCGTCCAGTGATCCAACGTCGCCCGGTAAACTTTGTTGTCGTTATCTTCGACGACCTGGCGCTTAAGCTAAACAAGCGTCAGAGGGAGAAAGCGATGCCCTACACCAGGTTCTTGTCCATGGTCTTCGCCAAGATCTTTAGTGACAAGTACTCCAAGGAAGGTAATCTTCTTGTCTGCATGCTTGGATCCAGGATTCTGGATCACAAGCTCAGGTTCGGAGATGTTGCACTATCTTCAGTGGTGTAATACTCTTCAATTCACCATTTTCCTTCTTCAGTGGTCAAGACAAGGGAAATCCCCTCCAAGTCTAACCTAACCACCACAACCATTTCTACTAAACGCCCATCTCAACTAACTATTGGTTCTCCTTCGAGGAACAAGAATGCCAAAAATGGGACTACCACATCTCTGGTTGTGACCTCTCAAATGGTCTCAGCCATTGAAAAGAGCCTTAACCCTGAGGCACTTTCAATTAGCCATCCTAGCTTTTCAGTGATTCCTAATATCACTGTCGTATCAGTGGCACCTATCCCAACCGCCTCAGTCACCCAAATCACTGAAGGTGTGAATATCAGTGCTGCCATCGCTAAACACTCACTTCTAGTCTCAGCCATCTTTTCCTTCCCTCCTTTGTTGGTCTCAAAACATGTCAATGAGTCATCAGTGCTAGTTCTCCCTGATGATGAGACACTCACCACTGAACCTGAGGTAGCTCCTCTCAAAGCTCCTCAGCATACTGGTGTTCATTCTCATGAGTGCACCATGGAGCAAACCAGCGTTAATCGTTCAGATAACGCTGAAGACCCCTCACGTACTCCACACTCTTATCCCTTCGTTTACTCTAACCAAGAGCTTCCATATGCTCACTCACATTCCTTTTCAGGTCCATCTGAGGCCCAGGCCATGGATGAAGAGGAGTATGACATGGCAACGAACATAAAGTTGCTCCTCCTAGCAGTTGAGACTGTCCTCATTAAGATGGACGAGGTCCATAAGGACATGTCTCATAAAGATGAAGTTGTTGCGGACCTCTCAGCCGTCAGGGCTGAAGTCCAAGACATGAAAGGCCAGCTCTCCTCTCTTCATGAGGTCGTACGTGCAAATGTTGAGGCCATTGTTGCTCTCACGAGCAAGGTCGATGACACACAGGCCCAATCTCTTCAGCAAGCGGAGATGCTACAACACTGGTTGTTCTTCGTCAACCAGCGTAGTGGCTGCTCCATCTTTCACCGCTGATGACCGTGCTCAGCTTCATGAAGCATGTGAAGTGATGAACAACCTAGCCAGTGCTTTAACAAGGCTAGAGGAGATGATGGTGCTTCAACTCCATAGCGTCCACCAACTCTCTGGCTTATGCTCTCAAGCCATCGCCAGAGAGGAGGAGATAAGGTCTGACGCTGGACCATCTACTGTTGCTTCTGCTGAACCTGCTACTCCAGCAATCCATGAACCTGAAGCTCCCAAAGCTGAAGTCGAAGCTGAGATTGTCTGTCATATCCCAACTTCCCATTAAGCTCCTGTAGTTGAGGAAGTTGATGTCGTCCGAGCTGAAGCTTGTGATGATGACCTTCCCATCACCTTTGCACCTTTTGCTGGTGATGTGGAAGATGAAGATGATGATCATGATGAGGAAGGTAATTCTTTTGACCTCCCTAACTCCGGCAGCGACCTGGATGACGACGATGATGATGACGACAAAGACGACTTCACCATCCAGTACCAGCGTCCCACCACTGCCACCAAAGGAGTTTCCCTCAGGGATTCTGCATCCCAGGGGGAGCAAAGGGAAGAAGAGTCTGCTCCAGAAGCTAACCAGGGTCCTAAGTCGAAAGGCAAAGGCGTCGCTGAAAAAAGGAACCTCAAGGTGTTATTCAATCCTCTTGAACCTTTATATGAATAGTCCTCGTCTCAAGTAATCGTCACCTCCCTGTACCAACTTGCTATTCACTCAACTACCTGTAGTAGGCTGGAGGAATGGGTCCCTAAGAACCCAACCCCTGGCACTCTTACCAACCAACAAATGACTCAGCTCAGGGAGTCACATGACCAAACTAGAGTAAAAAATCCCTCTTCGTACCTTTAGTTGTGGCGAGTTCGACTTCCTAAACGAAGCTTAAAGACTCAAAGCCCTAAGAGTTGAGGAAGAACTTGTTCTCCAAAAGAAGCAGACTGAGGACAGCTTAAAGTTGGCCAAGTATTGAGCTGCAAAAGTTCTTCTCAAGAGAAAATCCAAAAAGATGGTGAAAGTTGTCCAGGCCCAGGCTAAGCTTTTGTCTATTCTAGAGGTTGAACGTGAAAAGAACCTGAAGCTGGCCAAACGCGACAAATGCTGGAGCAAAGCTAGTATCAACAAGATGATCATCCCTCACCCGATCTAGAGCGTCAGCATCAGTGGACGAACAAAAGACGATGGGTTGCTGCTCCCCGTGCTCATCACCAGGAATAATCTCGAGGCCGTAACCGAGTATCCTTCCTACCTTGGCGAATATGGCTATAGCGAATGGCTGGAGATCCGACAAGCCATTTGGCGCTCAAAGTCTAGACATAAGCCGATTATCGAAGACATCATCAGCGAGCTGATCAAGAAGGTGTCCGGGTATGTCGCAGTCCCTGAAAGGCCTATGCTGAAAAAAGGTGGAAGAGGAAAAATGCCTTCAAGCGCTAATGATGGACCATCCCAGAGGAACGAACATGAAACAAAGTTCTCCTTGGAAGAAGTCCTGAAGGCTTTGAAGAAGCCAGACATCTCTATGCTGAATCTCTCGCTGCCAGCGAAGGGTCCTTATATACCCAACACTGTGCATGTTAAGCCTGAGTTAGGACTTATATTCTTTGACTATGATGGCGAAGTGAAATTTCAAAGAATGTCAGAGTTACATCTATGCCCTATGGAACATCTCGGATATCTCAGGTTCTGGCTAGATGATGACTTTAGAGGTGAAATTCTGGATCGCAAGATAAGAAGGGAGTTTCTACGTCGAAAGGAGCTTGGAGAAATGTACTAGGTTTCATTAAGCTGAGCGACTTAGACTAGGGACTAAGCTGAGAAAATGTACCAGGTTTCATTAAGTTGAGCTACTTAATTTGTCCATTCACTATAAACTATATCCTATGTCTACTTTCAGTGTTCAATCTTATATCTTGTAAGTTTTAGACATGTACTGAACATCTTGTAATATTTCCCTTGAAATTAATATAAGTATTTTTGTGCATCACTGAAAAAGATCCCTGAAAAGAGTAATAAGGACACAAGTCTATGAGTTCTACTGTTACTCTTACATTCACTGACAATCTATAAGTCAACGAACATGCTTTCAGTTTTCAGTTTCCCTTTTTTTAATTTTTCTTAGACTTGTAACTTAAGAAAATTTCCTAAGTAGAGACTGACTCACTGAAAAGATCCCAAAACAGTTAAATGGGACATGTACTTTATATGTAACTTTTTCTTACTGTTATTTGATAAGACAACTTTCTTTATGTTGCCTTGTTATCATCAAATAGGGGGAGATTGTTGATCCTCTCTCTCTCAGTGATTTGATGATAATCCCTTTTACCATATATGAAGTTTTTTATGTTTCTGTCTTTCAGTTCCAGCGATCATCACTGAGTCTGTTCAGTGATCGCTAAGAACATGTAATGTAAGTCCATCAGCGACAGCGATACTTCAAGAAGACAAAACTCACACCAAAGAACCTTCAGCGAAAGTCGAAGACTGAAACTGAAGATTAGAGACTGGCGAGTTTGTGATCTGAAACGACATTTAGTTATTACAACCTGGTCTACATATGTGTGAAGACTGCCCAAGCCTCAGCGAATGCTGAAGAGACCTTCAGGTTATTCCAACATTCAGCAATCAAAAGAAGTTTGTTGAGCACGATTGTTTTTGTCTTGTCCATATACACATAAATGACAAACCCATACCCTTTCTAGAGCATAGTACGGTACAGAACCGATTAGTTGACTCTACTACCCACCAACTCCTTGAAAGGATGTCTGCTCATGAATAGGCTTTTGTACTATTCACTGTAGCAAAGGACAAGTCTTTCTCTAAAGGCTTGACGCATGTTCAAACCCTACTGCATTGCATTAAATATGCATTTAATGCAGTGGGTATAAATAGATGTGTTCTATCTCCATATAGATATACTTTTGAACCCTAACTTATGTTCATACGTAATAGAACACACATCTAAAGAACAGATTACGCTTATCTTCAAAAGAAAGTTAGAATCTCTTTTTAAGTATTCTACATAGTTATTACCCAGAAAGAACTTACTTTCTCTAAGTCTTAAACAACAAATCATTTCTCTTTGCTAAGAATTAATGTGTAACTTAGATTGTTTAGATATGTTATCTTTACCTTATCTTTCCGCAAACAATCTTGTAAAATTTGTATTGATCCTTCTTTATCATTATACATTTTAAATTTGAAAAGCTTAATGTGTTTGTATTCATCCCCCCCCCCCCTTCTACAAACTGTTATACACATCTTGTAGACCTTAACGGGACCAACAAGGATGCTTACAACCAACACTCTTTGGAGCGAATGCACACTCTTCCGGACACCCTTCGTCAATTGCAAAAGTGTTCTTCTACCGTTTCCGAATATGGTCGGAAATTCAAACTTATTTGTGATCAACTTGCAGTGATTGGTCACCCCGTAGATGACAATGACAAATGCCACTGGTTTCTTTGTGGTCTTGGATCGGCCTTCGAAACATATTCCACAACCCATCGGTCCCTTCCATCATCATCTTTTCGCGATCTTCCGTCTAAGGCAGAAAATCACGAACTTTTCATACAAGCTATTCATGTCCCTATCACTACACAAGCTGCCTTTGTCGCACAACAGCCTCCTTCCAGGAGTTCTTCTCGAATTTTCAGGGCTCTTCTTATTCCAATCGAGGTCGGTCACGTGGACCGGGCTGTGGTCATGGTCGTAGACCACCACACTGCCAGCTGTAGGAGAACTAAAGGTAGAGTCAAAGAAATTTAAAATATTTACTTCACTAGCAGTATGATAATCCAACTTGTTTGAACTCATCTTAACAGGAAAAATGCTTTTGTAAAATTTTACATCACGCGAAACAATTACCTTCTAAATCAAGACTAAACAATTTGTATCCCTTTTGGGAATTAGCATAACCTAAAAGAACATATTTTTCATCTCTAGAAGATGATCTATCGGTTACATTGGTCTTAGTGGAAAAACAAAGACACCCAAAATTTCTCAAATGAGTCAGAACGGGTTGGAAACCATACATAAGTTCATATGGACGCTTTCCACTTAAAAAGAGAAAGGTGTTCTATTTATGAGATGGGTGGCAGTTAAAATACACTCACTCCACATGTTTAAAGGTATACCACCCTGAAACATGAGAGCTCTAGCCATATTCATAAATGTCAAAAATTGCATTCCACAATCCCATTTTGTTGGGCGTGTGAACACGAGATGTCTGATGGGCCACACCTTTGATTTTAAAGAACTCACCTAATTTGGAATTAGTAAATTCAGTTCCATTATCACTTCTAAACACTTTAACTGGTCTGCCAAATTGAGTTCCTAGCAAATTGTAGAAATCATAATATTCTCAATTACTTTATGCTTACCTTTAACAAATAAACCCACACAACACAAGTTTAGTCATCCACAATAGCCAAAAAATACTTGAAACATTCCTTATTGGTCACGCGATAGGGACCCTAAACATCTAAGTGAACTAGTTCACCAAGATATTTGGATTTATGATCACTCAAAGGAAATTTTTTCCCTAGTTTGTTTTGCCATATGACAAATTTCACATGGACTGAGATTGTCACTTCCAAGTTTAAGTTGGTCTTTTAGAACAAATAGAACTTGATCAGATGGATGATCAAGAAGACTATGCCATAGTTGGCTAGATACAAAACTTGGAACAACAGAATTAATTGAAACGGGAAGGGACTTACCCTTATAACATTAATCAAAAAAATATAAACCACCTTCTTGACTACCAATCCCCATTACATTCTTTCAAAAAGAATCCTGAACATAGCATCGAGACTCATCAAATCCCACAAACAGTTTATTGTCTCTAGCAAGTTTGTGAACAGATAGAAGATTGACATCGAAATCTAGAACCACTAAGACGTCAAATAAGGTAACATTGTTTGACAATTTCCAATTTTATTTATTTTTGCCTCCGTTCCATTTGGATGATTTACTTTTAAATTTGAATCTGATATATCAACAACATTGTCTAGATTTGAAATATTAGATGCCATGTGCAGGTTAGCACCAGAATCAATAATCCACCTAGACTTATGAAATTTAGACAAACCTGCCATATTGGCAGAGGCTGCCTCAGGGGTGTTCTTTTGATCCAATGAGGTAAGAACTTTAGATATTGGTTCTTCAAAAAAAGGAGATGTTGAGGATGAGAGAATCTGTCACATAAGCATTACTAGATAGGGATTTAAAACCTTGATTTGAGGGTCTTAATGGTCTATTTTGAAAATATTTTGGGAAGCCAATGAGTTTGAAGCATATTTTGATTGTATGTCCAGAAATACCATAACGCTTATATAGTAAGTTTGACGATCTAACAGTTTTTTCCTTATTTTCACTGAGTTTTACTAAAAATGCAAAATTTTAACTTTTATAACCAAAAGACACCAGAGCCCCCAAGATGAGACTCTTCCCTAGAGAATAAGAGAAAAGACAGTTTTAACTGAGAGAAGGGGTCCTTTTATAGAATGTTGCTCCTAATAGGTTGATAGACATTATCATGTTCCATTAAAAATTGCATAAGTTTTATCAATTGATTGTACTTAAAAAATCGTTAGAGGCATTGCACGTGCTAGTAGGAAGAGTAATAAGGGCATCAAATTGCTTCCACAAGGAATTGAGCTTGTGATAGTATTCTGAAATAGAGGACCCATTTTGACTTAAGTAAGCTTGTCATAGGTTTCTTTCAATTCCTCCCAAACCTTAGAAGAGACTTTCGGAAAAAAAACTTGTCCCAAAAATAGATCCTCAGTGACAACACTTAAATCCAACTTAGGACAACAGAATTACATTTGGTCTATTGTTCTCGAAGAACAGGGTCATCGTTTGGTCTTACACATAATCCATCAAAAATCCAAGTTTGTTCTTGGTTTCAAGACCCAAGGTCATAGCAAAAGCCCATATTTTATAATTGTCAGTTCCATTTAATTTCATATTTAAGATAGGGGTTGCACTGGTGTCATTGGGATATAAGTACAAAGGGTCCCCAAAATCCAATTTTGCGATTTGGGATACTTCGTGGCTCTCAATGACAGCAGTCGGACCAACCATTTTAAGAGGAAATAGATTAAAAAAACAAGAAGTGGACAATATAGCAAGAAGCATGATTCCTAAAACACTGAGATGTGCTAGGTCAAGCCAATTATCCAGCCACATAGAACACACAAAGCACGAACAAGAACAGATAACAACCACACAATAAGAAAAGAAATAAACAATAAAAGGATCCTACCTATAGGCCAAGAGCACTGACTCATTGATCTTGCTATCGATAGGGAAGGAAGAGAAGACTTACAGAAATCCTTTTAACCAGAATGCAGCGGAACGAAAACCAAGTGGTGACCCAAGCACCATAACAGAAGACTTTAAGCAGGGTTTAGTAACAACAAAACCACAAGAAACAAACTAACCCAACAACACAGGACCAAGAGCCTGTATAAAAAACACCAAAGAACCATGTTCTTCGAAAGAACAAGACACAAAGGATCCAAGCCCCACAAGAAAAAATGAGTTGGTCACAACTCAAAAAAGGGGAAATAGAAATCTCACTCAATGAGGAGATGATTCTTGGTTACAAAACCTTGATTAAAAACAAGATATAGATCCGTCTAACCAAGCTTGATAAACGTAACTACATATTACATGCAAGCCAAAAAAGTTATACAAGATCGCTACATGAACAAAATACAAGGTTGTTCATCGAGAGAAGAACAAACGAGAATAGCCAAGTCTAAACAGGAGAAGAGATCTGAAAAACTTACTTGAATTAGGTACAAAAACCAGAGAGAAAGTCCCCGATTAGAACAAAACAGCTCGAACTTACCAAATACAACCAGATCCTGGAGAAATAGTCCTCGAGAGAACAAACAATCGTCTAGAGGACGACGGAGAAGATGAACAGCCACCAGGACAACCCACGTTGCTCTGATACCATGTACGAGCATACAAACTTAAAATATAGTAATCAAAAGCTAGAAAGAAACACTAATAAAATCTCTCTAAGAAGACGGAAAATCTCTCAGAATTTTGATGTAGAACAAAGTGACGATCTGATTCTTCAAATGGCGGACGGATGTATATATATAACAAGAAGTTACAATTTTTACCCTTCAACTTTATCAATTTATGCTTCGCTATCCTTCTAGAACTTTAGCAGCTTCAACTCAGCCCTCCTTGTTTTGCACCTTCACTGAATCAACCCTTTTATACCAACAATCCTAAAAACATAAAACTAAAGTTCATAAATGTCAATATAGGATAAAATAAAGTTATATTTAACAGTATGTAACTTAAAATTATTTCGAGAAACGTATTTTCATAAGCACGTGAAATATCATTTACGCTATGTCAACTTTAATTGGAGATACTACATGTATTTTTTTAATATATTTTCTAAATAGAAATTGAATTAAAGTTTGTTTGATTTATAATTTGTCCAATTTAAAATAACATGTACTTTAAGCAAATGACAATTAAAGATCAAACTATTTGTTAAGATAAATCAAATAATAAATTAGTTGTTATTCCAAATTTAAGTGTTATAGTTGTTTTGAATTAATTGAGATCTCAAATTATCGTGATATTAAATAAAAACTATTATATGATAACAGAATTTTTTTATATAACTGTTTGAAAAAAAAAGTTCCTTGAAAGTTTAAGGTGTCGTTTGGTTTGTAGAAATGTTTTTGGATGAAATGAAATATGTTAAAGAAATTTGACTCTGAAGGAATTGGAATGGAATGTTGTCAGGTTTGACCAGCTGTTTGGTTCACAGACATTGGAATGGAATCTATTAATGAATTGGAATCTGTCTGTTTGGTCCACAAAATGTAGCTTTGGAATTGGAATAAAATATTGGCAAATGACCAAAATGCCTTTTTTTGTAAAAAAATATTTTTTTTTTAAACTAAAAAATACTTTAACAAAATAATTATTTAATATGTGAAATAATATAAAATACACAACCCAAATATAAACATAAGCCAAACGACGTTACTAAATCAACATTGTCGACGGTGGTTTAGATCGGTGGTGGTCCATGGTCGTTCAAATCGGTGGTGGTCGGTAGTGGTTCAGATCGATGGTGGTCCTGCGATGGTTCAGATGGAGGTGGTCAGTGGTGATTCAGATCGGCAGTGGCGGCGGTGGTTCAAGTCGGTGGTTGTTCCTATTGTTGGTGGTCGTCGGTGATTTAGATCGATGGTAGTCGACGGTGGTTTAGATTGGTGGTGGTCCGTGATACTTCAGGTGGCGGTGGTCGGATGTGGTTAAGATCAGCGGTGGTTAAGATCGATGATGGTTTAGATTGGTGGTTGTTCAAATCATTGGTGGTCGGCGGTGGTGATTCATATTGGTGGTAGTGGCTGGTGGTTGGATGTGGTTCAGATCGACGATGGTTCAGATCGGTAATGGATCAAATCAGTGATGGTCGGCGATGATTCAGAACGGAGGTGGCCGACGGTGATTCAGATCAGTGGTGGTCTGTGGTGGTTTAGATGGTGATGGTCGACAATGGTTCAGATCCGTGGTGGTTCAGATGGCGATGATTGGCGGTGGTTCGGATCGACGGTGGATCAAATCGGTGGTGGTTTAGATCAGCGGTGGCCGACGGTGGTTTAGATCGGTAGTGGTCGGCAGTGGTTCAAATCAGTAATGGTTCATATCGGTGGTGCTCGGCGATGGTTCAGTTCGGTGGTAGTAGGCGGTGATTTAGATGGCGATGGTCGGCGGTGGTTCAGATCCACGGTGGTCGAAGGTGGTCGACAATGATCATATTGGGTTTTACGAGATTAGGTTATATTGGGTTAAGGGCATATTTGGTATTATGAAAATAGAAAATTTCATTCCATCATAATACCATGTAGTTGCTAAAGAATGTTAAATTCCTTTATTTGTGGAATTTGTCGGATTTTAAAGATTACTTTCGTGAAAAATAATGAACCAACGAGAGAATGGAATTTGGTCAATGGAATTTAACATTCCAATTCCATCAGATTTCTTCAGAATCTGCTAACCAAATGCCCTAAGCCTTAAATATAAATATAAGTTCAATTATTTAATAAGGATTATTAGACATGAGTTAGCCGAACACTAAGCCAATCAATGTGAGCTTTTCATGATCTTTGTGAAAATTGAGATATATGTTATGTATTATGTCATTCGTTCATATAAATTATGTCATATCTTATTATCTATGTTATGTTATAAAGTTTATGTGCATGAAACATTTTATTGGTCCACCTAAGGATATGCTCGGAATTAAAGGGATGCATAAAAAGCTAGAAGTCCGACCTGAAAAAGCGTGAGCCTAGTAAACTCGAAGCCCAGGCGTTGGCCTAAAAACCCCAATTGGCCCAAGTTTTTTTTCATAACCCAAAAAAGGTTCGGACTAAACTAGCTTGATCGAGCCCATTTTCACATAAAAATCTCGACATATGGGACAATTTGGGTACTTCTCTACTCAGGATGCGAAGTTCGGTTATGCTCTAGAACTCAATGACAATTTATGAAAAATATGCAACTAAATTTAGTGGATGGTGCATGTGAGTAAGTCACATGTGCACTATAACACAATATGGATGATTTATGACCACAATGTAAATCACATTATGCATATACCATTAAAGAGATCTCGACTAATACAATGCTTTATTATATGCATTTGTTTTATTAGCTGTAAACTACAATTTTATGATATTATGTGCATGTTCTGAAAACTCATTAACTCACAAGAAATACGGCTGACTAATTTTTCATGTATCATAAGATCGAATATTCATAAAAGTCCAAAAGCTTAGGCAAAGCACTGTTAATTACTTAACTTGAAAGCCTTGGCGCTGCTCTGCATCTGTGATTCCACTCCATCCCACATATCTTTAGCAGATTTCAAATTGTCTACTCTGTTAAAATTTTCATTTGACAAAACATTGTTAACAAAGTTAGAGCTCTCTTTTCTACAACTGCTTTCTTTCTTTAAGATCAGAGTAACATTTTTTATCTTTTCTGATCTTTGAAGCTGGAATTGTAAGGATGTCATCAGTTCTTGGAACAACAGGAATTTCAATAGATGCTCCGTACTATATTTTAGGGTATGAGTATGTTAAATAATTAATAGACTATAATAACAAACAAGTGTGTATGTTGGCTTTGTGAAATTTAAATCTCAACCAACCTAACTCCTTCAAAAGTATAAACCCAAACCAATCTTTGCTGGTTAGGACGGATTGGGTTGGTGCATTAGAAAGCATTCTCCTTGAATTTGTCATACAATTCAAAAAAGAAATTGAACCATAAATTAAGTCTTTTTATGAACTAATATTTTCCTTGGTCCGTCAGAAAATATTTGTAGTTAATAAACGTGCAAGTCCTGATCAAATTACGCTAAAGTATTTGGTTTGTAACCACATGCATGGTGCTCGATTGGTTTGAGCTTGGCTCCAAAGGTCAAAAATACCAGGAGGTCCCAGGTTCAAATCCAAGGAGGAAATAAAATCCCACGGAGGTTCAAATGCAGTGACTCCGGACTATCTGCAAAGCAGGTGGTCATCTTGAGATTAGTCGGTTCGCATAGCGGGTTGAATATCCAGGTTAATATAAAAAAAAAGTATTTGGTTTGTCCAATTAATGAGACGGCTTCCACTTTCCATCAATATCACTAAGAAAGTCTTATAAAAATCTTGCAACAAACGGGAAGGGGACACAAAAGCCCTCCAAGCGAGAAGTAAAACTAATTCAATCTTTGCACAAGTCCATGCATGTACACATCAAATAAATTTTATTCTTTCTTCACAAACTTACATGCTCAATTCAAGGGGTCTGCTCCTTGGATTTGTTATCATCCGAAGACGGTCGGTTTTCAGAGTCAGATACCCGAACCTCTTCGATCATTCTCACCACCTCATCCATCGTCGGTCGCATATCTGGGACCCGCACCACACAAGCCATCCCGATCTGCAACATCTGCACCATCTCCTCTTCAATGTTCTGAAATTTCATCAGCTCCACGTCAAAAACCTCCGCGGTCCATTCTTCCCGCACCACCGACTGAACCCACCTTGGGAGATCCACCATGTCTTCTCTCCCTGGAGATTGAATAGGTTGTTTCCCGGTCAGCATCTCAAGGAGGAGTACACCGAAGCTGTATACATCTGATTTGTGAGTGTGTTTTCGGGTTTCCAGAACTTCTGGAGCTCGGTATCCGACAGCGTGCCGGGAGGAAGCGGGAGGGAAGTTCATGAGGGGGGCTAAGCCGATATCGGAGATGCAGCCATTTGTGTCTTGGTTGATGAGGACATTTGAGGACTTGATGTTTCCATGGGTGAATTTAGGACCTCCGATAGAATGGATATGGGCAATGCCTCTTGCAGCACCCAGAGCAATTTTGACTCTGGTTTCCCAGTCCACGGGATTTCTTTCCGAGCCCCTGTTTCCTGTGATTTCGTTGAAATTATCGGGTTAATAATAGGATGAATCTACACAAGGCCAGGAGGGAGGGAACAAGACAGCATGTAGACATTAATGTTGGAGTCCTACATCGGCTAAACTTGGACCATTTCTCCTCAATACATGTTGGGACCTCCTTCGGTCTCTTTTGGAGAGTAATCTACAGGGGTTACACAAATTTTTCTTATGGTATCAGAGCCAATGTCTCTTACCACTCTAGGACAATCTGAACCCATCTAGCCTTTGTTGAAGGGGGCATAGTAAGTGTGGGTGGTGACCCTTACCCGGTAAACACTTACCTGGTTTTTGTTGGTGAACGGCCTCCTTGACCATTTCTCCTCTATATATGTTGGAACCTCCAGGACTCTTTTGAAAAGTAATCTAATGGAGTTCCACATATTAACACTTGCATAATTCAGGAGATGGTCATGCCCTAAAATTTATTGACTCTAAGCCTGCAATGAGTTCACTCACTATGACCTTAAGCAGAATATAAGGTTCAAGTACTCTCAGACTAAACAATATACCTGCTTTCCTTGCATCTAATTATATCAAGTACTATATATGATGCATATTACTATCTTTACTTGCAATCATGGGTATATAGCTGTGACGAATAGGTGATTTTTGCTTGTAAGCAAAATGTAGCTTAACATACCCTAGTGATATTTGCTATGTCTATAATATCGCAAGAGCATATGAAGGTGAAGGAGAAGGGAGAAAGCATACCATGGAGGAGTGTCAACAAGCTACCCCCTGAGATATAATCATAAACAAGAAGTTTCTCATCCTTGGAGTAATAATAAGCACGAAGAGGGACAACATTTTGATGCTGCCCAACTCTCCCTATAATCTCCATTTGCTGTTCAAATTCTTTCTTCCCCACCACTACTTCTTTCAACCTCTTCACAACCACGGTTGTTGATTCCTCTAGGATGGCTTTATATGCTGTGCCAAAACTACCTTTTCCAAGCACCTCAGCAGAAGCCCGTAATAAGTCCTCAAGATCAAAGTTATAAGAACAGCCTTCAAAGAAAACCAGCTTGTTCTTTTCCGGCTCCTGCACCCCACTACCGAATTCTTCCCTGGGTTTTTCACCCCTTCCACCACCAGAAGACTTTGCTTTTGTCACATGACTCGGATCGCTACTCTTTTTCTTCAAGCAGCAGAAAAGTATGATAGCAACAGAAAGTATCAGTAAAATACCGCCTCCAACTGCAATGGCAATAATGGCCCACAATGGAAGTTTCTTTTTAGAACTCTGTTTTTTAGGGCCAATAGGTGGGGAAGGAAAGGGAGGAAATGCTGGTGAGCAAGGATTCAGAGGCTGCCCACATAAGAAAGAGTTCCCCAAAAATGAAGAACTGGGGAACGTGTGGAGGGAAGAGGGGATAGAGCCATTGAGATGATTGTAGCTTATGTTCAAATGTTTTAGACTCGAGAGTGTAACATTTGGAATGGGGCCAGAGAGGGAGTTATTTTGAAGGTTCAATCCAGTTAGCTGTGTTAAGTTCTGGATAACAGCTGGGATACTGCCAGTGAAAGAATTGAATGAGAGATCCAAAACAATCAGACGGGGAGGAAAGGAAGCTGGAATGTCACTGGTGAAGTTATTACGTTGAAGGAACAGATAATGGAGGGAAGGAAGAGCAAGAAGATCGGATGGTAATGTTCCATTGAGGCGATTAGATCTAAGGCTGAGAATCTGCAATGCATCAAGTTTTCCAAGCGTGCTGGATGGGATGGGACCTTTAAGTCCAATGGCAGGAAGTCGAAGAGCAAACACGCGGTTGCCATCAGAAGTACAGTTGATGCCCACCCAAGAAGTACAGATGCCAGTATTGTTGCTCCAGTTGAGCTTTGGACCATGGGGCACTGCATCAGCAAATGCAAGAAGAGCTTGTTTGTCCGAGTTCAAGTCGGCACATGCTAGAGGCAGAAGGAAAACTATGAAGATTAACTTAAGCAGTTGAGCAGAGCAGAGTTCCATGAGGAATGGTTCACATGTACAATGTTGATGGTGATGCAAGTGAAGTAATTTTCCTGATTTGGGACATCAACAATAGAACAAATTTAGATCACCAAAGAATCCAAATAATTATACAAAATAATATGCAAAATAACGACATTATGAAGCAATTTATCTGACAGGGCTAGGAACTGAAAGTACAAGGGTTTCTAAGCACGAAAAAGTTTGACAAGAGAAAAAACAAGCAGACAAGATGTTTACAAAATGTAACAGCTTATTAAACAGAAACAAACCTATCTCAAAATAAGTTAAGAACATCAATGTGAAATTCCTACCCCAAAAGGCTTCAACCACTTCTGTTTGATGAGGATAAAAAGGGTGGGTGGTCTTTCCCTCTCATGCAAGAATTATGCTGTCAAAACATAAAAAGTTGCCACATATTTCTCATTAACTCACTAATTACAAAGAGCTACCTAACAAGAACACAATACAAGCAGAATGCCAGAGTCTTCTTCATGGCATCAGTGAAACCTTACATCTTCTGATGTACACATAAATTTAATTGTAGGAATGACAGACCACGATCTGCTGATAATAAATTACAAGCCCACTCAAAAATAAGCAAGGTGCTTCCACAGGCCTAATATAGGGGACAAGCCAGCTGCCAATACCTATACACAACAGCTGAGTGAAACATTCTTACATATAGTAAGGGACATTCTTCAAGGTTATGTGCCAGGTTTCATCATGTAGACACAGCAGTGCCAGAAATCCTGGTGTCTTGCTAATTGATTAAAAAACTCATAGAATCTCGACAAAATAGTGTATAGTTGAAAATACAAGCCAGGTAAATTGTTATGCTATTGCAGTTCACTTCCCAAAGCATCCATTCCCAATAAAGAAAAAATAAAGTCGGGAAAAGGTAGCTAATATTGAAAGCAAGAAGCAAAAAAGGTATTAACAAGGGAAAGTTGGAAAGAGCAAAAGGGTAACACTTGATTTTTCTTCCACCTAGACAAAATCAACCAAATAAAAGAAAAGCCAAAAGGAGGTATGCATTTCTTTAATAGAGCAGTGGGTTCAGGATTCCAGTATATTGTTAACCAGAATCCCAGATGGCATTATTTCATAACACTAGTAAAATGAATGAAGCAAGATTTTTATAGCAAGAAATCTGCAATTGGTGAACTTACCACCGAACATTTCGGATTACTACAACTCTAATGGTGTCAAAAATCAAATCAAATGAAGAAAAACTGGAACCCCTTGGCATCAATTACTTGTCATCCAAAGGGTGAAAAGGCATGTATCTCTCCTAGCTATCTAACTTATTTTGTAAGAGTTCAATTGTAGAATGTAAATTAGGTTCAAGGTTAGATGGATCTGGCGATCCACCAAATTTCTATCACCTCCAAATCAATTAAACTTTGTTGGTTGCCTTGTACCAAGTTCTCTCTTTATCGCTACAATTACAATTTACCTAATAACTTACCAGGAAAAACTCATAATCACTTGAGATAAGAAAAATAAACCAGTACTACTCCAACATTTCAAGTCTGTGTACAAGTTTTAAGCAACACCATTCACATACTAATATTTTTTTCAATTTAAAAAAGATAGAACTTCTGAATTTTCAGCTACCAAATTTCATCTTTATTTACTTGAGATCAAACATTGCCTATTTTGCACCCCCACCCCCCAATCAAAATCACAAGCACACAATTTAATCCTTACATATTGATATGTAAAAGCACTCTTACAATAATTTTAACCTAAAATACGTATATTATAAAATGCACGAACAGGGTAGAACCTAGAACAATTAATTCGTAAAAATTGCATACCAGGACATGAACTTCTAGCCAAAAAAAAAAACAGACACATTTAACCTAACATAACAAAATTTTAAAATTGCATGTATGTAAGATGAAATTTTAACCGAACAGAATCACAATTGAAAAAACATCAATCTAAGAAACTTGCATATAAATGAAACAAACTTTCCAAAGAACAAAATCACACGAACAGTGATGGCAATGCACCTTGAAACATCACGAGAAACTTAGCCTTTGAAGCTCAAATACGAAGCTCCATCGTCGCCATCAGAGCTTGGAACTAACTTGAATTCCCCTGACGAACTGTAAAGGGAAGTCTGGGGCAAAGCTGTACCCACATTTTCCTGACTAGAATCCTTGGATACAACAGATCTCAAAACTCAACTTTACGCAGCAGAAATTGACTTGAAGAGAGCGCATTTAAAGCGAAAAACTCTCACCTGGAAAATAAGTAGCATTTAATTATGGAGACGCAAACATGATATACTCCATAGTTGAGCTGGATTCCAAATTAAATAATGAAAATTGCAGTAGGAATTAGGAAATAGAGTGGGAAGAATACACACACAGCAGTGTGTGTGGGTGTGAGAGAGAGAGAGAGAGAGGGGACAGATGATGATGATTTCTTTTTTAAGCGGGGGCTTTTAAATAAATAATTAAATTACACATGAGGACAGTATGTTATAATAATTCTCAGAAATACCACCGTGTCAGTCTGCTTGTTTTCTTGTGTTTGTATATTGCGGTCTTTTTATTAATTTTGGAATACACCCACTCTAAACTTTGATGTGTTTAAGATTATTTATAAAAATAATTTATTGATTTATTTTGGTTTGACATTAATAATAAATATTTTTAAGTATTTACATAAATAATTTATATAGGGATTATTTGGCTTGTTTTCTTGTGTTTGGTATATTGCGGTCTTTTTATTGATTTTGGAATACGCCCTCCCTTTAATTCAATTCTAACCATGCCATTTATGTGTTTGACTCATGCTTTCATCTTTAACCTTTTTACATTAAGTTTGACTCCATGCAATATTTTATATTAAAACATTCTCTTCACAACTTCCATCACATATTATATATATATATATATATATATATATATATTGGTTCAAATTTAATCAAGTTTATTGTGTTAACTTTGTTAACCATTTTCAATCAGTGACAATTCATCTTATATGTAGGTTTCTATCCATCTTAGAATCTAAATAACAAGGGTAAATATGTAAAAAAAAATTATGTAACTCTCATATCATTAATTAGGAGTTACAGAATCATAAAATTATATGATTTTTGTTAACTTATTATTGAATATCCAATTATGTGAACATGTGAACATCAAAATGTGTATAAATGTATACGTTCATGTTGTGATCATATATGTTCTAGACCTCTCTCGATAAGACCATATGTGTATGTACTTGTTCATATGGGTCGTTCATCATCTTGCATATGGTTGTATAATCGACACAGGTTCCACATGTGTTCATAACTGATTGAAAGATTTCGTATATGTCGGTTTGTGTTCATAATGAAAGAACTATTGTTCACAAGCTGTTCGTATTGTGTTCATATGTAGACTAGTTGCATTTCTTAACAGTGGGTGGCTCTTGAATGTGTTCATAATGAAGAAATTATTATTCACGAGCTGTTCATATTGTGTTCATAACTGTTATTTTTATTTCTTACCTTTTGTGTAGCAGTTATTTTTATTGTGTTCATAATTGTTCATGTTGTGTTCATACATGTTCCGAGATACTTCAAGACACTTTGGTAACGATATTTACTGTTTTAATAACTGATAGTATCAAAAGCACATGATATTTTACATAAGTACCTTTTTTCACTTTGTTTACATATGTTTGTGAAATTGTAAATTTAATAAATTAAAATTTTAATATAATCAAAATTTTAACACAATAAATTTGGTTAACATTTGAACAAGCCCATATATATATATATATATATATATATATATATGGTTGGGTTCACGTGAGACCAAGGGTTTTTCGTGAGACTTGTAAGACCAATTTATGTTCATTGATCACTTTATAAGCTAATGATCTAATTGTCTAAAGTTGCACGGTGGCAGTTTTGTGATTATTGAGATGGCAATTTTGTGATTATAAATGTTCAAATTGTAGATCTAATCCAATGTTTGAGAATTGGTCTTACGGGTCTCACGAAAAACCCTCGGTCTCACATGATCCCAAGTCTGTGTGCATATAATCCGTCATCTTCTCTTTGAAAGAAGGGGCGTTTCCGGTTCTGTCGGTGCTTGAAATAATTTTGTAATCTTTATTGTAATCTTTTTTTCTATTGCTCTAGATCGTGTATATATATATATATATATATATATATGTGTGTGTGTATGTGTGAAATTTGATTTACGAATTTTAAATATTTTTAAAAATTGAATAACCATCTATCTTATATTATATACTATTTATTTATTAATATTTATTAGGTTATTCATTATAAATACAAAATAGATGGGATTTGAGGTTTTTAAAATATTTAAGAGTTCTAAATGAATATAATCTGCTTTTTCATAAGCTTAATTAATGTTATACCTTCAAACAAGTTTTTATGTATATGAAACAACACATGTAAAAATGATTTTTATAAAATTTTATTTCATAATTCATTACTGTTCTTTTAACATGTAAAATAGTACTGAACATTTTATTTATCAAATAACATTATATAAACATTGCATTTTCACACGAATTATTTCAATATATGAAAACTGATTTATAAGTTTGTAACAACTATTATGCTTATAAATGATCATTACTCTCTCTCTCTTACCGTAATATATATACATACATATATATATGTGTGTGTGTGTGTGTATGTGTGTGTGTGCGCGCGCACATGTGTGTATAGAGGGGAATTAGGGATGCTAAAAATACTGACCAACCCAACATGAAAAAAAACCCAAAAACTTCAACTTGAATTAACCCGGCATATAGTTGATACAAAGTTACGACAAACACATCTATTGGGTTAGAATGGGGTTAAGGTAACTTAAACCCACCCAACTCGATGAATCTGATGCCTTTTTCAATTTCGAATTTAATATGTTAAGTTCTTCATAATATATGTACATTGGACATTAGACCAACCTTTAGTTATATTCAAAATTATGTTACAAATTCAACCATAATTTTGTTTTCTTATTTGCATGAATCTTCAATTTTTTTAGTTTGTTAGTCTTTTTTGTATCTTCTCATTTTGATTTTACTTGGTCTAAACACAAATGTTAACGAGATTATAAATTATGTACCAAAGTTTCAACCCAACCTGCACGGTTTGGGTTGGGTTGTGTTGTAGTTTTTCTTGGGTTTGGTTGAGATTTCTCAAACCGCAAACATTGCATTGAGTTATTCAAATACCTTTAACTCGACCAACTCAACTCATGTACAACCCTAGGGGGAATAATTAAAACGAGAATCATAAAAGGTTGAGAAAGGTAAGAACTTTTACAGTAATGTTTTGTTTTACATGACCTTCATCTAACACTGGAATTTAATTTATTGTAATATTGACATTGTTTTAAATGTATTTGTTTCACATTGTGAAACTTTTTTGGATATATTTTTTCACAACAGATACAAAAGTTTCAAAATGTATGTCAATCAATAACATAAATTCTAGTCTTACATAAAAAAATCTCAATATGAAATAACACATGATACACTGGTTCTTAATTTTGTAACATTTTGTGACATTAGCCCCATATATATGTATGTATTTCCTATGAAGGTTCGATATGTTTTCCTTGTAAAAGTTTAATGTCTATTTCATGTGTTTTTTTATGAGAAGTTCAATTGATTTACTATGAAGGTTTAGTTTATTTTTTATCGTGAAGATTCAACTTTCTGCCACCAAGAGTTGACGAGATCAACTTATCCAAGGGCTCCAATATGATCTCACAGACATGACCCCAAGTATCGTTTATATATATATATATAGAGGAGTGATCATATGAAAACCGCCTTCATTTGTGTAAACCGTGCAAACCACCTTCATCT
>NC_037529.1:15534728-15543677 GCF_001531365.2 Cynara cardunculus var. scolymus | reverse complement strand
TATGATTAACACCCTCCACAATAAAAATGATTAATCAACCTTTCATAATTACAAAAAAATGAACAAAATGAAAAATTATGATTGGTTGAATACGGTTTGCACGGTTTGTACAAATTGAGTGGTTTGCATTTGATCGCTCCCCTATATATATATATATATATATATATATATATAGGGGCACGTTCAAATGAAAACCGTGCATTTCTAAAAAAATCGTGTAAACCAATTTCGACCAATAGGAAAATTCCATTTTTTTCTAATTATAATTAATCAATAAGGGTATTTCAGTCATTTACAATATTTTCTATTAAATATGGAAGTTATTAATAAATCTTAATTAAGGAAACGTAATAAAGAAAATTGTATAAATGGTAACATTTAAATATTTAATTATATTATAATATTAAAAACTTGAATTTCATATATTGTAATCTTTAAGAATCAGCAAACGGGTCTTGATGACACAATTGAAGTGTATAATGAAATCATCAAATCATAGATAAACAAAAAAAATCCACAAATGAAACAGGTTTCATGAACRTGAAACTGGTTCATGTTGCAAATAAATTATGTGAACCGAAACATTTTCATGGTGAACCTGTTGCATTGATTGTGTAGTTGATTCATTTAGTTGGTGAAGAGGAAAATGAAATCGGTGCATTTTGTTGGTGAACTCGTTGCATTGATTGTGTAGTTTATCCATTTAGTTGGTGAAGAGGAAAATGAAATTGGTGCATTTTGTATTTGGTGCGTCATGAACTAAGTGCATGATGAAACGRGGAAATGATTTTAATCTGCTACAGAATCTTGAAGATTGTAACCTGCTCCAGAATCTTGAAGATTGTAAGGCTTAAAGAAATGAATCCATCAAATCAGTGGTGAAATAAGAAAATTATTATACATGAAATAAGAAAATTATTGTACATGAAATAGGTTTCATGAAAGTGAAACTGGTTCATGGCGTTATTGAGCATGACTAGTGAAACGGTTGCATAATGTATTTGGTTCGTCATGAAATAATTGCATGATGAAACGGGTATATGAAGAAACTGCTCCAGAATCTTGAAGATTGTAATATGCTTTAGAATCTTTAAGATTGCAAGGCTTAAAGAAATTAATGCATCAAATCATGAGCGAAAGGAAGAAAATAATTTTGTATGAAAAAAGATTCATGAAAAAAGATTCATGAAAGTAAACTAATTTTGGAAGAAAATAATTTTGCATGAAAAAAGATTCATGAAAGATCGAGTAGAATGTTACCAAATATTAAATTTTATTTACCATTTATGTCCTTACTGTTGAAATAAAATAAAATTTTAATATATATTTTTTTTTAATTTCCTAAAATAAAGTAAACTAATCTTGGCCATTGATCAAGAAAATGGATGGATGAGATTGGTTTACACGGTTTACACAAATGGGGCCGGTTTTTATTTGAACGCTCCTCTATGTATGTATGTATGTATGTATGTATGTATGTATGTATGTATGTATGTATGTATGTATGTATGTATGTATGTATGTATATGTGTGTGTATGTATGTATATAATATTTTGAACATGAAATAAACAAAAGTGTGCAAAGTATAATGACATTTTAAGATATTTTTTGTTTACAGTCTGACAAAATTGTGTTAGTTATATTTATTTCGATTTCAATAAAGGCTAATGGTTTAATGTCAAGTCTCATTCCAAATCAATATTAGATAACCAAATGAAACCCATGTCAATCTTATGAGTTCGCCTTAACGGTCTTGTATCCCTAAGATAGCGAGAGATTTGCCATTTTTATTTGAAAATTAAAGACTAGATTTGCCATTTTTAGTTGAAAATTAAAGACCGTCTCGTCTCGTATATTTAGAGATTTTGTTACAAACTAATAAATATAACATTAAAGTATGAAATATCGAGTGATTTTAAACAACTTTTAATTATAATAGTAAAAATGACCAGTTTACAACAAATTATAAATATAATCTACTCCATAAAATATTTTAATTTTCAAAAGTAAAATTATTCTAAAAAATTAAAATAAAAAAACAATTAATATATGTAAAACCTTTTTAATAAATTATATAAAAAAATACACATGTTTTGTGTTTTATATTAATGAATATATGTGATGTAAGTCCCCACAATCACAAATGTGAATTCCATTTGTTGATGACATTAAATAAAGCATGTGAAGAGTACCCAAGCAACAAGTTGCTCGATTCCCTATGGTCCATGTAATTTAAATGGCTGTTTACCCCGATGTTTATCCGATAAGTGTTTTAGGAGTCAATATTAAAATTTATTTTAATGAGTACGATTTTAGTACATCAAAACGTATAGAATGCAACAATTTACCGGGTAAGCGTTTACCTGGGTAAGAGTCGTAATCTTCACTTACTGGGTAAGACTCTTCATCCTTCTCATCGCTCTTATCCTGTAAGATTCTTGGTCCTTTCATGTTCATCCGATAAGAAAATTTATTCGGTAAACACTTACCAAGTAAGCGTTTTGTAAACGGCCCCTAAGTTTAAGTTATGTTTTATTGTGTTAATTAATTAAGTTAGGACCCGTTTTATCAAATGTTTATTATGATAAAATCGGGTTTATAGAACGTCAAAAAAATTAAGCGTGTTAATAGATTACTTTATAGGAATTAATTTATAGAACCAAAAAATAAAGTGTTGTATCTAAATACATTGTAATAAGTTTATAGAACGCTTTTATACGTTTTAACAAGTTTTTATGATATTTTTCAAATAGTGTTCTATTAGCAATTAATATGACACTATTTGAAAAATTGTTCTATGAAAACAAGTGTTCTATAAAAAGATGAGTTTATAGGACATTTTTGAAATATCCTATAAAATTGTTAATGCGACATTTTATATTAAAAGTATATTAAAAAACTTGTTAAGACGTCCAAAAACATTATATAAACTTATTACAACGTTTTTACACAAGACATTTTATATTTTGGTTCTATAAATTAATTTCTATAAAACAGTTTATTAACAACGCTTAAAAATTGATGGTGTCCTATAAATCCAATGTTGGGTAGTAATGGTTAATTGGATGTCATTTGCTTTATCGCATGGACGGGCCTACCATGGTGGTTACGGTGGCACATGCCACCGTATTATTCATCCGTCAAAGGGTAAAATAATTTAGGTTCCTGAAAGGGCAACCATATTAATCTGTTGTGTGTCACCGTATATATTTTGAAACTACAATGAGAACAAGTTTTATTTGGTAGAGTTGGTTTGCAAGACTTTTATTCCTTCCCAGACCCAAGTTCGAATCTTATTAGTGTCATTTTCTTAGTCAAATAATGTCCGCGATTGAAAAAAATTCCGTATATTTGTTTCTTATAGTCAAACGGTGCCACTGTTTGAAATTTTTTTCCCTATAGTTTTTTCTTATAATCAAATGGGTCATCCTTTGAAAAAAAATTCTTGGTCCATCCCTGCTTTATCCAGCGAAAATATTATTCAATAAAGTAAGTAAAGATGGTGACTCTTGTCAATAAAAACTTACTCCATAAACATTAGATAAATGATAAATTCTAAAAATAATTTATAAGAAATTAAACAAGCTAAAATCATGTGACTTTTTTTTTATTAATCTGGATATCCAATCCGCTATACAAGACGACTAATTCTAGGACGACCACCTGCTTTGCAGATAGCCCAGAGTAACTGCATTTGAATTTCCATGGTCACAAAGAGATTTTTATTCCTCTTTGGATTTGAACCTGAGACCTCTTGGTACTTTTAACATTTGAAACCAACCTCAAACCAATCAAACACCACCCTTGTAAATCATGAGACTTTTATAAGCTTGCTAATTGGTTATTCAAAACATTGGTTTGATATTTATCAATATATTTCATTAAATAATAGAAGTTACATTATAAAATACATCCAAAAAGAACTAACACAAATACATTTAGCATAAACTGAATATATAATAATTCAATTTATTAAAACTTGAATTTAAAATTAATATGAGCATAGTTTATGAACACATAAAAAAATTATTAAAACTTTAATACTTTTAAAATAAAATGCATAGGTCTCAAAATTAAATGTCCAAAATTGTAATTAATTAATGATGAAAATTTGTTGTAAAATAAATAACATCAACACCAAATTTTGTGTATTAATATTTATTATACCAAATCTTATGATTTCCTAAAGATAATTTAATGTAAAATTTAGTATTTGATATAAGATTTAGGGGATGCTATCAAAAGCTTGCAGGTAATAAATTACTCTAATTTATCTTATTATGTAATATTCTTGGTCAGCAAAATGGATTGTTGGTAAGCATTTTAAACTCGGTGAACGCTTATTGGGTAAAAGTTTTTTTTTTTTACTTACGGGATAAGACCATCGGTCCATGCTATGCCTCTTGTCAAGTAAGGGGTCGTTTACCAAACGCTTACTCGGGTAAGCACTTACCAAGTCATATTATCTTATCGGATGAATATTGTAAGGACCAAGAATCTTACGCAGTAAAAGCGAGACAAGGATTGAGAGTCATATTATCTTATGTGTTTCCAACTTGTTGATTTTCAATCGATTAGATATGGAACAAACAGTCGATTCACAACCGCCAAAAAGAGCTAAGATAATTTGGAAAAACATGGTTGTTGTAAAAATGTTTCCAGAAAGTTGCATTCTTGAGATAGCTTTGAACGGAAAGGAAGGTGGAAGTCTTAAATCATTGTCCTGGAAGAAAGTTTATGATCATCTGAAAGAAATTCACTACTTTCATGTGGATAGAAAGCAAATGTGTAACCACTATGACTATTTAAAGGAAAAATATGGGGCGTGGTTGAACTTAAAAATAAAACGGGGAACATGTATGATCATTCAACTAACTCATTTAATTTGACACCTGAGCAATGGGAACTCGAGATTCAGGTCACTTACTTGTTATATTTTTTTACTTCTATTTAAAATTTGATTAGTTACTTATAATTATTTTTTTAACACAGTCAAATAAATATGTTGAATTGTTAAGGACAACTAATCTTCAATTCTCGAGTTGTGTACGTAATTGTTTAAAGGCGGTGTTTCCACGGGTATCAGAAGCTTTGCACCACTATCAAATGATCTCGAGCCTTCTGTCGAGCCTTTCTTTGTTTCCAACAATGAGGAAGTGGAGATTCCAATTCCGAACCCACTTCCTCAACTCCCGTATCTTTAGTTCATATTCAAGTGAGAACCAACAAAGAGAAAAGTTAGCCAATCTGACATAGATGAGGAGATCTTGTTAGTTTTAAAAGCTTTGGCCGTAAAACATGGGAACCCCAATGGTGTTGAGCCTCCTTCTTACATGGTTTGTCTTCAAAAACTCAATGAACTTTGATGGCCAAAAGATGGTCCATTGTACCGTATTGCAATAGCTTTTCTTGGTGATAAGGACAATAAAGATCCATGGTTGATAATACCGCCTGAATTCGCGGTTGATTAGGTTAAGACGGTTAGAGATAAACAAGGCTACAAGTAGGTGGTTGTCGGTTTGGCCATTGATGTTTAGGATTATGCTTGTTTTTTTGTTGATGTTTATGATACATTTCCAATGGCTTTTTTGTTGATGCTTATGATACATTTTCAATGGCTTTTTTGTTGATGCTTATGATACATTTTCAATTGTTTTTTTGTTGATGCTTATGACTCTTTTTGGCCGTTGATGTATTTGGAATGGTTGGTTTAAGGATATTAGGTTTTATGTTATTAAGTTGGTTTTTATGATATTTGGTTGATGTTTGCAAGTTGTTCTATGAGTGTTATTGCAATTTTAGATATATAAATGATGTTTACAAGTTGATTTACGATTATTTTTGCAATTTTAAATATGTTGACTTACAATGAAGAACATTTATTTGTAACTCTATTATTTTGGTATTTAAGACGAAGAAGGAATTCTTCAACAAGAATCGAGAGGGTAGGAGATAATACTTCAGCTATGAGTGGACATGCATATACACAAGAGTTGCTATACGGATCTAGTTTGCAAAGTCAGGAGTTGATGTGTATGCCTCGTGAAGCATATGTATTACTATGCAATCACTTTAAATAAAGGGGTTGGGTAAAAGATGGTAGATTTGTAAGTGTCAAGGAGAACTTAGCTATGTTTTTGACAATGATCGGACATAATAAACGTTATAGAGTGATCAAACGAAGATTTCAACATTCTATCCACACTGTCCATAGTTGTTTTCATGAAGTTCTACAGGGAATGATGAAGTTTACGAGAGAAATTATCTGTCCAACAGCGTCTGAAACAAACACAGAGATTATGTCAAATCGGCAAAATCGTTTGAGAGAAATATTTTCCGGTAACCTTTGTTTTTATAGTTAAGTACAAACTTTTAACATTTTTTCATCAATGAAGGGTGCAATTGGTGCACTAGACGAGACACTCATAATGTGGTTATATCTGCTAGTCATCAAACTGCATATAGAGGAAGAGGTGGTGGTCGACGCTACCAAAATGTTATAGGCATTTAAGATTTCAATATGATATTCATATTTGTTTGGGACGGATGGAAAGACATTGCACATGATTCTAGAGTGCTAATTGAAGTTGCATTTAACCAAATTATGGTTTTTCTTTTCCACCTGAAGGTATGCATCATTTTACTTATGTCGAACATGTTTAATTCGAAATAATGGTTGCATGTTTGCCTAATCAATTGTTGCATGCAGATAAATATTATCTTTATGATGCTACAAATTCCAACGCTTGTGGATTTTTAGCTCCGTATTGTAACACGAGGTATTGGTTAGCAGATTATCGACGCAGACGTGTTTTAACTAAAGAAGAAAAGTTCAATCATGTGCATGCACAACTTCGAAATGTCATTGAGCGTGCTTACAATGTCTTGAAAGTTAGATTCTCAATCTTGAAGCAAATGGCTCATTTTCTATTTACAAAACAAAGAAATGTGGTCATTGTTTGTTTCACGATTCACAACTTTATAAGAAAATACAACATTCAAGATCAACTTTTCATGGAGTACAATGAAGACACCATTTTCACCAATGAAGAAGAAAATGTTGGAAGTGGAGAGGCGAAACTAGATGGAGCACAATGGGGGTGTTAATAGCGCGCAATATATGGGTAATTTGCGTGATCAATTTGCAAATGGACTAGTTTCAAATGTTTGATATTTTAAATTGTATCCAAACTATGATGTTGACTTTTTTTTATCTTAAGGACTTATTAATGTTTGTTTTGATTATAACATTTAACTCATATAATTATGTTAATCAAGTTGTTTTCATTTAAAAAAACTTTTAAATTGATATTTTTTTTATAATTATAAGTCATTTATTTAACATTTTCATCAAACTGTTGTTTTATTTGAATAAAATCAAAGACTGAGGGTAAAATGGTTATTTCTAATATTCAGACCGTTTATTCAGCACAACAACCGAACAACAACTTATCTATTAATATACAGACAACTATATCCATATAGGTCTTAATAGAAAACGAATCAAACAATGTTTTAAGTGATATCAATAAAGGATATTTCAATAAGCATTTAGTGAATGGTTCGTAGATGTCGAAACATGGTCTTAAATCTTAATACTTTCTTTGTGTTTGTCTAACACCTGTTTTTAGAACACATGGTATGCTTTATTTAATGGTGTCAAGATTCCCCTTCAAAAAGGTAATCCCAATTATGATAACTATTAAAATTATCTTTAAACAAAAATATTAAATAATATTAAATATATTCATTATTCAATTAATAAAAAATTGTCCTCCTTGAAGAAATAGAAATTTGAATTCAAAGTTGTTTGCAAACTGGATTTCAGTTATAAAATAAGAATATTTTCTAATTACCAAATAATATTTTAGATATTTGATTAACCTTAAGTATTTATAAAAAAAATATTATTAAAATCAAATATCATGTGTAAAGAAGAGTTTTTTTATTTTATAAATTCAGTAATTGATACAAACTTATAAACCATTTTTCATCTGTTGTTTCATATATATGTCAAAAATATAATGTATATATAGTGTTGTTTTATGTGTGAAATATTTATTAAACTGTTTTTTTCATGCACAAACATTCTTTAACGTTTCACATATGAAACAACATTATAGTCTGTATAAATACTATAATTTCACAAATGTTGTTTCATATGTGAAGCAACACATGAAACTCGTTTGTAAGTTTGTATGCTTTTATTGGATTTGTAAATTATTATGTGTGTATACTGTATATATATAGGGGGTCTTCTAAAAAAACTCTCTAGTTCGTGAGATCCAATCTAGACCATAAAAATTCGTTAAAAGAAAAAATCTAATATATTTGAAAAATCAACTTTAATTGAATAATAGGGACAAGTTGGAGATTTTAAAGAACCTTCTCTCTTCCCTCCTTACCACCATAAAATACTTACACATAATATGTGTTGGATTATGGGATCTCAAGCACAGCGGAAAATAAAACCGTAACCCTCCAAGGACCTATACGAACCGGAATAAATCGGGTGTTTCGAAATTATACCTCACAGTTAGCGAAACTTTGAATCACAGCAACAAACAAAGCTTGATGCCTCCACGGTATCCACGCGAACAATCTGAATCTTTTGCCTTCTCGTGATGCTAGTCACGGTTTCAAAATTTAGAAAATGGAGCATATTGTTGTAGGTGGTTTTTAGGAGAGAAAATTGCAAGACCAAAAAACTCTCTTGCATAAAAAAATGTTATACATTTTATATGGACATGGGATGTATGGTCTAACCATCACCATACCTCCACCATGCCTCCACCATGCTTGAGTGTAAGACTTTGCATGCACCATCACTCTCTTACAAAGTCATACCTAGTCATCTTTATTTATGTCCAACATAAATAATATCTGATTTTATTTAATCAGATTAAATCAATACAAATCAGATATGATAATTAAACATTTTAATTATT
>NC_037529.1:15502389-15534588 GCF_001531365.2 Cynara cardunculus var. scolymus | reverse complement strand
AATTATCGGTTTGTAGTCAATTTTAGTTTTATATATTTAATTCTTTTGTCCTTGATGTCCAGGTAGAACACGAGACATTGAATGTGTCATTCTCGTTATGTCCAATCTCTATTTTCTTGATTCCCTAATATACTAATAAAAATAGATAATGATATCTCATATCAATTATCTAAGCATGCATGCATTTCTATAATATATATTTATCAAGGGGCACAGAGACATCACTCCCGTCATAAAGGAGGGACAAATCTTATCTCGATACATGCTAATTCTATTATGTGATATGCAACATACCCAACTATCATTCTGTCACCCAGTTACGGAATGATTAGAATAGATGTCAAAATACATTACTCACACATAACAAACTCCATGTTCTCAAGTCAAAGAATTACATGTACATTGACCATATGAGAAACACTTATGACACTCACATGACATCCAATGAAGTGTTCTCATAACGAGTCACGTCCGATACACAAAGTCTCCATTTTGTACCCATATGCAGATTCGATATCTCTATATGAATCCCTACATATGCTAGTGATTATCATATTACTTCAACCTTAAACGCGAAATAATATTTAACTAAGGACATTTAGAATACATTATTCTAAGGTTATTTATTATGAATAATTAAAACACAGAATATAATATAGACATAATAAAATGGGCAATGCCTTTATATTTATCAATTTCATGAAACAAACTCAAAGTTACAATCATCATATGATTGGTTTTTGGGCATTCACTAACAATATGAACATCATGGTTTGCCACCTAGCAACAAAATCTTTAGTCCCTTAACATAGACCTTCAACCACTACCACTTCATTCGAGATTTGAAACTTTGTAGACACTTTGTGACCGCATTGTTAACATATATATGTATGTATGTATGTGTGTATACTATGTGTGTTATATGTCTATGTGCAATGTGTATGTCTGTAGCGTGTGTATGTGTGTTGCAGGTTTGGAGGTTGGGTTGGAGAAGAAGGTTGGCATGGAGATGATCACCGGAGTGAAGAGTTCTCCCGGATGGTGGGTGCTACCGGATGGAAGGTGTCGGAGGGTGATCGGTGAGGGCGGTTGAAACGGCGTCTTGGTCGGACAAGATGACCGAAGGAGGTCATCACTTGTCGGAGGAGGCCACCGGATTTTGATACATGTGTGTCCGTATGTGTGTATACATATTAAAGTAATTAATCTAATTAAAGTAAATTGAAATAATAAACTAATTATAGTAAATTGAATAATCAACCCAAAATACTAATTTACCCTTCTATTTTATTTTAAGAAAAATATTAATTATCTTAAATGATTGGCTGACGTTGGATCTCACAGTTACCACAGACTAATTAGTTTTCATTTCATTAGGCCCATATACGCGCGCGCGTGTGTGTGTGTGTGTATATATATATATATATAGGTGAAGGATTGTATGGGAAAGAGTAAGGTGAGAAGCGTAAGAAGGGATCTGGATCCTTGATCACCTTCAATCTCAAAACCACTCATGAATCATGCTTGATACATGGATTAATCTGGTGCATCATCCAAGGGTGGAGATCCATTATTACGCTTCTCACCTTAACTTTCATTCTCACCGGAACCCAACATATATATATATATATATATATTTATATTTATATTTATATATATAGAGAGAGAGAGGATCTTTTGTTAAACAAAAAAAAGGAATTAACTTTGTGAATTCATTGGATCAATCAGAATCATTCTTTAGTCATGGCTACTTCAATTCTTAGAGTCAACGATTAAGGGTATATAGGTAATTTCATTTGTAAGTTATTTCATTGTATTAAATGTGATGTTACAAAATAAATGCTTGTTATTATAATTATATCACATTTTTCAAGATTATCAATGATTATGTTCAAATTAATTTAAATGATGGATAATCAAAATTAACACAATATCATTTAACATATTGATCCAGATGATTTCTTCGTTTATAGTGTTTTGAATGATATGTTCATTAGTAAACCCAGTTCACGTGATATCCATTAGTGAACCTAGTTTACAACTTCACATGATGTTCATGCGTGAACCAGAGAGATTAATACACAGATAATTGATCAAAGGTTCATTAGTGAACAATTTCCATAACTACCAACTTTTCTTACTTATCATATAAATGTTCATTGGTGAACTAATAAACCGTTCATAAGTGAACAAGTAAAATGTGATTGATTTCGGTTTCAAAACAATGAAGGAGAGATTCCCGAGAAATCAAATAGGTGCATAATAAAAGCTCCTGATCTTTTCCAATTTTACCGTGTTTACCATTGTTCATTACAACATAGCACACATTCGTTTTACTATTATTACAAAAATGTCATTGATGTTTTAGTCCGTAGATTGAATAAATTAAAGGTAATGATTGGTTCACATAATTAACAACAACTATATGGTTAATAATGAACCAACCCATATATACGATTGGGTTCCGGTGAGAAGGAGAGTTAATGTAAGAAACGTAAGAAGGAATCTTTATCCTTGGATGCATATTAGGATCAGATGTATTGAGATGCCCCAGATTAATCCCCGTATCAAACGCGATTCATGGGTGGGTTGATATTAATATGATTAAGGGTTCAGATCCATTCTTACTCTTCTTACGTTAACCCTCCTTCTCACATGATCCTTCTCCCCCATTATGTATATATATATATATAGTCATAGGTTCATTTAAGAATTGGTAAGCATTTGAGAAGTAAAAAAAATGATCCTAACCCTTCATCTCATGTTTTGCGGCTTTGATTGGTCAAAATTTGCAGCATGGTAACAACTATGCAAAAAATAGAGGATTAGTTTCATAACTTTTACAAATAGGCAACAAACAAGTGTATATGTGAACCCATGTGATTCACATATGAACTATCTGTGCATATGTGAACCTGTACGATTCACATATGTGAACCTGTACGATTCACATATGTGAACCTGTACGATTCACATATGAACCTTGTGATGAGTTAAATAGTTCATATGTGAATCATACGAGTTCATATGTAAATCAGTTAAATAGTTCTTATGTGAATCATACAAGTTTATATGCAAATCAGTTAAATAGTTCATATGTAAATCACACTGGTTCATATATGCACAGATAGTTCATATGTGAATCATACGGGTTCACATATGCATTTGTTTGCCACCTATTTGTAAAAGTTACGAAACTACCTCTCTATCTTCCGCATACGATGTAATCGAATTATCCGGTGATTCACAGTTAAAGCCACAAATGTTGACTAGATGAAGGACTAGGATCACTACTCTACTTCTCACACATTTAGCACTTCTTAAATGAACATCTCCTATATATATATATATATATATATATATATATATATATATATGTGTGTGTGTGTGTGTGTGTGTATTGGGTTGGGTTCTGGAGAGAAACGAAGTTATGGTAAGAAAGGTAAAAAGAGATCTACACCCTTGGATCAATGCTAATTGAAGATTAACACTAATGAGATGCACTGTGGGTGAGACTAAAATTGATCAAGGACCCATATCTCTTCTTACGTTACTCAGTTTAACTCTTTTTCTCACACAATCATTCATATATACTAGAAAGGTACTCGCACAATGCAACGAGATATTTCTCGATTTTAATGTTTCGTTTTATTTCGTCTTTGTAGATATTATAATACATTTTATGTGGTTTTGAAAAAGGGATAATGATTTTATTATTGAAGAAAATATAAATTTGAAGATACCATAAAATTTCGAAAATAAATATATCAATATGAGTATCAAATTAACTATTTAAAAACACTTATTTTTTGTGTAATTTCTTTAATTCAATTTTTTAATTATAATTTAATTTAGATTTGATAATCAAGTAATTTATTTTTGATTTAACAATATTATTTTTTATATGAATAATAATTAAGTATTTTGTTAGAACTCAATTATTATCCTAATTACATTTTAGATTTTTTATATTTAAAATGAAATGTTTATCTTGTATTTGATTATGTTTATCTGCAATTAGTTACACGAATTCAAATATGAAACTTTAATAAGTTGTACTTTATGCATAATTTATTTGTAATCTTAAATTTTAAGTAATATGCATCAATAAACAATACTTTGTGCATAAAAAATTGTTTTTAAGAGTTTTTATCAAATGTTTTATAATATAGTATAGATAATGTAGGAATATGAATTATTAGTTCAAAATATGGTGTTTGGTTTATTAATTTGGTTTAGATATCATTTTTGAATAATGATGTTTGGTTGCTAATCTTTGGATATAATATTTAATTTATAATAAATACAAATGACAAGAATAAAAAGTTGGCTGTCAAGTTTTGGAAATGACGAAACCATCCCTTCCGTGGGTTTATTAAATCCTAAAGTATAGTTCATCAAAATATCAAACTAAGGGCAAATTGTAATATATATTAGAGTAAATTACAAATTTCATCCCTGTGGTTATATACAAATTATGGATTGGGTCCTTCAAACAAAATAACTATATGTATGGTCGTTGTGGTTTCATTTTTGGTATGGATTGGGTTCTTTGTTGAAACGTTGTTAACATTAGTTTCTATAAGTCAAGGGTATTTTGGTCTTTTTTGTTTTAAAAAATTAAAAATCATATAATTTCCATATCTTTATATTAATATAATGGCATCCCTCCCTTTCAGGAAGAAACCTTCCCCGCCGGCATTCTCGATCCCAACCTCTATTTTCTCCAGCATTTCTTCGACGCCTTTTCTTCTCCCTCAACTCCATCCACTACAACATCCCCTCGAGGTTGATTGTTATAATTGGGTTAGTCTGTTTGAAAGTTTGGGGGTGTTTTTAAAATTAATTTGGAACTTGAGGGTGATTCATGGTTAGTGATGAAAAGATGAGGGATGTATTTTAAATATTTGTTTAAACCTTTTAACCAACTTCCGCCGTTAATGGAATATCTATCTAGAGGAACGATCAAATACAAATCACCTAATTTGTTCAAACCGTGCAAACCATTCTCATCCGTCGATTTCATTGTTTAATCTTATGAAATATTTTCATGAAATTGTTTAATCTTGTGAAAATTGTTTCATATAAAACTTTTTTTTTTGATGAAGTTGTTTCATATATGATTGTGAAATTGTTTCATATAATACTTGATGAAATTTTAATGAAACTGTTTCATGTATTTATCTAAAATTAAAATAATAAAGATGATAATATTCATGATTAACACTCTGCACAATGAAAATGATTAATCAACCTCTCATAATTACAAAAAATGAACAAAATAAAAAATTATGATTGGTTGAATGAGGTATGTACAAATAACGTGGTTTGCATAGTAAAACTCTTCATTCTCTCTCTCTCTCTCTCTCTCTCTCTATATATATATATATATAAAAATAAAAAATTATGATTGGTTGAATGAGGTATGTACAAATAACCTGGTTTGCATAGTAAAACTCTTCATTCTCTCTCTCTCTCTCTCTATATATATATATATATATATATATATAGAGAGAGAGAGACAGAGAGAGAGAGATGAGCGATCAAATGCAAATCACCTTCATCCGTCGATTTCATTGCTTAATCTTGTAAAATTGTTTCATATAATACTTTTTTTGATGAAGTTGTTTCATATACGGTTTGTACAAATAACGTGGTTTGTAAAGTAAACCTCCCCCCCCTCTCTCTCTCTCTATATATATATATATATATATATATATATATTTCGTTTTATGTCTTGTATTTCTTTTGGGAGATAAGATTAAGAAGAAGTTGGTGAAAGCTCGTGTTGGTCTTTGTGTTCGAACAAAAGGGAAGAAGAAGAAATTTATTGTGTTCAATATTTGAATTTTGTTGTCGGTTAAAAGTTTTCCGTTTAATTGTGATCAAGATGAGTTATTATTTCAAAAGCTTCCTTTGAATTGCTTTCGAGAAGAAACCTATTGGGTTTCAAATTTAGGTGTTTTCGGATATAACTATTTGCTATTTGTTAGCATAAATGGATTTTAATATTGTATTATCAATTGTCTGGAATAAGGATGACATAATTAGAAGATGTGTATACTGGGATAAAGGTGACATAATTGATGAGAGATGTGTACACTGGGATAAGGGTGACATAATCAAGAGAGATGTATACTGGGATAAGGGTGACATAATCTTCAGGAGAGGTATTTACTGAGATAAGGGTGACATAATCTTCAGGAGAGGTATATACTGAGATAAGAGTGACATAATCTGGAGATGTGTAATTGAAATAAGGGTCTCGATGGTTTTTCTAAGGGAAATTTGATCACATCTGCTTGATGCGATGACTTGTATTTAGCGCATTTGTTTGATGCGAGGACTTGTCTTATCGCATCATCTTGATGCGAGGAGTTGTCTTTATCGCATCCTCTTGATGCGACGAGTATGGTTAACGCATCCTCTTTGATGCGATGAATGGTGGTTGTCACATCTGCTTGATGCGATGACTTAGGGTTATCTCATGCTTGTGAAGCGACAAACTGAGGTTTGATGCGATAATTGTTGTTACTATGTTGACTTTTCAAATTTGACTTTTAAAATTTTTGTGGTGATTTTCTTAAAAGCTATCAGGGAATTACTCACTAGACCTTATGGTCTAACCCTTATTTTGATTTAAAAAATGTGCATTACAGGTCGAGCACATCCGGAAGGTAAAGGGAAGAGAAAGATGTAATTGGACATGTTGTAGCTTTACTTCTGAATGCATGTTGAGCTTGAGTTTTGTGGAAGCTGTGTATTACATGAACTTGTAAATATGCTATATTCAAGTTGTGTAATTTGTGAGAAAAAGTTTGTTGTAGCTTTTACAAGTACTGTCATGTATACTTGGGACCAATGTGTGTTATTTTGAAGTTCATGTTATGTGAAACATGCATCGTATATGCAAATATGGGATGAGGTGTTACGTTAATTCTTCTCCAAACTTTGGCCACCATAGTGAGGCTCCATCACCATCGATCTTTCATCCTCTGTCACTAAACTGCGACCACCATTATAAGACTCCAACGATCGTTCATCCTCCGTCACTACTCCGACCACCAAAAATCCACCACTTTTGACCCCCTTCACCATCAGATCTACAATGGATTTTGCTTTGAAATCGATTTGGATGCCTTTATGCCTGTTTTGAAATTGTTTTGGGTGTCCTTATTTCTGTTTTGAAATCGATTGGGGTTCTGTTGCGTTAATGGTGGTCACCTTCTTCCAACCCATAAGAAAATGGAGATCGATGTGTTTAGGAGAAATGAGCCCCCAGAAAAGAGAGAGGCGCCGACAAGGAGATTATTTTGGGTGAGGGTGTCTGAATTTTGCGAAGCATGTGTTGTATATATTTATATATACAAATAATTGTTTTTTATATTTTAAAAGAAAATTAATAAAAGGACTTAAATACCCTCGAGTTAACAGTGCTTAGGTTAATAGAATTATGCCAAGGGACTCAATCCATAGCAAAAATGAAACCACAATGACCATATTTGTGATTACTTTGTTTAGAGGACCCAATCTAAAATTTCATAAAACCATAGGGATGACCACTGTATTTTACTCTATATATTAAGAAGAACAAAAAAAGCCCTTCTGTTCTATCTAGTTCTAGTCCTTATTCCTGTTATATGTCGTGTCAAACATGGAATAATGAGTTTTCGTCTTGTACCATGTCACATGCTAAGCATGCATGTGAGAGTGAGTTTTGTGATGTCCTATGATCCTATCCCGTCATGTACAAAGTATCAAAAGCAGCCTAAGAGATTAAATTGGTCAAACTGAACTAAAAACCTGTGATAGAGTCTAACTAATCAGTAGTATTTGGATTTTGTATGGCTTATAAATTATAAACTAAAGGAATTAAAGATAAGCATGAAAGACAGAAAATTTAGAGCACACCAAATTTAATTTGTTAAAACTTAACAAGGGTGACATCACGTTAATGTAGGTATCGTAACTCGACAATATTACTTAATCTCATGAAACAAAGAAAAAACTTCACATCTTTGGGTTTTGCTGATTCTCAAACGATATGGTCAAAACCGGGAAAAGAATAATCGTACTCGTGTGCTTCAATCAATTCACGATCCAACGACTTTTTAACCCTTACATAGGTTTGAGTGATTCCAACAAATATGGGTTTTATTTTGAATTTTGATAGGGGTAGGAAATCCCTTGCCTGAGAGGCAATTTTTCTAGCAGATAATTAATGGACATTGTAACACTTTAAAACTGATTGAGTTTTAGATAGAAAAGTGCACCTATTTTATAAAATTCGTATAAACGTGTTTATAACTCTAATTGAGGCGATTCTAGATTTTTTGGAATCGGAAGAAATATATGTAAAAGTTTCATTTAGATAGTTCATTCTAAAACCTTTTGCAGATTGAAGAAATGGTTGATTTTGTAACGTATTTGGTGACGGAATACAAACAAGTTGACTTGAAACATGATAGGGTGCTTTTTAGGAGTTCTAGTATGAATGTGATGGTTAGTAATTGATCTGATGGGTGACATGTAGGTGTTCACATTTCGTGTCTGGTTTTTGGTAGAAAACATTCGGGTGAATTTCATGGATTATGTGGTATGTGTATAAAATATTATTTTTAGCATGGATTATGTATTTATGTTGTATCTGTTAGTAGTAAAGGAACAGTATTTGATACGTGTTTTCAGTAACATAATATAATTGTAACATATTATTTGCTCTACTACATGTATGAGGTAAATGCATAGATATGCATGTATGTGATTTATATCACTTCTCTAAATATGTTATTTGAAAATAAACATGTTTTCCTTTGATTTTTTTCTGGCTCGCAGAAACCTTTGTACGTCTCTGTTACCTTTTGAGAGACCTGCGTCCCATAGAAACAGTCTACCTTAGACTGTCACTTGACCCGTACAACCAGACATAAGGTGAGAATATTTCATAAAATTTCGTGAAATCACATCTGAAACAATGAATTAAAAATTAGAGCCTTAATCTTATTTCATATCCATCAATCAAATTGTTTTAACAGTTTACATTTTTGAAGTTTAAATATGATAACATATGCAACGAAAACATGCAATAAAACTTGTCACTACAACAAAATTGAGTTTATAAGACACCCTCAATCTCTAAACGTCCCAATAGACCGCTTTATATGACTTAATTTATAAGACCAATATATAAATAATCATATCTAAAGGTGTTGTAATAAGTTTATATGACGTTTTTGGGCGTCTTAATAAGTTTTTAGGACATTTTTAATACAAAGTGTCGCATTAGCAATTGTATAGGACTCTTTTGAGAAAGTGTCTTATAAACTCATTTTTCTAGGACACTTATTTTTATAGGACATTTTTTCAAATAGTGTCATATAAAGTTGTTAATAGGACGCTTTATATTAAAAGTGTCATAAATAACTTATGACGGCATCAAAAAAAAACCTTATATAAACTTATTACAACGCCTTTAGATATGACACTTTATTTTTTTGGTCTTATAATAAGTCTTATAAAGAGGTCTATTAGGACGCTTAAATATTAGAAGTGTCTTATAAACCTAATTTTGTTGTAGTATGTAGATTATATAATGAAACTTGTACAAATGTTTTGATTTGAAAAATACCAAACCCCTTGTATGAATGGTCCCATTGAGAGCAACCCTTGAACTACTTTGGGGATTGGGTTGAGGGCATGCATGAATAATTGAATACTATGATGTTCCAACACTTTAATTCCATGACATTTTAACTAACTCATAATTACTTTTATGCCCTTATACTTTAAAACCATCTACCAACTCCCCTTTTTTGGTAAGATAGTGGCATTAAAGTAATTGTACTTGGTATATTTATATTCTAAATTACATGAATATATTAGGGTTTTTAAAATGCCCATTTCATTAATTTGCAATGTCTTTATATCTAACGGTATCAAAGATGCCAATTTAATATTATTAAATGTTTATAATATAACGGTTGTTGCATGATTATCGTGTTGGGTATTGTTTTTGATAATGGTGTTAAAAATAATCTTCAGACCAGGAAACTATTCGAATCAGACATAATCGTTTCGTTTTTTGTAATGTTTTTTTTGGAAGGGTGTCTCGGATTATGTCTGGAGTAATCCTAGCAAATTGTGACTGTAAAAAATCAGTCCTAATAAACTCAATGACTACAATTGTTATGTACATCTGGAATCGAACTCTGGACAGATGAGATATTCCACCATATCTCACAGGAACTCAACCAGTACGCCACAGTCTATATGTAGTTTGAATAATAGTCAAACTATGTGGTTTGATCTGTTAAAATGAGGGTTAGACCGGTAAGAGAAACTGCGAACACGTCTACTTATGAAAGAACAATACAAGTGTCGTGTTGCTAGACGAAGCAATAGAATTTTACATCCTATATGACAAAAGTCCAATAGCTAAAAGTATCACTAGCTAGCTGCTTATGTTATGAAGTAACATGAGTTATGAGGAATCCCATGTTTTTTGTTGTTAAAGTAACTAACTCCACAGATTCATCCCATGAACAAATCTTTCACGTACAAGTAATATGCAAAATAACTACATTAGTATTTAACCATTCACATGTGAATGCCTGCTTATTAATGGTATTTTAATCATTTTATATTCTTCCATCTTTTTGGTTTTCCCTTTCTTTCTTCGTCAAACCAAAAATAATAAAATTTCATCCAAATGATTGATGACTTAAAATAATCCCAAAAATCAAATACAACATATAATCTAAAGCCCAAATCAATTAGAAAATCCAAATTGTATTGTATGGTTTGATTTGTAGGAATGGAAAACATTTAGGTACCGTTTGGTTTGAAGTAATGAAATGAATTTGGGGGGATTTGCATTTCAAATCCATTCCAATTCCATGTTTGGTTTGTTGGATTGTTCGGATTTGAAATCCTTCAAACACAGGATTTTGAAATCCTTAGGCAGTGCTCAGGATTTCACGGGATTTCGTAGGATTGTATGCAATAAGGTTTTAATAAATGATAAAAACATTTGTTTTGTAATAATTGATTAATAAAAATGCAATTCAATTATTTTTATAATTATTTATAATTTTTTCTATAAATGATTTATAATAATAAAATCTAATTTCATTCCAAATCCTACAAACCAAACACACCAATGGTTTCAAATTCATTCCAATCCAAATCCCTCCAAATCCAAATCCTTTCATGAAATCCAAATTCTTAAAAAACAATCCTACAAATTACTGAAACAATTCATTATATTCTTACATTTGGTTTGCATGATTACTCACATTTAAAATTCTAGGATTTCTTTGAAATTACTGGAACATAAGATCTTGAAATCTCATGTGTAATTAGGATTTTAAGGGATTTCAAAGAATTTGTATATAGTAATGTTTTAAAATATGTTAAAAATGTTTGTTTTCAATTAGCAATTAATAATAAGGTAATTTAACTTATTTTTTATAGTTATTATTGTAAAGAATGGAATACAATTTCATTCGAACTCCTAAAAACCAAACACACTAAACATTCCAAATCCAAATCTCTCCAGTTCCAATTCCTTCCACGAAATTTAACTCCCTACAAATAATTCTATCATTCCAAATACATTTTTTTAAAGATGGGTGTCCAGGTCAATTTGCATACATCTTGAATAATTTTATGAGGGACCTGAATAACAGTCAAACAAACCTCCTGTGACCCTATAGAGATTTAAACCGGTGACATTGAGGGTATGTTTGGTAACCAACACGATAGAACATAACAAAACAGGAGATGACAAGACGATTGTTCAGCATTTGGTAAAAGACATGATTTGACTGGTAAAATGATCAGTTTATCCCTAATGAGTTGTTTGTATATTTTCTATATTTATGTAATTAATTAAATTATTATAAATAAATATTTTTTATAACAAAATAAATCATTAGAAATTTTTCGTGAATACTATTAAATTGACATCAAAACATGGAGTTTATTAATTTTATACATTTTCTATATTTTTATTATTATTAATATTCAATAAATTACACAAATTAATCAATATATACAAAACATATAATATTTTGAGGATAATAAAGTGAAAGTTTTAAAATTATGAAATACAGTAAATAATACTCAAAGAATGGATAAAATTAAAAGAGAGTGATGTATTTGATGTTTTACACTATAAAAGGTAAGACTTTTACCTACGAATGTTTGATATTTCCCTGAAAAATCCGTCGCTAAAGGGGTGATTTGTTATAAAACAGATAAAAGTTGGTGGGTAAATTGTTGGTGGAAACTCAAATCAGGACACCCAAGAATTTTTTTGGATGATCTGTTGGTATTTTCTTGGAAAAATGAATTCTATCGAACCTTGGTATTTTCTGGGTGATCCATCGGTGATTACCGACGCAAATTTCTTTAAGTGATTTTTTCCCCTGTTTATGTAAATTATTTTATATCAAATATGTAAGTTATTTTAAATCAAATATGTAAGAGGTCATACATGTTTAAATCTCACATATTTCTAATCAACTTAAAATCAAAAGAAATTTAATTTAGTACTAAAAAAAATCACAATATCGTATAATAATTAATAAGCTACAAATCAAAATAAATTCAATTTAATCTAATAAAAACTTAACATCACATGTACCAAAACATATCAAGTAATATAAGACCATATCGAGTAATATCCAAAATATCGAGTAATTATATATTTAAAATTTTGACTTGACATCCAAAATATTACATACTAACATCCAAAAAAATAAGAATTTTAGACTTTAAACCTAGTTAGGAAATAGAAAATTATGAATTAGTGATTTAATTGAAATAAATAATATATAGAATTTATTAATTAATATTTATAACGAGTATAGAGCAGGACGGAGAATGCGATACCTGTCCTCATCCCCATCCCCTGTTTGAGACAAACTTGAATCCCCGTCTCCTTCCCCATCCCCGGGGAATCCACGTCCACTTTTAGCTAGTTACTAGAAGAAAATAAAGTTCATAGTTGACTTTAATGTTGAGTGGGCTACTTTTTATAATTAAAGTTGAATCTAGTTATGAAAAAAGGATAATTTATGTGAATTACGATTTTCATCTATGGTTTTTTGGTTTTAACGGATACCGTCTCTAAAGTAAATTTTTAACAAATAAGGTTCTCGTGGTTTCAATTTTTTTAATGGTTTGGATCCATCTGATTAACGTTATCCATATTTGACTCTTAATCTGTCATGTGAAGGCTATATTAGATTTTTACCTTTTTCGGAGAAATATTTTTCAAGGCTTTGTCATCTTCTTGGGTGAAACAATTAGTCCAAACAGTTTCAAATTTCAATATGCTCCGTCACCACCACCATAAAATGGAAACTTTAACTTAAAAAACCTTCCTCCACCATCGATTTGACTTCGATTGAAAGACCAAAAAAGCATGATGTGGCCTCAATGCAAACAAAAAGAGACATTGATTTTGAGAGAAGAGATAGAGCACCACCAACATTTGAAGCTTGAACGAAGGCGTCTAAACCAGCTGTATAGTAGACCCAGGTGACGTGATGTGATGGTTGTAATATGTGGATTGTTTGGGACATGGACCACCATCCATTTTGTCGTCTAAACTCTGATTCATATGCCATTCAGAAGTGGATTCATGATCATTAGTTGTAAAAACCAACACAAACCAAACTAACCATCTATCTCACTTAAAGTAGGGACCGAGAGGTAGGGGTGCTCATGGGTTTGGTTGATCCGGTTGAAGACATTTGAATAGCACAACCCAATGTTTGCGGTTTGAAATTTTTTAACCCAACATTAAAATATTCTTCTAATATTGAATTTGTTGTTTCTCTACTCATAATTTATTTTTCATCATCAACCATTTGATACAACTTATTCATACTTCTTAAATATTACGTATATCACATTCAATTAATTTTCTCAATTTATATTATGTTCGCATTTACTAAACATATATACGAATGAGTTATATAGAGATGGAGAATAGATTGAAAATATGTGTATATGAAGATGGTACGTGATAGTGTAATTGTCTAATGTATATATTAATAGAAACTCAACAATTACAAGAATATCGGGTTCATTGGGTTGGGTTTAAATAATAGTAACCCAATTTTAACCCAATACCTATGGTTTGAAAATTTTACAACTCGATACCCTAACTTCATTTGAGTGGAGAATTCCCAAGTTGAATCGGGGATGGGCAATCCTCGAATTTGTTGACTAGAGATGGGAATAACCCTCAACCCCGACCTCGACCTTGGGTATCTCCAACTAGGGGTGCTTAAAAACCGAGCAACCCAACCAACCCAATCCACTTTGTGAAATAACCCAACCTGAAGTAACCTGATGTCAAATCAAGTTGTAAAATGTTCAAATCATAAGTATTGAGTTGGAATTGGCATATGGTCATTTGAACCCAATCCGATGAACCAAATATCCTTTTATTTCTTGGATTTTAATATGACTGTTAAGTCTCTATTAATATGTACATTAGACAATTACACCATCAAGTATCTTTATATACATATATTTTCAATCACTTCTCCACCTCTATATAACTCTTTTGTATACATGTTCAGTGAACATACATGTGCAAATTGAGAAAAGTAGTTGAATGTGATATACTCAAGATTTAAGGGGTATGAATAAGTTGTACCAAATGATTTATGATGGAAACAGAATTATGGATAGAGAAAACAACATATTCAAGGTTACGAGAATATTTTGATATACCAAAGTTTCAACCCCACCAACCCATTGGGTTGAGTTGAGATTTTTCAAACTGCAAACATTGTATTAGGTTATTTAAATACCTTCAATTCGATCAAATCCAACTCAACCCATAATCATTCATATCTAAGAGGTTTTTTCCTTGAACACTCGAGCCTTGTGATGGATGTAATGTGTGGGGAAAACAAGCAATAACGAAGCAAGAAGTGTTAATGCTCAAAAGCCTTGCTGACATACTTGACTACATCATTAATTAGTTATGTATCTTCAATGAATGTATTTACTCTTATTAGAACTTATCCAACGTTTTTACTAAACACTTACCCGGTAAGTGTTTATCGGACAATTTTCCTTACCAGATTAACATAACAAGGGCCAAGAATCTTATCTGGTAAAAGCGATGATTATGATGGAGAGTCTTACCCAGTAATTAAGGGTGATGATTCTTATTCGGGTAAGCGCTTACTCGGTAAATTATTGCATAGGATACCGTTTTGATGTACTATAATTGTATCCTATAAAAATAAATTATAATGTTGATTTCTACTGATAAGCACTTACCGAGTAAACATTTGGGTAAACGACCACTTAATAATTGCCCCAAAATGAAGAAGTTAAAGCTATTATATTCAGGTTTAGCATTGTCTTTATTTTAAATATAAAATATTATAATGTTAAGTAAATTATAAAATAAATTTTACAGATTAAACAATTTTATCAAAACATCTCCAAAATCGTTATTTTTACCATTTTGTTGGAGACGTAATTTTTTTTTATTTTGAATTTAATATGTTAACTTGGATGATAATATGATGAAAATAATGATTTAAACGGGGTGAGTTAAAATAAGAAGGATACAAATGTTAAGAATATAAGAGTAATTTTTATCCATTAGATTGTTTTGATCTACTGGCTTAGACTAAGAAGCCGTTTACCAAATGCTTACTGGGTAAAAGAGTCATCATCCTTACTTACCTTATCGGGGTAACATTCTCCCCCATCAAAATGAATTGTTGATAAAAGTATTATAGGGGCTGTTCGATAACGGCTTATTGAGTCATATAACAAATATGGCTGATTCGCATAACCATACATTTGTGTTTGGTAAGAGCTTAATCGGTCATATAAGGACTGATTCGCTCAGCTAATATACCACATTCCTATTCACTCAGCCATTATTCCCCCCCCCTCCAAATACGCCGACCATGGTTCTCTAGCTTCGATTGTTCCACTAATTTAAAAAATTAATTTTATTTTTATTTTTTAACAAAATAAAATAAAATTAATTAAGTTTCCGACAGATTGGAGGATCCACCACTAATTTGCTAGAAAATTGATTTTTAATTTTATTTTAGTTTTTTTCTTTTATTTTGTGGTGTATTTGGTGGCAGATTTTTACTTAAAATTGTATTTTTATTTTTTTATTCGTAAATACTTATTCTCATTTTGTTTACATATTCCATATTTATATATATGTAATATACTTACATACGCACCCCATACATATATCAATTACATACATATACGTATATACGGTGACACAACCACATGTAAACTAATGGGGTCAAGAGACCCAATCAAAAGTTTAAAAACTTTAGATTTGGTTTAAAAAATTAATTTTACCCTTTATAAATAGCTTGTTTCATACTTAAAGAACCCACTCAATTTAACACGAGACCCCACGCATTTGATTTTTTTTCCATCAAAACCAAAAGAAATAAATTCATCTCAATGCCCCATGCATCATTTTGTTAAATTCATATCAAATTCTAGTTTTTTTTGTATTATTTAATTAAATTCATCTCAAGATCTTGTTATTTTAACTTTAATATAAATCGATTTATCATTGTTAATTGTTTTATATAGTCAAAGCCTCAAACCAATTATCTTGAGATAAAATATATAAATTAATGGTATAATTTGCTTTACGGTTTAATCGAAATAGTAAAGAATAAATATAACATATAACTCAAAAACCATATAACCTGAACCATTTCGGATTGGAATGGGTTATTGGTTTCGCAAAAAAAAATTACACTATTATTTTTAAAAGTTCGATGATATATTTATTCAAAAAATATTTAGGAAAATAATCATTCAAAACAAAAAGTTTCATGGTTTTTTTTCATCCAAAAAAATAGTTTATGGACTTGCATTTAAAATGAGATAGTTCATTAAAATTCTCTATACTTTTCCATATATATAAATATGTATATTTCACTTGGTGTTAATGGGTTTTAATAACTAATAAAATGTCTTATTGGGTTTTACTGGATCTTATTGTGCTTTAGTGATTCTTATTGGGCTATAGTGCGTCTTAGTGGTCATATCAAACCCAATACACACCACATACTATATGCAGTACATACCTATGTACAAACATGTAATATGTGACCACTGGTATTACTGGGCCATAGTAAGTCATAAAGGGTCTTATTGGGATATAATGATTCTTATAAAAATTAGTGGTTCTTAATAGGTTATAGTGGTTCTTAGTGGTCTTATCGAGCCCAATACACACCACTTATATATATGCAATACATACCTACATACAAACACTTATAAGTAACCGTTAATGTTATTGGGCCTTAATAAGTCATAAAACGTCTTATTGGGCTTTAATGGATCTTAGTGGGTCTTATTGAGCTTTAGTGGGTTTTAGTGGTCTTATCAAGATCAATACACACTACATACATTTATGCAATAATATATGCATACAAACACATAATAAGTCACCAAGAACCATGAAAAAAGGTCTTATTGAGCTATAATTTATTAGTGGACTTTAAATGGTCTTATTGTGCTTTAATCGATTTTATTGGGTTTTAAGACTTTTACTGGTTTTAATGGATCTATTGGGTTTTATTCGATTTTATTGGGCATTAATGGGTTCAATTGGGCTTTAATGGATCTTAGTGGAGTTTAATGAGTTTTATTGGGCTTTAATGGATTTATTGGGTTTTAATGAGTTTTAATAGATTATATTATGCTTTAATAGGTTCTATTGGTCTTTAATCAGTTTTATTTGGATTTAATGGGTTTCTTGGGCTTTAATGTGTTTTATTGGGAGTTTATTGGATTTTAATTGGTTTTATTAGGCTTTATTCGATTTTATTACGCTTTATTCAATTTTATTGGGCTTTAATCGGTTTTAATGAGTTTAATGGGTTTTAATGAATTTTACTAGGCTTTAAAGAGTAATAATAATACTAATAGTAAAAATACTAATAATAATGAATTTAAAAAAAATGTTACCGTGGGATTTGTGGAGGATTTCTAACGGAAATTTGAACTTTCAAAATTTCCTTGAAAAAACAGCGGTTTTAAAAAAAATTCAAACGAAAAATAAATTATCAGCGGATCTTTGCTTGATTTTTTAACCTGAGTCCAAACAGAAGCTACCCCTGTACAAAACAAGAAACCAAAAATAAATCCACCCCCTGGTATTTGAAGCTTCCGTGATCCACGATCTCTCTTTGGCGGTGACCTCCCTTCACCAGTGGACTCCTCCCCTCCGACTTCTTCTTCCACACAAGTGTTCTCCCCCTCCCTAACCGCTGACTCCCCTTTTTCTTGGTATAAACCAATTTTTCCCATTTTATCCTCTTTCATATGTATGTGTAGATAAAATGTATGTACATGTATGTATGAACCTATGTATGTGTATGTAAAGATGTATGTGTGTGTAAGTTATGTGTATGTAAAGATGTATGTGTATGTAAGTTTTGTATATGTACACAAATTGTTGGGTAAGCCTATATATATATATATATATGTATATATGTATATATATGTATATATGTATATATGTATATATGTATATATGTATATATGTATATATATGTATATATGTATATATGTATATATGTACGTACGATTGGATTCACGTGAGACCAAAGGTTTTTCGTGAGACCCGTAAGACCAATTTATGTTCATTGATCAACTTTATAAGCTAATGATCTAACGGTCTAAAGTTGCACGGTGACAATTTTGTGATTATTGAGAAGTCTCGTGGCAATTTTGTGATTATGAATATTCAGATTGTAGATCTAATCCAAGGGTTGAGAATTGGTCTTACGGGTCTCATGAAAAACCCTGGGTCTCATGAAAAACCCTTGGTCTCACATGATCCCAAGTCTATGTATGTAAATTTTGTATATGTAAATAAATTGTTGGCTAAATTGTTGTATATGTAAATGTTGGGTAAAGTTAGATTTATAAATGTAATGTATTTTGTATTAGAAATGAGTTGCTAATTGTTGGACACACGTTAGACTTGTATTTATAAATGTAATTGTTGTATATTTTGTGTTAGAAATTATATTACAAAATAATTGTTTGTATATTTTGTGTCAGAAATGAGTTTCCATATGTTAGGCAAAAGTTAGATGATGTTTAGATCCTTCAAATTTATATACACTTTTGGATTCAAACTGTTTTTTGACTTAACTCAGAAGAGCAAATTGGTGATGTTTTATTAAAACTCCATTACACATTTTGGTTTCCAAAACATGTATATATCTTTCTAATTCATTACACCACTTTGCTTTGAATTTTTCAAAACCATGCAAATCCACATGCAAAGTGTTCCTATGATATGTTAAAGCTGTAGGATGTCAGAGATTTTCGAAGTTACAGACAAAACCACAAGGTTTTGAATTAGAACCTGACTTGTCTGATCAATCCTCAGATGATTAATACTAGGTTAATTTTAGTCTTAGTAAACTTTGTCTAGGTGCTTTAAAACTTTATTGTTTGTATGTTTACTTATTTATATGTCACCTTTATGAATTTGCCTACAAAATGTTTGTGTTTGCCTTTTGGTGTGGAATCTTAACATGGTGTTGTATACTTGAATTATTGTTCTATGTTTTATAATGTTATTTTGTAGATTTATTACAATGTCGAGCATTGGCACGAGCGGAGGAGGTAGGGGCAGTCCTAGCCGAGTTATTGATCCTCTAGTAGTTCTTCGACACGACTAGATGAGATGAAGTCTGGAAATGACCACGACATCTTTGCTTCAGAACAACTCCCACATCATAAGAAGAAAATCGGCACTCACGACACAGATTAAGTGTTATATCAACTAATTAATCAAATTCAAGGTTCTTTGTATCAATACTAATGCAATTCATTATATAACTTTGACGACACCCACATCCTCCGTTAGATGAGCCAGATAAACCCTAGGGATATTAGGGCCGCATGTAGGAGTGTTTTCATGATTGAAGTGTGTATATATATATATATATATATATATATATTTGTGTGTGTGCGTGTGTATTTAACTTCTTATATTTTTGGTAGTTTTATTTTGAACTTAAAAATCAACCAACCTTTTATGTATAGTTGTACTACTATTCGGATGAGGCTCGTATATGGGAGGCCTGGTCTGTAAAAAAACTACGATGACGGTTTGAGTGTTGTTAGGAAAAGAGTCGTCATAGAAGCCATAAAGCATTTGATTCCCTATGACAAAAACGATGCTAATAGGGATATGATTGTGTTGTCAAACTTTGCCGCGGTTCGATCTCTTCGTCTCTCTGAGCCAGATGATCGATCACTGGAACACGCCCAACTGGAAGATCTCCGTGGAGGCGCATGTGAATTGATACACCGAGGTGGATGGTGAAATAGCCAAACACATTGGCTGATCAATCTCATTCGCAAATCATTGGTAGAACCTTAAACCGATTACTTTAGTAACTTCATTTTTAACATGTTATAATTAACTAAAAATTGTATTATTTGACATTTGTAGGAAAAATAAACACAAGCAACACCACCTATTGTTGTGGACCTGTTCAATCATACCCATAAGAAGAGGTCGAACTCAGATTTCAGAGTCCTCCTCTTCGGATAGTAGATCGCTAATGGGTTCTGTGACTTCGAGGTGTAGCCAGGTTGTGATAAATATTTTGCATAATTGTTATAATGATTAAGTTTAGAATATCTATATAGTTTAGGTTTAACTTTAAACTTTATAATGGTTTAACTGTAAATCCAAAACTCTATCTTGTTTGGGTTTCCATTTGTTGGGCAAAAGAAATGATTTTTTAAGTTAAAATCTTATTTTATATCACTATCTAGTTTGGGTGGTCATTGTTGGGCAAACATTAGGATTGTTTAGATAAGAGCTTCATATATATCTCTATATAGTGTAGATTGTCATTTGTTGGGCAAACATTATCATTGTTTAAGTTAAAATCTTCGTATATATCCCTATCTAGTTTGGGTTTCCACTAGTTGGATAAAGTTATGATTGTTTTAGTTGGAAACATCTCATTTACAGCCATTATATGCTTTCGAGATTGACTTGTAGTATTTTTTTAAACCACAGAGTGATTATCAAACCAACTCACCCAAGAGTGCGGTGATAATGCCTCCGCCTATCCCCCAGTTGATACATATCCATAGCAGCAGGCGGTTGAGGGAAGCAAGAAAGACTAGTTATTCGTCTTTGGGTACAACCAAGATCCCAATTGCGTCTTGACCGGGTCATCCGCACATGGAAACCTGAGTTTTGCATCGTCTTTTGATGGTCGGATGTGTACCTCTTTTTCCTTTTATGTTTATTTGTTTCATTTATAATTCTTATTAAAGATTCTAACATTTTTTGTACTTGTAGGTTAATGAATTATAAACCCAAGTTCAATGATTGCTCTTTCGAGATGAGATACAGAAGAAGGAGCATGAGGAGCTGATAGAGATGGTGAGGAAGTTTACTCAATCTCAGCAACCCGGTTCCCACCGCCACCGTTGCCGAAGTTTTGATTTTATATATATGAACTCTTGTCAATGAACCGAACAATCATACTTTTCATTGGAACAATTTGTATTTATTTTGTCCAAACAATCGTATTGCGCTTTAATATATGATATTTGGTTTTATGATTTTAGCAGTTTCTTTTATATTTACATGATTTAATGTTCTTAATAATTAAAAACAAGATTTTTTTTTCTGGAACTATGTGGATTAATTACCAACAGATTATCCACCAGTTATTTAATCTAAATATTTAATTTAACTAATTAAGTCGACAAAAATGCAAAGATTAAAAAAATCAATGACGGATTTCCGACGGATGAAATCTACCAGTAGCGGTCAATCCGCCGGAAAGTCCGCCAGAAATAGTGTTTACTCAGCAAAGGTTTTATTGGATGGAAAGTCCACCAAAAATCTGCCAGAAATCATGTTCTACAACAAATTTCCCCCTGGAAAACCCATGTTTAGTAGAGACAGAAATACCACATAGATGGCGTTTGTTTATTAAGAGATGTTGAAGTTTAAAATCTTATTTCACTTCTAATTAATAAAAGGAGGTGTTGAAGTCTGATATCTGAATCAATAAGACTGTTTGTTTTTGTAAATTGAAAAACGTCTAAAGTCTGAAATTTGAATTAATAGTTTGTTTTTGTAAAATCAGGTGCAAAATTTTTGCAAAATTCTCTTGATTTTCATAAAATTCTCATTGCCAAAATTCATCTTAACAATTGTTTAACAGATAGAATATAGTAAGAACCTTTTGGATACCTTTCAGACATCCGATGCTATCAGGAATACTTTCGATGAGTTTGATTCTAGAAAGAACGACACGTTTGATAGAAGATAGATCACCGATAGAAGTTCTTGTTTCACATTAATTTTCTAAGCTAATCTATACGTACAAAAATATTATATATAGACACACACACACACACGCATGCGCGCACACACACACACACACACACACATATATATATATATATATATAGAGAGAGAGAGAGAGAGAGAGAGAGAGAAGGTGGGGTGTGCATTTCACATGGGTGAGAGGAAGAAACAATAGCAAAAAAGAATCAAAGAAAAAGGGAAATAAAAGGAATTAAGATATTAATTTACCTCTTATTTATTTGGATCATATTAAGTGATAAGAGGCTCTAAAAATAATAATAAAAACAAATGGTCTGAATTACAAAAAAATATGAACGTATCAAACATAAGTGATAACTAATAGCTGAAAATGAAAAAACAAACAAGGCCTTAGTGAATAAAATGTTAATACCATTACACTTAGTTAACTCGTAAAGAAACACGGCCTAATTACTCTCGTGGTTTTGAGAACTCACAAGTTTCCAACATTTGCCTTCAACAAAAAAACGTTAGAATGCGCTTTTAAACAACTTCAAACGATATGATACTTTGGAATCACCAAAGCTTCGTATTTTTATCAAACGAAGTGTCGTAAACTCAAAAGTTTGGAAAAATTATTGAAACAACGAGATTATTTCATACTCTTTAGCATGGGTTTCACCTCTATGACATAGAGAACCTTCTCCTCCTAGGCTTATTATGATCTACTTCATCACTGATATTTGAAGTGTCTTTTGATCCCAGCTTAAAAGGGTTTAACTTTCCAAGAGTCTTGGACATTGTTGAGAAGAAAGTAGGCTTCTTTAACTTCTTCAATTTTGGAGATGGCACACCTACTTGTTTCTTCTCAATATTCGATATATACGTCTTCATCCTCAATAATTCAGACCTCAAAGTTTCATTTTCTTTTGCCAACGCCGCATCTGCATGCACCTGAAGCCTCATACTTTGGGCTCCTGGGGTGTTTCGTCCATCGATATCACTTCTTGCCTGTAGCTCATCATAATAGAGCGTGTGTAAAACTATTTGTAATGGAAGCCTTTTGTTTTGGGAAGCGTGTGTTCTTGCTTCGACCGATAGCTTTAGTGGATCCACTGGGTTGCAAACTTTCTCTCGCTCGATTTCATCCAAGTTTGGATGAAGCTAGACATCAAAAGTTCAATCAAAAGTTAGAGTTGATGTCTGCTAATTGTATAATTACCTGGATTTTGACCAATGTGGCAATGAGTATGAAATAATTTTTCTTTAATAAATCAGGAGGTTATGAATTTAATCAAAACCTCAGTAAATTTGTATAACTAAATGAAACCTAGAATTATTACAAGTATTTGACTATTGATTAAATATATTTATACTGTATTATAAAACATTTGAAAAAAAACTCTTAAAAACCATTTTTTATAAATGAAATATTGTTTTTTGATTCATATTACTTAAAACTTCAAGATTACATGTAATTGTACGTAAGTACAACTTATTAAGCTTCATGTTTGAATTCATGTCATTAACTGTAGATAAATATAACTAAACACAGGATAAACTTCTCATTTTGAATATAAAATTTAAAATATAATTAAGATTATTAAGTTCTAACAGAATACTTAGTTATTATTTTTATATAAAATTATATTATTAAACCAAAAAATAACTATTTCATTACTAAATCTAAATTAAATTATAATAAAACTTTGAACTAAAAAAATTACATTATAATATGAGAACTTTTTAATTTTTTTAATTTTTATGATATCTTTAAATTTGTATTTTATAAAAAAAAATTAGTGTTTGCAAAATCATATAAAATATTATTATAAAATCGACAAAGACCAAAAAACTAAAATGAAACATTAAAATTACGATATGTCTCGTTGCATTGCACGGATACCATCCCGGTAATAAAAAACGTGCCCAGTTAAATGATAAACAGTTTTTCTGATAACCACATTTAAAAATAATAATAAAGCGAGCTCTTAAAATAAACCCAATTTTTTAAATTTCCTTCCTTTTTGAAGAATTATTAAATATTTTTTAAAATATCCAAGAAAAATTGTCTTTGATTTTGTATACTTTGCTTATGGATATCTTGGGGACCAAGTTACCTGGAGGTAGATGTCAATGGCGTGGTAGAGATCGTCATCGACGTCTCGCGCATTTTTGGGCACCAAATTAGCAATTCCTGTGAACTTTGGAATGCTCAATTCAGTAGCCATGGCGATTTTACTGAGGTACACATCAATCGTCTTCGCAACCCTAATCATCGCCGGCGACGGAGCCTCTTTATAATCACCATAATTAAATACCGAAAGGTTCTTTTCCTTCCCCACGAATCCCGTCACGATCCTACTTATACTCTCCATATCACACAATCTCTCTCCGTCAAACGTGTATGACAGGAGGAGCAGATCGTCGACGGTCACTTGGTCTAGGATGGCCGATATCCGCTTCTCCAGCTGCTTCTTGCAATTGTCATTGTTTTCTAGCATGATCGCGGTGCGCAGGAGATAACACAAGAAGTTGATTGAAAAAACCGCTTGTTGACTTTCGACAGGGAATAGAGCGACGATTGACTCTAGAAGATCTCGTTGTTTGATTCTGGAGGAGTCACCGGATACAGGAGATTTTATGCCGTTGACGGAATGGTTCGGGAATGATCTTTTGGCGTAGGTTGTGATTGCACCAGCGATTGCGAGTGCTTTCGTGCCGCGTGATTTCATCAAATCGATGATTCTTTGAAAGAAGGTTATGTGGACCATTGATAATTCTTCTGCCCACCAATTCGACGGTGAACAACTTGGAGAATTGGCCTCGTTACAAGCCTGTAATCAAGTGAAATATGATCCAAGTATTTCATTAGTCTTGTGCAATTTTCTCAACTCAAATACAGCCGGATTCAACTCGGTCTCTCGATTCAATCAAATTACCAAAGATTAATAGAGGTAAATTTATGGAAGATACCTCAGCACTGGCCACTTGAATACATTGATGGACGATATTGAGTTGTTCAGCTATGGGAAGAAGCTGTTGACATGATCTTAAAACTGTAATGGCACCGGAGAGGCTCGTTAAGGCTACTTGGGTAAGGAAGGCATATGTCCTGCTGGCGAGGTTTCCATCACAGTACTGATCAGTCATTTCGAGGTACTCTGCAGCACAGTGCAGGGCTGCTACGTTATTTACAGTGATTTCAACGTCCATACCATAGCAAAACTTTGCTGCTTTCTCGAAGATCTCAGCACCTCCAGGGATATTGGAGAGATTTATCCTTCTCAAATCAGGTTCTTCTGATTCTATAACTAATCTTCTTATGTGGTTACTCTTTGCTAATAACATGAACTGCCATCAAATCCATGAGTGATTAATTAATATACACACATGTACAGAAAGTAATTGTGGGATTCTAGAGATTAACATTATTCCTAATCATAATTCATGTAATTAGAGACTTATGATCATACCTTGTGAAGAGGGAACTCTGCTGCACCAACTTGAACCAATATGTCAGTTGGGATATCTTTAGAGAGAACCCTGAAAATTTTCAAAAGGAAAGAAGAAGAACAATAAGTTTTCGGTAACTTGAAGGTAAAAAGATAATAGCAACCAATTTTGTTTTGGGTATTTGGTACGTTTGAGTTTTGTCGATTACCATTGTCCATTTCTATCCTTTCTGTCGATGTTCTTGCCATGGGTAGCCATTTCACCAATTTGTTCAAAGGAATATGGTTGTGAGGATACGGTGATCATCTCTTGGTCTTTTTTAGTCATATATAGAGGTAGTGATAGACATTGAGACACTGGTACCTGTTGGCCTTTTAACGTACAGTTGCCTTTTATTTTCATAATCGACTTTTCTAACATTCTTGACACGGGATCTGTCTGAGCATTAATTTCTTTTACATTACAGGCATTTTTTTTTGACATGGACGGGGGAGACCCCTACTATTAAGATAAAAAAAAAACCAAAAACGCTAAGGACAAAAGACGCACATTACATGCATATTTTAAGTCTTTTAGTACGGTTTTGCTTAAGGACAAGGGCGAAGCTATTGAGCCCTACTCAGGATCTCGTGCATTCATTCAATTTATTTTTGTAAGTATAATTTTTTTGGTATAAAATATGCATTTGCTAAACTTTACAAGGTGTTCTGGAATATTAGAAAATACGAAGGAATATTAACCAAAAATCCAAAAAGTCATTGTAAATCAACCAAAAAACATTAAAAGTCTCAAAACCAACCAAAGAAACCAAAAAGTCTTGAAATCGCTAAAAATTTAAAAATCCCTCAAAATGGTGAAATTCAACTAAAAAACATCTCGGACGACTTTGCATGCCTTTAATCTACCTTAAAGGTGCATCTGCTTAACAAAAATACTGGATCCGTCACTATGTGATTTTTATTTTGAGTGAACTCTTCCTATCGCAAAAGTGAGTCTCCTATTAACTTTATCATCACATCTACATCAAGTCATCTCTTTTTTTACGTTTCTAATTCATAATATGAATCAGTATACACCTGTTTTAAGTCAAAATCAACGTACATCGAAAATGTAGAAAATAACTTTTGAGGTTAATGGGTGTGAGAAGAATATTAACCTGTAAGGGTGCATTTAGTCTATCCCTTTGAATTAAGGTGTCATTATATTCATCTCTATTTATGTCAGAATCATATCAAATCATGCTTTGAAAATGTTAAAAGTAAGTCTTGATGTAGACATGTATAAAAAAAAATTAGTAGGTATTGATGTATTTAGCCTTCCCCTTTGAAAACACTAGAACCAGGGATCCTCTCCACTAAAAGTCTAAAACACAAAATTCTTCCAACAACACACGGAAAAATAAAACTTTGAAAACAAATACACACATGTTTTAAAGGCTATGAATAATAGACCTTCAAATACAACAACACTTCAATTTAAACAAAAGATTTTGTATTTTTAATGATGGATTTTTTTTATTAACCTGGATATCCAACCCGCAATGCGAGTCGACTAATCCCAAGACGACCACCTGCTTTGCAAATAGCCCGGAGTCATCGCATTTGAACCTCTGTAGCCACAATGAAATTTTTATTCCTCCTTGGATTTGAACCTAGGACCTCCCGGTATTTTTGACATTTGGAGCCAAGTTCAAACCAATCAGACACTACCCTTGTGGTTGATGAATTTTTTTAATAACAACCAAATATTCCATCTAAATTAAAATAATTATTCAAAATTGAAAAGGTGCAACTTTTCACAATAACTTCTCATGTCATGTTCATTACGATGATCAATCTCATGAAAAGACTAAATAGGGTATGAAAGCCGTGCCCAAACGTGTACTTTTCCTATATGAAGCACATTCCTTTTTTATCTTTCCCATCATCCAACTTTCGATACAATGGCTGTATCGCAATAAACAAATGCTAATTGTTTTACATATCTATCAACTATCTCCTACTGCTTTTTCCTCTCAGCTTTACTCCACTTCCACTTGCACTTGCCCTACATAATTGTAGTTGTGAGTTGTGACAGCAAATATGTATCTATGAGCCGGGACCTACCTAATTCTATCTTAGTGGAAAGAAAATTTACGTTTCTGAAATGCGTCATTTTAGTGTTTTTCTATGTCTTAATATTTATTAAAACTATACTTATGAATTATGATAGAAGAATGTTGTGGATGAGCTAGTCCAATGAGCCGTTTACCAAATGCTTATCTGGGTAAGTGTGCTTACTGGGACACTATCACTTACTTACCGGGTAAGATTTTAATCCACTAAAACGGTATCGTATGCAACAATTTACCTGGTAAGCACTAACCGTGGTAAGAGTTGTCGCCCTCACTTACCAGTATAGACTCTCGATCCTTGTCTTCGGTCTTATCGGGTATGATTCTTGGTCCTTGTTATATTCATCTGGTAAAGTAATATAACTTGATAAACACTTGTTCGGATAAACGCTTGATAAATGACTCCTAAGTTGTTGGATTAAAGTGTCTTTCCTGAAAAGACCGTGGGTTCAAATCCTACTTTAAGTAATATACTCGTTCTTTAGATTTTATTTTATAGTTTTAGTGAAAATATTGGAGGAAACGTGGCCCATGGCCGAGCCTATAACCTTTTACTTACAAGCCAAATAATATATTATGATTTTATAAAGAATTTTTATTGGTTTCACACTTATAGTGCAATGACTTCATCGCTTAAATAATGTTTATCAAACATTTAAAAACGGCATCGTATGCAACAATTTATCCGATAAGCATTTATCGTGGTAAGAGTCGTTGTCCTCACTTACCGAGTAAGACTCTTGGTCCTTGTCTTGCTTTTACCGGATAAAATTCTTGGTCATTACCATATTCATCCGATAATGTAATGTCATTTGGTAAGCGTTTACTCAGGTAAACATTTGGTAAACAGCCCACTGTGCATCCATCTAGTAAGCTCAACATGTATACTCTTTCTTTTTGGGATCGTAACATCTTTGACTAATTAAGTTCATGTAATTTAAATCCGTATTTAAATATATTTAAATTGGAAAAAGTTCTTCTTTGTAACACAATGTACACCATCAAGAGGTTTAAACCCGTATCACGCGCTACATGACAAATTTTTCTAGTTGTTTTTTTTGTTAACTCACTACTTATTTGGTAGTAATTGATAACTTTCGATTTTTAGAGTTATTTGTCATTCTTTTTAAATCAATTTTTTTTACCATTTAATACGCATTTGAGCCTTTCACTGCTTCTTTGATCTAAATTGTGCCTAAAAAAGTTCGATTTTGAGTCGGTGCGCCATTACTGTGGCGAACTACAACTTAAAAGATTTTGCAGCATTTTTTTGTTTCCAATTCAATGAAATGAGGAGCAGGTTTGGACTATGGTCAACTCTGGGATTTTCGTGAAAGATGGGGAAGAAGAGACGAAAATGAGGAAGAAGACAACCATGAAAGATCTCTTTCATCTCTCTCCTTCCCCTAAATAATGAGGCTTGAGAATTTATCTTGGAGGATGTTTTTGGACATTGAATAGTAGTCGAAGAAGTTTCATTGTACTCTTATATATCCTTTAAGCGTAGTTGTGGCCACAGCGCCGAATTTCATTTTAATGCAATTTAACTTTGAGTACTTATTCTTTTCTTCCATTATGTCTTCTTTTGTAAGCATTAGCTAACCCCCCCTTGGGTGTGGGTGTAAGCCAAACCCAAGAGATAAAATGTAACACTTGAGTGTTACTATTTTTTGCTAATTTTTTGATTTGGTCATTGAAGTTGAAGCCTTAATTCAACACAGACAAACCAATCACTTGTATGTTTTATCTTTGACCTAGAGATGGCGAATTCGACATACGGCTTGAATGATGCAAGAAAGTTTGAGAAAATCTTCAATAATCACGTAGAAATATGAGTTGTTGCATAATCTTTACTAAGGTTCAGATGTCGGTCGAGTGAATACGTCATAAAGATATTCGCATCTCTCCATACTGGCTGAACTAAGATCTTCGAGATTTACTTAGGTTTGCAAACCAAAAGTTAGTAGTGGTGGTTACTTTGTGATGAGACGGTGACCCCATTTCATACGACCTAGCTTCAAAGGAAGGATATCGTGTAGGGTTACTTTGTGACTGGTTTTGTACACCTTTTTAGTTACTATCATACTCTTGGGAAAAATTTGCACACATACCTGTTTTTTATTACTTGTTATTTTAAATGACCAGATTACTCTAAAAACGATCAAATTTATAAAATCCAACTTTGCACCGAAAGTTTATGGAAATCTTAGATTTTTAGTAAGACCAGTCCTTGTGAATACGTCTTGATACTATAACAATTACATTACTTGAAGGCGGACACAATTAGTTGGTGTGCACTTGCAACACTATTATGCTACATTTGCGTCTGTACATTTTTACTATCAAATTCTTGGCGCCGTTGTCGGGACTAGCGATTTTACATCCTAAGATATTGATTTCCACTTGAGCCCGAGTTACGAGCTTTCTTTAGCGCTTTTCCATGTGGTTTGAGACGAAAACAAGATTAACTTTTGCCTTTAGATCTTGAAACTGAAAGAACCTTTTGGAGACGTCGAAGAGGTAATCAACAACCTCCCATTATTAACACTATGGTGATGTGGGAGAGGGACCAAACCCCAAAAATCAACCACGGTCAGTTCTGTAAAGTACGGTGAAAATTGTCGATGATAAGGATAGAGTAATAGGGGATTACGCTACCTCCGAATTTGATCAGTTAAATTTGGGAAGTCATAGACCCAATATTAGCACATTAAACTTTGAGCTAAAATCTATAATATTCTAAATGATCCAAGCAATAGGTCAATTTGAGATTACCATTGGAAGATCCACAATCTCATTTAAAATCATTTCTAGAAATTACGGACGATTTTAAAATTCAAGGAGTTCCAAATGAAGTCTTACGGCTAATGATGATCTTCACTTTCTCACTAAGGGATAGAGTTAAAACTTGGTAAACTTTCAGTCACCCCATTCTATAGCTACTTGGGTTGATCTCGTTGATTTTTTTAAAGTAATTTCCTCAATGAACAATGTGAAATTCATAAATGAAATTTTATTGTTTTAGCAAGTGAACGACAAAGCAGTATCAGATATTCGGGGGAGATTCAAAGAACATCTTCAGAAGTGCCCGCATCATGTTATCCCTCGTTGCATCCAGTTGGAGGCATTTTATAATGGACTTTCTAACTCTGCTAAGTTGTCCTCAAAGCTACAGTCGGTGGAGCTTTTACCGTAAAGACGTATAATAAGGGGTACGATATTGTTGAGAAGGTTGCCAACAATGACATCGAATGGTCGAATCTCGTGCACTTCCTCCCAAGAGTGTATCAGGATTTTATGATGTAGATGCCATCACCGCCATGAATGTATAAATTGTCGCCTTAACAAACTTGGTAAAAATAATCTAACCTCATGTGAAAAGAACCAAGTACACTGCATAATGACTAATCCGACAATGAATGAAACATGTGCATTTTGTGGTGAAAACCATTTGTATGAGTATTGTCCCGGTAATCCCGTTGGTGTGGATGAATCTATACCCTCAAAAGGCTCTAATAACAAGTAAATCATGCAATTATACATGGCTTACAAGTATCGTCCAAAACAAGTAACAATGATAAGTAATACCAAATATCATTCCACAGAGATTTAAATTGCAAAGAGAGTCATAAAAGTTAACTTTAAAGTGAGAATTCAGAAAAAGGTTTTTGGAAGCAATAAACCTTCAGAGAGAAAATATCTTTGCGAGAGTTGGTAACCAAATACTGAAATGAAACAATAGTTAAAAGATAGCATGGATGCAAGATTAGGTTGGATTTCAACAACGAAGTATAATGACTATTGCTACAAAAATAGCTCTTTACAACACTATTGGATTGAACGGCCTTCTAAGAAAGTGCAAATTAGACCATATGTTGGAAGTGCACTTGGTGATGCATCAATCCAAACTAGTACAGATCTTGCATTTCTTTCATATAGTTTTGCAAACCATAAGATTACGACTACTCTTTATAGCCTCTATAACACACTTAGTAAAAATATTTGTGTTATCTTAATTTAAGTCCAACTCATCTGAATAAAATAACATGTGTCAATTTGTCAAAGATTACCAGATGAAATATTGATACCACTTGTAAATAGTGAAATAAATTGCTAATAACAAGCAATCATCAACTAACACTTAGCGTAATCTCACAACCTTCACTTACACTAGAGATGGCCAAATGGGCCCGGCCCGGCCCGGGACCGCCGGAGGACCGGGACCGGGACCGACAAAGGACCGGCCCGGGACCGGGACCGGTAAGGACCG
>NC_037529.1:15500317-15502159 GCF_001531365.2 Cynara cardunculus var. scolymus | reverse complement strand
GGACCGGTTGGGACCGGTTGGGACCGGGACCGGGACCGGCGGCCCATAACCGGTTATAGAGTACCTATACCGGTCCTATTATTTTCGACCGGGACCGGGACCGGTTATGGCCGGTTATGAGAAATGTAAGGACCGATTGGGACCGGCCCGGGACCGGTTTTTGGCCATCTCTAACTTACACCCATACTAAGGTATTTAGCCTAGCATGACTGAATGTAAGTGCTTAAAAATAAATGATATAAATGGAAATGACTGAATGTAAATGACGTAAAAGTAAATTATGCACGAAAAGTAAAGAGAAAGCTGGAAAGGTTGCTGTAGCAACTGACAATGAAGAAGAACACTTGAAAATACTTGCAAAATGATATTAAAAGGTAACATGGACCCAAAGTTTAGATGAAGCTTTGCTCCTGATGACAAAGTGATATTGTTCAAAGTGTTACTATTAAATAAAAGATTACCCCCATATATATATATATATATATATATATATTAGCAAGAGATAAATCAAAAGTACAAGTGGGTAAAAACCATTGGTTATTAACCAATGGGTAATACAAAAGATGCCTTAGTACAAAAGATGCTTAAGTACAAAAAGTTAAGGTATCTTTGCAGTGGCATCTTCTATCAAAATCGTCTCCTATCAGTACTAGAACATGTCCTCCTCCAAAATTTTACTTTTTAAAATATTCAACGAGATTGAGCCAGCTATACCAATATCCAGTGTCCAGTGCTGCAGCAACGTACACACCCGCTACAGCAATGCTTTTGTCAGCATTTCATTCACCAAATACATAAAAGAGTATCATTCCTGTATCCTAGATCCAATGAATATGAAACCATAAAATAAGATTCAATATAGGATTGGGGAAGGAATAAATGAAGTGAAATAAAATTATAATTAGGTGCTAAAGTGTATGCTTTTGCACACTTATCACCCACCTCTATCAACTACGTAGGAAGCCATTCGAGGAACAGTCTATACTCCCAAACCTACAACCTGAATTGGCACAACCATCCCAACATTTTTCGGGCAGGTAATCTAGGACTACAACCCCCTCGGGGTAGGTTCTGGGCAACATCGACCTCAAAATCCCATGGGATTTTATCAAAACGATAACCATTCTTACCAAGGTGGGAATTCCCTACAATCTCATAGTGGACAATCTCTACTACCTCATGCACCTAGCCATCAAAATGCGTTGGACAACAACAGTTCACTCCAATTATTGCTCAAAGGTTTCATAAACCAAACAAACGTTATCTTGAGGAATTTTGAGACACAACTAGGTTATTTTGCAGTTGGTCTTAAAGGGCGACAATATGGAGTTTTATCAATTGACACCAAAACCCCTAAGGTTATTCCAAAATAACACATTAAGGCCATCACATTAAAAAGTGATACGAATTTTGTAGACATACTCATCATACTAAAAGAAGAAGAGACAACCCATTCTTTTGGCAAGCCAAAATTTCATACGATGTTTCCTCCCAATGAAGTGACACTAACAACTCGCACTCCCCTGTTATAGTTGAATCTACAACTCTTGGCGCATTCTGTTGATCCTCTCTCTCTCAGTGATTTGGTGATAATCCCTTTTCACTTATACATTGTATTTATATTTCTGTATTTTCAGTTCCAGTGATCTTCACTGAGTATGTTCAGTGATTGCTAAAGAACTTGTTGATCCTCTCTCTCAGTGATTTGATGATAATCCCTTTTTCCTTTCGATGTATTTCTGTGTCTGTAATTTCAGTTCCAGCGATCATACACTGAGCTTGTTCAGTGATCGCTGAAGAACTTGTTTTGTAATTCATTCAGAGACAACGATACTTCAAGAA
>NC_037529.1:15498015-15500217 GCF_001531365.2 Cynara cardunculus var. scolymus | reverse complement strand
TCAAGATTTTGGCAATCGCTTCAGTAAGGAATGGGTACTCGTCTAGAATTGAGCACTTCTTATCATCCCCAAACTGATGGACAAACCGAGAGGACCATACAGACCCTGGAAGACATGTTACGGGCCTGTGTTATAGAATTTGGAGGAAGTTGGGACACGCATCTTCCTTTAGTGGAATTTGCCTACAACAATAGTTACCATACCAGCATCCAATGTGCACCTTATGAAGCCTTGTATGGGCGCAAGTGCAGATCCCCATTGTGTTGGTCAGAAATTGGTGATAAACAATTAACCGGACCCGATATTATCCAAGAAACCACCGATAAAATYRTKGTAATCAAAKATCGACTCAAGGCTGCTAGGGATCGACAGAAAAGCTATGCTGACAACCGAAGGAAGCCTTTAGAATTCCAAAAAGGTGACAAAGTTTTTCTAAAGGTCTCGCCTTGGAAGGGAGTTATGCRTTTTGGAAAGAAAGGCAAGTTGGGCCCTCGCTATATTGGCCCTTTCGAAATAATAGAAAGRTTTGGACCAGTGGCCTATAAGCTAAATCTACCCCCAGAATTAAGCACTATCCACGACACATTCCACGTATCGAATCTCAAGAGATGCCTATCTGATGAAACCCAGGTTTTACCCCTGGAAGACTTGCAAGTTTTTGATCGACTGTATTTTGCTGAAAAACCTTTGGAGATTTTGGATAGAAAAGTTAAGCAGTTGAGACGTAAAAGGATACCCATCGTGAAGGTTCATTGGGATTCCAAGAATGGGCCGGAGTATACGTGGGAAAGGGAAGACTTCATGAAGGACAAATATCCCCACCTTTTTCTCAAGCCAACCATGAATAGAAGCGCAGACAATTAAATTTCGGGGCGAAATTTTTCTGAGTTGGGGAGGCTGTAACAACTCTGCACTTTTGGATTTTCAGGTTAGAACCATATTTCGGAACCTTCATTTGAAAAACTAAGTCTTTTAGGATTAACCTTATCCAGAGTATGACTCTGAAGAGGTCGTCTGATCAACCAGAGGATTGAACAACCAGAGGCTCTGGTGACAGCCATAGAGGCTCTGGTGACGGCTACAGAGGCTCTGATGATAGCTACAGAGGCTCTGTTGTCTCTTCACAGAGGCTCTGGTGTCTCTTCACAGAGGCTCTGGCGTCTCTTCACAGAAGCTCTGTCGTCTCTTCACAGAGACTCTGTTGTTTCTTCACAGAGGTTCTGGCGTCTCTTCACAGAAGCTCTGTCGTCTCTTCACAGAGACTCTGTTGTCTCTTCACAGAGGCTCTGGTGTCTCTTCGCATAAGCTATGTTTCCTTTTTACTGAGGCGCTGGTTTTCCATGATTTGGCACGGCAGTTGGTCTTTTTCCAGACTTGGATGTTTTGGTTATTTTATATTTTTGGGGCTCAGCTTAGAGAAGTAAAAGCCCCTTGGGCTTGGGCCTTTAGAGGCCAGCCTACTACTCCTCTAGAAGCCCCATATAAATACCCCCTTCTCTTTTGAAAACTCTCCTTTATTCAAAAAGCTCCAGCCTTTTTCTCGATTCTTCCTCTCATCACCTTCAGGCCAAACTCTTCTCCCTGCAAGTTTAGGAATACTGCCGTGTTCGAGTCGCTCATATCTACCTCGTCTTCAAAAAGGTAAGTTCTAAAAGCCATCTATTCCTCTTTTAGTGCTTAAATTTCTAATTTCTCTTCCTGCTCAACACAAGTTTTGGGAATTAAAGATGGTGAGATTATCCATCGAAGACTTACATGTGTCTTCATCAGATGGTAATCTGTGACCCAAGGAATCTTTTAATCCCAAAGAGAAGAAGAGAGTTCTCGCATATAAGGCCGATATCACATTCGGGTGATTTGGGTCTGCATGCGCCTCTAAATCTTTTCTCTCATCTTGTAGCTTGCTAACCCAAATTCCTCATTTGTTCTATTTTATGTTTTGAAATTATTTAGAGATAAGGAATTTGGTGATAACAGCCTCTATTTTTGACATTGTTGAGTCGAAACCGCCTCATTTTTGCTGCCATTCTTGGTCATGCAACCGACTTGAAAAGGCGGGTGACTCAAGGTTGTAAATTATTCTTGGGAAGGGTGTTAAACCCACTCAAAATCTATTGATTCCAACAGTTGGCGGCTGCCATCATCTGTTTTGAAATGGCATTTAATGATGCCATTATTTAGATGTTGGAATTTTCCCTTTAA
>NC_037529.1:15488193-15497450 GCF_001531365.2 Cynara cardunculus var. scolymus | reverse complement strand
TGGTTGTTCGAAAATTAATGGGGCATATTGGTCAGGTAAGGCTCAGTAGCGTCTCAAGTGTTACATCGCGAGGGATTTACATTTATTAAGTGCAAAGAATTCGCATAAGTTTGCTATTACTTGGTTTATGCATTGAAATATTTTATGCATGTGAAAACCCGTGAATTCACCAACTCTTTGTAGTTGACTCTGTTTTATGCCATGCTTTTCAGGTGCTAAGTAAGTTGTGTGGACTCCTGGGAGCATTACTTGGATCCAAATCGATTAAGACAGTTTTTGTTGTAATTGAAAATACTTTTGTAACCTTGATACTTTATCAAGTCGATGAATTGTGTATTTTGAATCGTTGACAAATGTTTTTCTGTAACTGTTGCCAAGACTCGCTTGTCTGTTATCATCCCGTGTTTCCGCTTTAGCAGGGTGTGACAACACTTTACAACCTCAAAGAATTTAAAGAGATATATATGACTATACATAAACATATAAGTATGCAAAAGCTAAGTGTGTCTAATAATATCTCTGCAAAGGTGGGAGTCTCATTTCAACAAATCGTGATGACTGTTATCCAGTTTCTAAGCTTTGAGAATGTTCAGCCTTGGCTTAGCCAGGTGAATTATGAGATCTTGTTACTACACTTCAACTTGATTTGTATAGATGGACTAAAATCTTACATATAATCAAGTTTTAATTAAGTTGGTTGACAAATTGAAACCTTTTCAGGTAGTTCAATGGCATTTTGAAAGCGAGTTTGTTTCTTTGTACTTGAAAAGACTGCTCGATGCATATCTATACTTTTTATAATGCAACACTAATGGTTAATTTTGAAATTTTAAGAGGCACCATTTTTTAGGCTTAATGTAATGTATTAAAGCTACTAGCAACCCTTTGGTGCCCATGATCCCTCATTTCTCTCCATCTCTCCTCCCACACGAATCCTCCGGAATTGAAGTAATTCATAGAAGTACCTACTCATTTTGCTCCATTGGTGACAAACTTCTCTCTCTCCCTACTTCCATCTCCATATGCTTTTGCAACCTTAATCATTGATATTTGAATTACCTTTCGCCAAGGTTCTGGCTGCTTGAATGGTCACAATTCACAAAGACTAGGTGCATTGTTTTATGTTTGTTCATCAATCCAACCTTCAAATAAGACATAAGGGTGAGTGTTTCTTTTTGTTCTTTAATAGGCACTCTTTGCAGCTGCTTTTGCTCCTCATGCATCAAGGAAGTGCTCTCGAAAAAGTGAACAGTGAAGTTGTCCAAAATTATAATCTTCATGACTCTTTCTATCGTAGGAATGCTTTAGCATTGCTGACATAAACATCACACATGCTTATTTAGTTTGTTTTCTCACACTGTACACATCTTACACATACTCTAACTCATATGTCTTGCATAATGGAAAAAAGCCAACTTTTCTGATACTAAACACCTACTTCTTTTTCTATAATTCTCTCATACAAACAATTTGTCAACCATTTTTAAGAGTTTGAGTGGGATTAGGTCAAAGTGACACCATATTTAATTGATTCCCTAGCAATTTCTTGTGGAGATACAGAAAACATCAACGCAATGATTATTGAACCTCTAGCATGTGCTTTGCCATATATTCTTTCTTAACTCTTTTTGCCATGTTGAATGTTGCAGGTAGTGGAGACTCTTCTAGAGATTTTTTAAGAAGGATAATAGAACTCTTTATGTCTTCATATAGATTCAAATTGTGAGGTAACTACACTCCAAGATCAGATATGTTTATCTCTATAAAGTACATTTTCCTGTTTAACCATCAAGTCATAATGATCTACTTGATGAGTTTACATGTTCTTATATGCATTAAATATTCAACTTTTTTGCTGTAACTTTACGATGTTTTATTCTTTCGAGAATAAATATGCTTGGATATAGATATGTAACTAAATCAAATTGTTGATACTTGAATATGGGGGATAACACATGCTTTCCATAATGTAATCATAAGTGAATTTTACACCACCGTAATCACGAAGAATATCTCTTCATTTATGGCCTGTCTACCTTTTGATGTTGAGCTCCTCTTATGGGTTTTGATCAGTTGGCCCATTGTTGATTTGGTAGATGGTGGTAACCTTTTACTTTGGTTCCATCTTTTTGTCATAAGACTGTTGTTCCTGTTCTGCTTATGTGCTTACTATTGGATTGGTATTGTTTCTATAATCAAGTTTGGATTAGAGGTTGGTCTTATATTGGTAAAAAAAAGGGATTCAACAGATGCCAAGTTTCAGATGTTGTTACAACAGACTGTTGATTTTATTTGGAGCTACGAGAATGATTCCAATTTTGTGGTGATCTTAATTTGGTGGCTTTAATTTTGGTTTGGAGACTCTTCCACTGCCTTGGTTTTCAACCATTTTGAAGTGTAGATGCTGCTTTTGGCTCTAACCCAATGGCAAAAGAAGTACTCTCCTTTGGTCCTTGGGCTAGTTCATCTATCTATTTATCTATCAACTCAGCAAAGCCTTACACAAACTATTGGTTTTCTTGATCGTAAATGGATGGTGGTTCGGAAGTATAGGTAGCTCTACAATTGGTTTAATAATTGCAGCGCTCCAAGTTTTTTAAATGGTGTAGATTCGGGAATAGAAGTTTCTAATGAAAATCGTATGAGTAGTTGGACAGTCTGGTATGGCAGAATTGTGCAGATCAAATTCAGTGGGTTATTTATGCGCCTTCTGTAGCCGGATAATCGGATATGTCACCGGAGACTGTTGGTTTTCGATCGGGATTGTTTCACTGGCTTGTTGATGCGACTTTTGTTGCGTGTGAGTTCACATAAGCTTTTATTCGGCCTTAGGGAATATGATGGATGGGCCAAGCTTTCAACATGAATTGTTTTCTATTTTGGTTAAGAATATGGACCATTGCCTTTAGTATATGGATTACTGGCTATTATATCAAGTCTTAGCAGGTCTTTCAGTATTAAAAGTCGAGATGGCCAGATGGGCCCGTCTCGGCTTGCAATCGGGACCGACTTGGGACCCATTTTTGGCCATTTATAAGGTGGGGCCTAAGGATTTAAAAAATTTGTAAGTTGTTTTATATTTTTATATAGTTTTATATTTTGAACTGGTAAAGATTGTTACTTACAAAGAACGTAATTTGTTGAGCAAGATTTCATATTTTTAATTGTTTGACATTCAATTCAAAGATTCACTTAGAACTTCATAAATTATATGTTTACTTTATTGTTCATTAGCCTAATTTTTTTCATTAATTCAAAACTATAAAATTGTAATATTATTTTTTTAAACATGAATCTTGGATTAAACAAATTGTTGCATCAACTTTTCATTTTTGATTAAAAAAATTACATTCGGATAACTTACGGGTGTTTGGGATTGCTTATTTGAAACAACTTATGATTTTTTTTACAAAAGTCCTTATCAACTTATTATAAGTTAGAATTGTTTAACTTTTTCAAAAACTTCTTATTATCAATTTGGCATCGGTATAAGTTGTTTATCCAAACACTCAAAAATACCGGTGCTACATCGGAATAAGTCAATTAGTTGTTTTTATAAGCAATCCCAAACAAACACTTACTAGTCTAAAATCAATTGTAAGCAGTTTTGTAGAGTAAATTATGAATTATTTTATTAGTAAAATTACAATTTTTTGTTAAGTCATTTTATTACATTGTTCTAATTTTTAATTTTTATTCAAAAAGTTATTATCTTAATATTAGTTTATCAATTAATATTAATATTTACGCAATCGATTATCCTAAAAAGTTGTGTTGATTCTTTTAAAGTTATAATCGGTTTAAATGATGTTTTAAACCAATTACGATGGAATTAGAAGAATACTCGCACAATGCAGTGAGATACATTTTGATTTTAATATTTTATTTTATATTTTGAGTTTATCAATGTTATAATGCGATTTTATGTGGTTTTGAGAAAAATAAAATATTTTTATTTTTAAATGAAATATAAATTTAAATATATCATAAAAATTTGATAAAAATAAGCAATATTAGTATCAAATTAACTATTTAAAAGTTTTTTTTGTGTAATTTCTTTAATTCAATTTTTTATTATAATTTAATTGAATTTTAAAAACAAACTAATTTATTTTTGGCTTAATAAAATAATTTTTTAAGATAATAATTAAGTATTCTGTTAAAACTCAATTCCAATCTTTGGTAAGTCCCTTAGTTAGCTGGTCATACCATTATAATGTTCTCAAATGATTATCTTAATTATATTTTAGATTTTTTATATTTAAAATGATATTTATCATGTATTTGATTATGTTTATCTGCAATTAGTTATACGAATTCAAACATAAAACTTTAACAAGTTGTACTTACGTACAATCAACTTGTAATCTTGAATTTTAAGTAATATGAATCAATAAACAGTACTTTATGTATAAAAAATAGTTTTTAAAAGTTTTTGTCAAATACTTATAATACAATATAGATATAGATAAATGGTTGATTCAAAAAACAATTTTAAAAAAACGATGAATTTTTATTTGTTACTTAATTTTTTTCTTGAATAAAAAATCATTGAATTTTCAACGATTAAGTTTCATAATCATTTTTAATAAATAAATTATTACATTTTTAATCCAAAAAGTTTATTTACAACTAGGTGGATGTTTGGAATTGTTTATTGAAATAACTTACGTTTTTTTATTATTTATAAAAGTAATTATTAACTTATTATAATTTAGAATGTGTCAAACCCCGCTAAAGCGGAAACACAAAGAGTGATAGTTCAAGATTTCACAGCGATAGGGTGAAAACAACACCAATTGTCCATTCAAATACATAACATATAAAGTCTGAAATTACATCATACAAGTTCAAAGTTTTTAACAACATGGTGTAAGCAAAGTTTTCAACAAAAGATTTCAAATATAAATATGGTTGATGTCGTTGCGCCCCGAACATAAACGTTATCAGTTAACCTTTCTTACCCCTGAAAAGCGTAATAAAACAAGGTCAACTACAAAGAGCTGGTGAGTTCACATGTTTTCAATGTTACAAACCTCCTTTTGCATAAGTGAATATGAGCAAATTAAATTTTTAATGGCACTTAATTTACTTTGAAAGAAAATCTTGGATTGTTCAAGGCAATTTGTACTCTAATTTTAAGTATATAAAGAGCCTCCACTAAACCTTTCGACCCCATAAAACGGTTTTTAATTCTACCTTAGAGGTGGATTAATACCCCACATATGTAGAACCTTTATTTTTAAGTATAGTGCACCCTTACCTGTAGTTTCTAGGTGGGATTGCTATCCACACCCCTACTTATCGGTTTTTAGGTGGGATTGTCCGTCCAAATACCGCTATCCACAAATACCTTCGGCTCCTCACTTGAGTTAATAGTAGTGTACAAACTTTTATGTTACATTTTACTCAATATAACTATTAGTATACATGCCTTAGTGCCCACAACATCAAATTAACAAAATTTCATATTCATAATGAAAATAGCTCATATAACACATTCAATCATGCTTTTCACCCCAAAACGTAATAAATACTTTRAAAGAGGGGCTGTGAATACTCACTCTTTTGCAAAGCTCCGCTAAACAAAAACACGATCCGGTCCCCACACGTTGGCTTAACGTTTCCCTATCAAAGAGAAATATCCAAAACCGTCACTTATAGGTTTAAAACTACTTATGGGGATTAATAAGTCCTAAGTCTATAATTGTCTACATATGTCCAACTTGATTATCTATAGTCCAATTATACATAATGCACATATGCTCGTTAATATAGTAATTTATACCGGAAGTAATGTTATAATCCAATAAATGATAAAAATTTATAAAAATCAAATAATTCCAGAATTTCACGTTTGGACGGAAACTAATAGTACTAAAAATGATCAATTTATAGAGACTTCTAAAATGACATAATTTCCTATCTTTTTATATGGGATATAGTACTGAGTTATGGTCATTGTGACCAAATTTCATGCATTTTGGACATATAAAAATGGTTCAAATAATTTATGCAATACAATGTCACAATTGGTATGGCAGATTACACCATGTTAGTAAAATACTCATTTGAAGAGTTCTAATAAGTGTTTTGCAGAAATTCCAGTTGGATTATAAACTCAACACCTAAATGAAACTTTTAAGATAATAATCACTCATTTTGGATGAGTTAAGAGGAAGATATGGAACCATAAAGTTACATGCACACATCTGTCATTAGTTGACAGATTGCACACTTAACTTTAWTAAATTGGTTAATGCCTCAAAACTTCATATTTTTGAGTGAAACTGGGTTTATATGAACCCTAACTCATAAAAGAACATTTCAGAAGAAGAATCATGTACTAAGAGCAAGTAATAAAAGAGATGTTAACACACAAAGCAGGATCTACCTACTGATGGTTTCACAGTTTGCACACCTAAAGTGTTTTAGGTGTTTGGAGGTCAAAACTCCATATTTTAATGTGATTCCACTTGTATGCAGAATATAATTCATATATTTAACTCTCAAAGGAAGAATCATCCTTTTTCATAGAGTTTTGAAAGAGATATGGTCATTAGAACATGCATATACAAATCTGTCAGTTTTGGACATATTGCATACTCATTTTGTTTTGATTAGTTGAAACCTCAAATCACCATATTTTTTAATAAAATCAGTGGCATTTGAAAGGTAACTCATTAAATTAACTTCCAGAAGAAAAAATAAATGATTTGGATGACTATTTAGAGAGTTATGGTTGTTTAAAGTAGGGTTTACTTATTGAAAAACTCTCAGATGCACATGCATCTTGTTTTGAGTATTTGGGGAGTCAAAACTCAATGTTTTTGAGTGAGACCAATTGGATTAAAACCCCAACTCAATAAATGAACTTTTAGAAGAAGATTCATGATATTTGAACATATTATTTGCAAGAAATGGATGATTTATGCACATGCATGAAATCTGTCAGCACTTAAAATGTCATATTTTTAGGAATCAAACCCACATGCAACATGATTTTACCTATTTTCTTGAGTTCTAATGTTTGGGTCATAGATTACCACCATCATATGAACATTTTTACGTGTTTTTGGTGTGTAATCTCTCCTAAAACTCAGAAATTTTCGGAGGTTAGAAGAAGGTAGTTTAAAATGCAAGAAAAGTGTGTTTTTCCCCCAAAGTTTGCAAGAAAATGGTGGAGATGAAGTTGTTACCTTGATTGATGATGATAAGGATGTAATATCTTCAAAATTCTTGCTATTTTGATGGAGAAATATGGGAAATTGGCTGGAGTATGAAAGATGAAGAATGTGATCTTGAGAGACTCTTGAGTTTAGAGAGAGAGAAAGAGAGGGAGTTTCATAATTGGAAATGTGAAAAGGAGTTGTAAATGGAGAAAATAAAGATATTTATATGTGGATATTAGGAGGGAGGGGGGGTGGCCGGCCATGGGGGGCCCAAGACCAATATATATATATATAATTAAATTTAAGCCCCAAAATTGTTAAAATGTCATTTTTCTCAATTTTGACATTTTTCTTTAAATTATAAACCCATGTTGGTTAAATTCATTTAAATAAAAAGTTTTATATTTAAAACACTAAAACTTTGTGTTTTATATAAATTAGGTATAAATTGGAGCATTTGGCACTATATAGGATGTTTCAGATAGTTACGGGTCGGAACCGGACTTTCTAAGCAACTACCGGAAACTCTAGAAATTTTTCGGCCAATCTAATCTAACTAACTTTTAATCTTATAAATTATCTTTAATAACACTAATATAAACTTAATAAGAGCTAACCTGGAAGCTTAAATTTGACAGTTGTCACAGTCTCCCCCTGTTAGAGAAATTTCGTCCCGAAATTTAACGACTGATACTGCCAATGGATTTCTCTGCAAACAAATGCGGATATTTTTCTTTCATAAAATCTTCTCATTCCCAAGTGTACTCTGGGCCATGTTTCGCATTCCAGCGGACCTTAGTAATAGGGATTTTACTGCGCCTCAACCGTTTAACTTCTCGGTCCAGTATCTTGATTGGTTCTTCGACGAAGTGTAACCGATCGTTAATCTGAACGTCATCCAGGGGTAACACTGTTTGTTTCATCCGTTAGGAATTTCTTCAGATTCGACACATGGAACATATCGTGGATGACGCTTAGATTTTGTGGTAACTTCAACTTGTACGCCACTGGTCCGATTCTTTCGAGTATTTCAAATGGACCAATGTATCTGGGACTCAGCTTGCCTCTCTTCCTGAAACGTACTAGTCCCTTCCATGGTGATACCTTTAAAAGTACTTTATCCCCCACTTGGAATTCTAACGGCTTTCTACGATTATCCGCATAACTCTTCTGACGGTCTCTTGCTGTCTTGAGTATCTCCTTGATGATTGAAATCTTGTCGGTGGTTTCCTGAATAATATCGGCATTGTCAACTGTCTATTTTCGATCTCTACCCAGCTAAGCGGCGATCTACATTTACGTCCGTATAGAGCTTCGTACGGTGCACATTGTATGCTGGTGTGATAGCTGTTGTTATAAGAGAATTCAACAAGGAGCAGATGGGTATCCCAACTCCCACCAAAATCTATTGCGCACGCACGCAACATATCCTCTAGCATTTGAATAGTTCTTTTCGATTGTCCATCTGTTTGAGGATGATAGGCGATGCTATAATCCAAGCGCGTACCCAGTGCCTTTTGAAGAGACTGCCAAAATCGCGATGTAAAACGTGTATCTCTATCCGAAATAATGGAAATAGGCACACCATGACGTGTAACTATTTCATTGATGTAGATTTATGCACGTCTTTCCATGCTAAAATCTTCGCGAATGGGAATGAAATGAGCTGATTTGGTAAGTTGGTCTACTATAACCCATATAGTATCATGTCCCTTTCCAGTTCTGGGTAGCTTAGTTACAAAATCCATGGTTATTTGCTCCCATTTCCATTGTGGTATTTCAGGTTGCTGGAGTAGACCAGATGGTTTCTGATGTTCAGCCTTTACCTTGGCACAAGTCAGGCACTTGCTTACGAGCAAAGCAATATTTTTCTTCATTCCTGGCCACCAATAATACTCTTTCAGATCCTTATACATTTTATCTGCTCTTGGGTGAATCGAATATCTAGATTGATGGGCTTCGTCCAAAATAGTTGATCGTAGGTAACCAACCTTTGGTATCCATACTTTATTCTTAAAGTAATGCACCCCATCTGCTTGCATTTCAAATTCTTTCTCTAAGTGCTGCAAGGTTTCATTCTTCATG
>NC_037529.1:15484663-15486605 GCF_001531365.2 Cynara cardunculus var. scolymus | reverse complement strand
AAACACGTCACTATTTTAATACCCCTTCTGGGTTTCTCTTCGTGTACTTCGAGTATTCCCCCTTCGGGTAACGGAATTCGAACGATCTTCTCGAAACAACTAATTTCAGCTCAGTTCTTGGATAACCAATCCATGCCCACAATTATGTCAAAACTTCCTAGTTGGATCGGGATTAAATCTATACGAAAATCCCTACTAGTAAAGTTTAAAGTGCAGTCCATTATTACGTCTGTGGCCTTACACTCTTGACCGTTGGCATATTCAATGATGTATACTTCTTTCAACTTTTGAGGTCTTAGATTTATTTTTGGTCTAAAATCTAATGACACAAAACTCCTATCCACCCCAGAATCAAATAGTACAGATACGTAATGATTATTTAAGAGAAACGTACCTGTAACTACATCTGGATTCTGCCTTGCTTCCTCAGCTCCAATCTCAAACACTTGGCCTCTTGCCGGACCTCCTTGATTCCCTTGGTTGGCTGGTCGTGCTTGTTTAGTGTTCGGTCTCTGGTTCCATCGTGGACATGCATTCCGACAGTGATCTGGGCTTCCACACTCGAAACATGCCCGCCTTCCTGTGCTCCTGCAATCTTTAGCATAGTGACCTCCTTTGTTGCATTTTTGACAGATAATACATCGTCCGGCATGCTGTTTATTGCACTTCTCATACCTTTGATAAGTTCTTTTCTCCTTCTCTGCTGATTGAGTCTGAATCCCGTAGTTTCCTGATATTTTCAGAGCCTTTCCCATTCTTCCCCTAGACTGCCTTCGTGCAGGTTTCTCCATCTTTCTCTTCCCTGAAGCCTTATCTTTTACAAACATTCTCGAAAGAATAGCATTGTTGGTGAGTTTGGTTGCCGAACTTACTGCCTCTTGTAGGGTTTTTGGGTTTGCCGAAGTAACATCCCCGCGTATCACCAAAGATAATCCCCAAATATATCTATCAACTCGATTCTCTTCAGGTGTCACTAGATGCGGTACCATTTTTGCCAACTCATGAAAACGTGCAGTATAAGAGTTTATATCATTTCCTCTCATTTCGTGATTCCATAATTCTGCTTCTAGTTTCTGGATCTCGCTCATTGGACAATATTCTTCTTTCATCATCCTCTTAAAATTTTCCCATGTAAGACCGTTGGTGGCTTCTCGGCCCTGAGTTTGTACTTGGGTATTCCACCAAGTTAATGCTCGTCCTTGTAATAGACATGCATCAAACTCTACTTTCTTCCCTTCGGTACATTTGCTAATATGGAGCACAGACTCCATGCTCTCTAACCAAGTCAGTAATCCCACGGCTCCATCAGTCCCATGAAATTCCTTCGGATTACAACTCCTAAAGGATTTGTACGTACATTCTCTATTTCTCGACCCTTGATTGTTGTTTTGATTATTATTCAGGCCAGCTGCCACTTGGCTAACAATGTTTGGAAGTGCAGCCATGAGTTGCTCGGATACAAGTCGTGCAACTTCGGAATCATCCCTTCTCGGAGGCATTGTTCTAAAACACCATTTTAAATTGGGTTTTGGTCAACTTATGTTACTATGGTCATAATAAATCTACTTACTAAATCATACGTATCTTATAACATATATCTAACATTATTCATGAAAACATATTCTCCAAAACAACATGCGATAAATAGATAACATGCATAAATTTCATAAATAGCCAAAGCAAACCAAACATAAGTTTTAAAATACAACCCAAAAGACATTAAATTGTTTAAATTTAAACATATAGGCTACAAGCCTGATAAGTGTTATTATATTAACCTTATTACATCATTTTCTTAACCATTTTCCTTTGTTTTATTTGCCCATTAGTGTCTTAATAGATTCTTTTTATGTTTTTTTCATATATGTTAGGTCACCTATTGATTTGGTGATGACCCACTGATCTGTTCCTCTACCTTAGCAACACTTAGTAGTTATTGGTT
>NC_037529.1:15476618-15484563 GCF_001531365.2 Cynara cardunculus var. scolymus | reverse complement strand
CTATTCAATGCAATATCGCCAGATACTAATACCAATACAGCTGATACATYAAATATTTGGTTTAAAGGGAAAATTCCAACATCTAAATAATGGCATCATTAAATGCCATTTCAAAACAGATGATGGCAGCCGCCAACTATTGGAATCAATAGATTTTGAGTGGGTTTAACACCCTTCCCAAGAACAATTTACAACCTTGAGTCACCCGTCTTCCCAAGTCGGTTGCATGCCCAAGAATAGCAGCAAAATGAGGCGGTTTTGACTCAACAATGTCAAAAATAGAGGCTGTTATCACCAAATTCCTTATCTCTAAATAATTTCAGAACAGAAAATAGAATAAATGAGGAATTTGGGTTAGCAAGCTACAAGATGTGAGAAAATATTTAGAGGCGCATGCAGACCCAAATCACCCGAATGTGATATCGGCCTTATATGCAAGAACTCTCTTCTTCTCTTTGGGATTAAAAGATTCCTTGGGTCACAGATTACCATTTGATGAAGACACATGTAAGTCTTCGATGGATAATCTCATCATCTTTAATTCTCGAAACTTGTGTTGAGCAGGAAGAGAAATTTGGAATTTAAGCACTAAAAGAGGAATAGATGGCTTTTAGAACATACCTTTTTGAAGACGAGGTAGATATGAGCGACCCGAACAGGGCAGAATTCCTAAACTTGCAGGGAGAAGAGTTCGGCATGAAGGTGATGAATTTTAGAGAGGGAGAATCGAGAAAAAGGCTGGAGCTTTTTGAATAAAGGAGAGTTTTCAAAAGAGAAGGGAGTATTTATATGGAGCTTCTAGAGGAGTAGTGGGCTGGCCTCTAAAGGCCCAAGCCCAAGGGGCTTTTACTTCTCTAAGCTGAGCCCCAAAAATATAAAATAACCAAAACGTCCAAGTCTGGAAAAAGACCAACTGTCGTGCCAAATCATGGAAAACCAGCGCTTCAGTAAAAAGGAAACATAGCTTCTGCGAAGAGACACCAGAGCCTCTGTGAAGAGACAACAGAGTCTCTGTGAAGAGACGACAGAGCCTCTGTGAAGAGACGCCAGAGCCTCTGTGAAGAGACGCCAGAGCCTCTGTGAAGAGACGCCAGAGCCTCTGTGAAGAGACGCCAGAGCCTCTGTAAAGAGACAACAGAGCCTTTGTAGCTATCATCAGAGCCTCTGTAGCCGTCACCAGAGCCTCTGTAGCCGTCACCAGAGCCTCTATGGCTGTCACCAGAGCCTCTGGTTGTTCAATCCTCTGGTTGATCAGACGACCTCTTCAAAATCATACTCTAGATAAGGTTAATCCTAAAAGACTTAGTTTTTCAAATGAAGGTTCCGAAATATGGTTCTAACCTGAAAATCCAAAAGTGCAAAGTTGTTACAAGTGTAAATTCAATTTCTATAAATGATAAGTCTCTCCACCTAATTGGTGTGACGAGTACCATTATCATGGTATCAAGAGCAAATTAATCCCACCCTTTCTCTCTTCCCCTCCCACTGTCGTTCTCTCTTTCTTTCCCATCTTTTTCTTTTCCTGCACCTCTTCCTTTCCATGGCTTCTCCTTCTCAAGATGCTACCCTACCCGTGAATACAATTCTTCATCTGATCACTAACAGATTATCATCTTCCAATTATCTTTTATGGAAGAATCAAATGATTACTCTCCTCACTTATCAAAATCTGTTAGGGCAAGTTGATGGGACCCTTCACGCACCTGATTCGGTGATTCTCATCGCTGACAAGTCTATGCCAAATCCAGCCTTTACTGCATGGATCTCTGCTGATCAGCGAACAATTATTCTCCTTCAAGCATTGTTGACCGAAGAAGCGTTTTCTGAAATCATTGGCTTATCAACGGCTCGATAGATTTGGGTTGTGCTTGAGGAGGCTTATAGCCACTCCTCTGTCGAACGAATTCAGAATCTTTGGGATCAACTGCGCCAATTCTCAATGGGTACGTCCACTGTTGCTGAGTTTGGACGAAAATTTAAAAATATTTGTGATCAACTTTCTGCTGTTGATCATCCCGTAGCTGAATCAGACAAAATTCACTGGTTCTTGTGTGGCCTTGGTCCGACTTTCGAGACCTTTTCCACTGCCATTCGAGCCTCTCGGTCGCTCACCACTATCCGAGATCTTCTTACCCAAGCCGAGGCACATGAGTTATTTTTGCAATCTTTGCATGGTACTTCTTCCCCACCAGTGGCTTTTTCTGCTACTTCATATTCACCTGTGTCTCGTCATGGTCGTGGTGGTTGCTCGTTTAGAGGTGGTCGCGGTCGTGGGCGTCGTCCTCCTCATTGTCAATTATGTGGAACCAATAGCCACTATGCTAGTGCGTGTCCACATCTTTACTCGTATGCCACTCATAAACCCAGTTCCGATACTGATTTAGCCAAAGCTTTTCATGCTCAATGTCATGTAACGTCCAATGCCCCGGATTGGTTTGTTGATTCCGGTGCTACCGACCATATGGCTTCTTCCACGGCCTCCGTATCTCAACCTATGCCTTATGCTGGGAACTCTAAGGTTGCTTTTGGGGATGGTAATGTTCTCCCCATATCTCATATTGGTCAATCTATGATTTACAATAATATTAAATTGCGAGACGTTCTGGTTGTCCCAACGATCACCAAAAATTTATTGTCCATTAGTAAATTGACTACTGATAATAGTTTGGATGTTTTGTTTTCCCAACCTCATTTCTATATCCAGGATCGAGCCACGAAACAGGTTCTAGCAAAGGGGCAATGTGAGCAAGGATTGTATGTTCTCTCACATAAGCCGGAGGCATTTACGGTCGTGGCATGTTCGAAGTTAAAGGCATCATATGAGCTTTGCCATTCCTGCTTGGGTCACGTTTCTTTTGATACTATTTCTCTCCTGAATAAATTAGGTCACCTTTCGGTGACGTCTTTATTACTGTCACCTGTTGTTTGTTCACCTTGTCAACTTGCTAAGGCGCATCGATTACCTTTTGAATCTAATGAAAAACGTGCTTTACATGTGTTGGACTTGATTCATTGTGATTTATGGGGGCCATCCCCGATTACTTCAGTTGATGGTTATCGTTATTATGTTGTTTTTGTAGATGATTTTTCTCGTTTTATGTGGTTTTATCCACTCAAAATCAAGTCCGGTTTTCATGTGGTTTTTGGGGCTTTCCTTAAGTTTGTTCAAACACAATTTTCATCTAAAATTAAAATCTTCCAAAGTGATGGGGGCACAGAGTTTTTGAATCACCATGTACGGCGCTTGCTTGATGACRATGGTACTTTTCATCGTATTTCATGTCCGTACACTCCGCAACAAAATGGTAGGGTGGAGCGAAAGCACCGTCATATTGTAGAAACCGGTCTAGCCATGTTATTCAATGGGCATGTTTCATCTTCTTATTGGGTCCATGTTTTTTGCTCAGCTGTTCATATCATCAACCGGCTTCCCACTCGGGTATTAAATAATAAATCGCCGTTCGAGATATTGTTTCTTCGGGCTCCTTCTTATGATCATTTTCGCCCATTTGGATGCCAAGTCTACCCTTACTTAAGGGACTATGCGGAGCACAAATTGTCGCCACGAAGCCTTCCTTGCATATTTCTTGATTATTATGCCCAATACAAAGGATATGAATGTCTTGAGCCTGGCTCCTCTCGAGTTTTCATTACCCGGCATGCCAAGTTTGATGAGCTCTTCTTTCCGTTTAGCGGCACTTCAACTCGGGCTTCTATTCATGACCTTCGTCTAGTTGCTTTTTTAGACGATGCACCGTCTTCTAGTTTGCCATCGGCTCCTGCTCCAAGCCCACCTCCTACTGCTCCATCCGTTGGTTGTGGGCTCTGCGATGATCCAGTTCCTGTCGCCGAGGCCCAGTCGCTGGAACAGGCCCAGTCGCCGGATCAGGCCCACTCGCCTGGTCAAGCTCAGTCGCCCATCGATGCTCAATCATCTGTCTCACCAGATAGTCCGCCTCCTGCTGTTTTGTTTGATGAAACCGAACCAGATTCGCCGGCTGCCACTCCTTCACCTGTACCTCCTGTTGGTCATTCCATGATTACACGGGCCAAGGCCGGCATCTTTAAACCAAAGCACCGAGTGGATCTTGCTTACACTACTAAACATGGTGTATATAGTGCCTTATTTGCTCAGCATGACCCGACCACTTTTTCTTCTGCCGCTTTGCAATCTCACTGGGTGAATGCCATGAACGCTAAAATGCATGCTCTACGAAATAATCATACTTGGTCGTTGGTTCCTAGACCCATGGATCGCAATGTGGTCGGTTGTAAGTGGGTGTTTCGAACTAAGTATCATTCCGATGGTACTATCGATCGTTATAAAGCTCGTCTAGTTGCCCAAGGTTTTAGTCAACTTTCGGGTGTTGATTACTCACATACTTTTAGTCCTGTGGTGAAGGCATCCACGGTTCGTGTTGTTTTGTCTTTGGCTATCACAAATGGTTGGTTTCTTCACCAGCTCGACGTCAATAACGCCTTTCTTCATGGCACCCTGAATGATCCCGTTTACATGGAGCAACCGTCGGGATTTTCTGATCCTCGTTTTCCCGGTCATGTATGTCACCTACATAAAGCTCTTTATGGTCTTAAACAGGCCCCACGGGCTTGGTTTCATCATCTAAACACCTTTTTGGTTAGTACCGGGTTTGTTTGCAGTCGGGCAGATCCGTCTCTATTTGTGTTCCAACGTGACTCGTGTGTGCTATATTTATTGGTCTATGTTGACGATTTAATTTTGACCGGCAATGATGACACGGTTATTCGCTCCATCATCACTCGCTTGCACAACGAATTCGCGATCAAAGACCTCAGCCGTCTAAATTATTTTCTTGGGATTGAAGCTATTTACACCACCCATGGTCTATTTCTCAGTCAGACCAAGTACGCCCATGACATTCTTGCTCGGGCCGGTCGTCTCGATGCTAAACCAGCTACTACTCCTATTGGCTCTAACACGACCTTTGTTACCAGTGGTGATGCTTACTCAGATCCCTCGCGTTATCGGTCACTTGTTGGTGCTCTTCAGTATTTGACGATAACTCGTCTGGATATTTCGTATGCAGTCAACCAGGTTAGCCAATTCCTTCAGGCCCCTACTATTCCGCATTATCAAGCAGTTAAGCGGCTTCTACGATATGTCAAGGGTACGATTTCTTACGGACTCTCCTTTTCCAAACCGACATATACCACTCTTGTAGGCTACTCTGATGCTGATTAGGCTCGTTGCCTCGACACCCGTCGTTCCACTTATGGTTACTCGATATTCCTCGGGGGCAATCTTGTATCCTGGAGTGCCAAGAAACAACCAACTGTCTCTCGCTCCAGCTGTGAATCTGAATATCGAGCAATGGCTAACACTGCAGCGGAAATCATTTGGATCACTCATTTGTTGCGAGAACCTCATGCGCTGCCACCGGATCGTCCAACATTGTTATGCGATAATCAAAGTGCTCTGTTTCTCACCCAAAATCCCGTTTCTCACAAACGTGCTAAGCACATTGATCTTGACTATCATTTTATTCGTGAACTTGTGTCGTCCGGTAAACTTCACACCAAGTTCGTTCCAACCAAGCTTCAAGTGGCCGACATTTTCACAAAGAGTTTACCTCGTCATCAGTTTGAGTTCTTTCGAGAAAAGCTCTGTATTGGTCCGCCACCGTTTCGCTTGAGGGAGGATATTAGACACACTTAGCTTTTGCATACTTATATGTTTATGTATAGTCATATATATCTCTTTAAATTCTTTGAGGTTGTAAAGTGTAAATTCAATTTCTATAAATGATAAGTCTCTCCACCTAATTGGTGTGACGAGTACCATTATCAGATATGCCATTGGATTTAAAGGGCCCATTTCAATTGCTTCGTTTGCATCAGCAAGAACTTAGCTTGTACTTCCAAAAATGAATTAAAGAAGTGAATTACATATTAGGTAGGCACCATAGATATTAGATAATACTACAACTTATTAGAAGTAAATAGGCAGTTCATACAGGTTTGAACCATTGCGTATCCAAACAGATAAATTACCTTTAAGATACTTGGGGGAAGTTTAGAAACACATACACTTATGAAGAATCATTGAATAAATCCTTAAATAAACAAAGTGAACCCACCTATCAGGGACCTGATTATAATAAAACAAATGAAATCTTGAAGAACCAAAAGGAAATGGAACTTATCATGAGAACACCAGGCATAATTCATCTGTCAACCAAATGGATCGTCCAGTTATCACAATGATTTTGAGGAATCTAACTGGCTGAGGAACTTGTCAGTTTTGCTTGATGATGATGTGTATCATCCCATTTCGTGTTGGGTTGGGGGGAGAGAGAATGTGTTTCATCCCAAGTAGTAGGGTGTGTTTTGTAAAGACCTCGAAGTAGATAAATCATACACATGCTTGTCTTCATAAAACCGAATAAAACAGGTCCGTACATCTCACCAGCAGCTTTTCAGTTTTGTTGAGTGCATGTGACAAAAAGAGGGGGGAAGGGGGAATGTATAGGTTACAAGGTTGAAAATTTTGAATTCGACTCTTTCATCGGAAGTGTAATCAATGGAGGCATTGGAATTACGGCGTCGCAACCTCTTCATCATCTTCTGCTTAATCGTCTCCTTCATTCTTCTCTAGATTCCTCCATCCTTCAAATTCAGGCTTGAAACCAACGATTTTGGTCTATAAACAGGAGAGAGAGAGAGAGAGAGAGAGAGAGAGATGAGCGGGGAGGTTATTAGCTGTATGATTGAGATGGAAGAAAAAAGGGAGAGGTGTTTGTCTGTCGCCATTGGAGTAAATAAGGAGACACTTGAACGAATCAAGTAGAGGAGTTGTTGAGGTGGGTATGGGAAAAAGGGGAGAGAAATTAGCATGATGGTTTTTTGAAGAGAAAATGAGGACCAGTTTAGACAAACGTGGAAAAGGTGGTTGAAAGCACCGGTTTAAGGGTTGTTTGTTTACTTTTTAATAGTTTTATTAATAGGCAACCTCTGAATTCTTAAGAGATGAATCTTGTTTGGCAAAAAAAGTCTGTTTGTTAATGGTTCTAAAACCCTCTGAATAATTTTGTATCATGGATCTTTCTTAACCATTAAGAGCCTTACACAATTACCAAATAATTATATTTCATTTTGCAATATATCGTCTCTTAATCATTCTGACCACTAAATCATTTAACATCAAACTATTCAGCAATTATCAAACAGCCTCTTAGACAAACATGGAGAAGGGTGGTTGAAAGGGATGGCATAAGATAAATTAATTCCTAAGTATTTATATTGAGGATGTACTTTTAATATAATAAAGGCAAAAAATGATAAATAAATATGTATACATATAAAACAAAATAATTTGTATCTATTTATGATATTTAATAGTATTATTAAATCTAAAAACATTTAATATTGAACTTAATTTAAAAGTATTGACGAGACGATTATAATGATATAATTTATAAAATAAGAAACTCATGTTTTAATGTATTTTAGTTATATACGATTATTTATATTAATATAATAAAGAATGTTAAAAATAAATAAATAAGAGATATGAATTATTAAGTAAATCAAATCACTAGTTATAAGGGTGTAAAATGTGATTTTGAGACTAAAAAAGATTTGAAAGAAGATCATAAAAGGTTGTAAGCTTTAAAAGTTTATATAATATTCTTAATTGATTGTACCTCTTAAAAATTAAACGTTCTTTTTTAATATAGCATTAATTTTGTTAAAGATATTCGTTTAAAATTATTTTTATGATAGTTTTATTTTATTTTTTAAAAAATCAATCATAAAAAAAATTAATGTTTCATCGTACTTTATTATATCTATGTGTGTTTTTTATATACTAAAACATGAAATAAACAAAGAAAATGGTACACAATAGCTTTAATAATGTTTAAACAAACAATATTTGTGTTGTTTATTAACTATTTGTATTAGATTA
>NC_037529.1:15468860-15475723 GCF_001531365.2 Cynara cardunculus var. scolymus | reverse complement strand
AAATAAAAATGTATTTTTTAAACATGTTTTAATTGATATACGATTATGTATGTTAATTTGATAAAAGTTTAAAATGAAACATTTAAAAGTAAATGACGTAAAGTAAATTCATTAATTAATTATAGATGTATAAAGTGTAAATTTAAAATTATAAATTTAAAAAAATCGGTTGTGAGAGGATGAGTATATGTGAGGAGAGGAGGAGGTGAAAAAGTGAAAAAATGAAAAAGTGGGTATAAAGGGTATTTTGGTCATTTAGTATTTTAAGACTTTAAGACATTTGCTAAATTTGCTTAATAAGATAGTATAGATATATATATATATATATATATATATATATACTAGGTTCGATCCCGTGTATTCTACGGGGTAATTCAAAAAAATTAAATCATGTCAGGAATTTATCTTACATATATGAATGATCATCGAAAGTACGATGCTACTTCAGACTTGTACTCCTGAAATAACTCTGAAAAATGACTTTTTAGACTTGAATTTAGAAATTAATAATTAGTTAAAATGAAGTTAACCCTAGAATAAAATTGAATTTAAAAATGAAACTATATCAGTAAATTGAATTTAAACTTAGAAAAACGCATGTGTCAAATCTGAAGACGAAGTCTGAAGACCTTGAGTTCAGAGTTATTCAAATACCCAATATCTTTGAAAAAGATCTCATGGTAAAGTTTGCATCATACAAAGCAAGACCAACCAGAGCTCCTCTGGTCCTTAAGGACTAGAGCCCCTGTGGACTCACCAACCAAAAGCGAGGTCAACCAAAGGCGGTCTACAGTGTCATTGTAGAGAATCCTTGCCCTGTTTTCCACCCCTCTTGTCAACCAGAGCCCCTCTGGTTTGTCTATCCAAAGCCTCTAAGTCAAAAAATGTTAATACTTAAAGAATTTGAGTTTCAATTATAACCAGAGACCCTCTGGCATGAAGATCAACCAGAGCCTCTCTGGTTCCTTTATGATGGATTGGAATATATTTTTCAAGGTTCAAATAAACAACTAGAAGAAAAGTCATCCAAAAGCCAGACCAACCAGAGGGGCTCTGGCTTACAAGACTAAGTCTAAGTCTTAAAGACTTATCTTCAAAGTCAAGATAGGTTTATTACAAGACTTGTACTCTTGAAATTACTCTGAAGTAAAACTTTTCAGACTTCACAGCTCTGTATAGGCAAGCTAGAAGCTCTGCATGCACTATGCAGAGGCTCTGCATGGTGCTCCGTTTAGAAAAGAAGACTATAGAGTTCGATTGAGCTAACTCTGAAGTAGGGGTGCTCAAAAACCCGATGAACCCGACCAACCCAACCCGAATTTAAAAAAAAAAAAACCAACCCTAGGTAACCCGATGCATGATCGATAAAAAAATTAGCCAACCCGACCTTATTGGGTTGGAATCGGGTCAGGCCCAAAAAAACCTGACCAGCCCGACAACCCGACCTTAACTTTGGCATTGAATTGTAGATGACAATCATGACATGACCAACCTCAACGTCAAGAAAGCGAAAGCATCGGGGTTGGAAACGTCTAAAACTATTGTTGTTGATTAATGTATTATCATTTGGTTTAAACATTTTATTGTAATATCTAAATATTTGATGAACTTGCATATTATCTTGAATGGTCGGTCATATTTCAAAGAAAAGTTTCCTTTATTTTTATGTGATTTTACATTGTTTAAACACAACCCGATCAACCCGAACGGGTTGGGTTGGGTTGAAAATTTTCAAACCGCCAACATTGGGTTGGGTTGTTAAAACGGCTCCAAACCGATCAACCCGGGCCGTGAGCACCCCTACTCTGAAGAATGACTTTTCAGACCTGTACTCTGGAAATAACTCTGAAATAAAACTCTGAAGAATGACTCTTCAGACTTGTACTCTTCAAATAACTCTGAAGATTAAAATCAATCCCATTAGTTCAGAGTTCAGACTTCTAAGTCTGAAAAAAAAAGACTTAAGAGTTTAGACTTCAGAGTTCGGGTGAACTAATCTGAAAAGGAAGACTTTAGAATTCGGGTGAGCTAACTCTGAAGAATGATTCTTCAGACTTGTACTCTTCAGGATTGTAGAAGACTTCAGAGTTCAGACTTCTAAGTCTGAAAAAAAAGAATTCAGACTTCTTTTTCTAAGTCTAAAAAGAAGACTTCAAAGTTTAGACTCCAGAGTTCAGGTGAGCTATGTCTGAAAAAACAAACTTCAGAATTTGGGTGAGCTAACTCTAAAGAATGACTTCAGACTTGTTCTCTTGAAATAGTTCTGAAGCAAAACTTTTCAATAAATTGAATTACAATAAAATAAAGTTAACCCTATAATAAAATTAAATTTAGAAATGAAACTATATCAGTAAATTGAAAATTTTAAACTTAGAAGTAAACACCATTTTTTTGGGAATCAGTTATCACACGAATTAATTAACTCAGGAATAAAATCAATTGTATCCTAAATTAGTGGGATTAATTGAATAAGATAACATATGTCAATCAAATAAGTATAAATGAAATGTTAATGTAATTATGTCTATATACGTTCAAATGAGTCTAATTGAACCACTAATATAAATTGTGTCTAGATACTTGTTTAGGTGGGAAAACAAGAAAACCGACTTACCAGAAGATGACACGTGTCATCCAAGTTACTTATTTATTATAAATATATATTTATATTATATTAAAAAAATGAGTTAAAGTTATATTGAATTTTTAGGAGGTACAATCAATTAAGGATATTCTACAAGCTATTAAAGCTTATAACCTCTTTTCAATTTCAAAATTACATTTTATATTCTTATAATCAATGATTTAATTTACTTTATATCCCTTATTTTTTTATTTTTTATTTTACACCCTTATCATATTAACAAAATTGTATATGAACTAAAATGCATTAAAAATGCATTTTTTTAATAAATAATATCATTATAATCGTCTCGTCAATGCATTTAAATTATGCCTAATATTGAATATTTTTGGATTTAATAATACTATTAAATATCATGAATACCTATGAATTAATTTGTTTTATATCCATACATTTTAATTTTTCATTTTATATCTTTATCATATTAAAAATACATAATCATATATTATACATTAAAATGTGTTTTCTTTATTTAATACACTTTATACCATTATTAATTGTTCGTAATTAATTATAAAACTATCATATACTGCTATAAAAATTGCTCTCATAGATGGAGGAGTTAAAGTCTTCATCATATCGTCTTGGAATACATGACTTAGGTCACACAAATTAAGACGAAGGATAATTCGAGGAGAGTCCCACATTTTGAGGTATTTTTTAGGATCTTTGTTTTTTCACGGACTATATTTATCTGTTTTTTGCAGTTATTATTTTCACCCTATTTCTCTTTTCAGAAAGTTATGATTTTTAATTTTCTTTTTTCTTTGTTGGTTTTATATGATATGGATTCGATCGTAATTCACAAGTAAATACCGAATATGAAGAACGTCAATTTTGACTTCAAATCTCTTATTGTCATCATGTTGGAGATGTTACTTTTTCTCTTTTCATGAGAATGGGCCCCGACCCGTCGGGGAACTCGGTCCATCCGCCCCGGTCGGGGACGGGGATTCCCTGCTAAATCGGGGATGGGGACGGGGACGCGGATCCCTATTTGTCTCAAACCAGGGATGGGGACGGGGACTGGTAGGGTACTCTCCGCCCTGTCCCGTACCTGTTATATATATTAATTAATTAATATATATATATATATACATATATATATATAATCTATTTCAACTAAAGTGGTAGTTTATAATTTCTTATTTCCTAACTTGGTTTATAATTTAAAATTGTTATTTTTTGGATGTTAATATGTCATATTTTGGATATCAAGTCAAAATACAATTACTCGATAAGTTTTGTATATTACTCGATATGGTTTTATATTACTCAATATCTTTTGATAAATATGACTTTTAAGTTTTTTTTGGATTTAATTGATTTTTTTTAGGTTATTAGTTCTTATATAATGTTGTGCTTTTTTTTGTATCAAATTAAACTCATTTTGGTTTTAGGTTTATTGAAAATGTTTGAGATTTATACATGTATGGTCTCTCACATATTTAATTTAAAATGACTTATATAAACGGAAAAAAATCCCCGTTTCTCCTTTGGGGATCCCCGTTCCCCGTTGGCGATGGGGATAGGGATGCGATTATATTCCCCAGCGGGGATGGGGACGGGGATAAAGATAAGTAGTCAAAGACGGTGGTGGGATAAAGATAAGTAGTCGGGGACGAGAACGGGGATTGAGGTACCGCCCCATCCCATGCCTAGCTATATTTCACTTGCTTTTATTGGTCTTTGAGTTTACAAAATGTGAATTGAACTTTATATTAAGACTATGTTTGACAAACTAGTTGATAAGATAACTGATAATTGATAAGGTAATTGGTAGCTGATAAGCTAGCTGATGATTGATAAGCTAATTGGTAGCTGATAAGCTAACTAATAAACAAGTCCTTTTCACAAGTCTTTTTTTTTTTGTGATAGTCTATTGATGGTTTTGAAATTTAGGTGAGAAAGACGTTTATGCATAGGTTCATACGAGGCTTTAGAAAAGAATTAGACATTTTAAAGAGTCAAGGACCAAGCTGAAGTCATGTAAATCACATAAACATTGTTTTTGCGACATTCGGAAAGAATTTCTATGTTGTTAGGAGTGAGAATAGAACATTTTTCTTCAACAAACTTAACAGAAAAGCCTTTGTCACGAAGTTGACTTATGCTTAGAAGATTGTGCTTAAGTCCTTCTACATATGCAACTTTGTTCATAGTTACTGACCTATTTGTCAAAACACCATGACCTAGAGTTGACCCTTTTGAGTTATCAAAAAAAAATTTGATGGCCCTTTTACTGACACCTAGTCTCTAAGTAAGGATAAGTAACTAGTCATGTTTCTTGAACACCCACTATCCAAGTACCATATTTGTGTATGACCTAGTCCCTACAACCAAAAAAATATTATTGTCTCGGTATCCAATGGGTCTCTTAAGGTTAGAAGAGAAATCAAAACTTATATGATTTTTAAGAGACAGATTATTACTCAGAGAGAATGAATCAAAATATTTTTTAATTATTTTATTCAAGGTGGTGTTTGGTTAGTAGATTCTGAAGGAATCTGAGGTGGCGTTTGGTTCGCAGAACGTTTTTGGATAGAATGAAATCTATTAAAGAAATTTGACTTTGAAGGAATTGGAATGGAATGATGTCATATTTGACCACCTGTTTGGTTGGCAGACATTGTAATGGAATTTGTTAAGGAATTGGAATTTATCTGTTTGGTTCATAGAATGTAGCTTTAGAAATGGAATGAAATATTGGTAAATGACCAAAATGTCCTTTTTTGAAAATTTTAATTATTTTAAAACTAAAAATATTATAATAAATTAATTATTTAATATGTAAAACAATATAAAATACACAATCCAAATATAACCATAAACCAAAGGACGTTACTAAATCAACGGTGGTCGACGGTGGTTCAGATCGGTGGTGGTCTACGGTGGTTCAGATCGGTGGTGGTCCGCAGTGGTTTAGATGGCGGTGGCTGGTAGTGGTTCAGATTGATGGTGGTATGCGGTGGTTCAGATGAAGGTAGTCAGTGGTGATTCAGATGGACGGTGGTTCAGATTGGCGATGGCGGCGGCGGTTGTTCAGATAGGTAGTTGTTAAAATCGTTGGTGGTCGACGGTATCCGACGGTGATTTAGATCGGTGGTAGTCGTAGGTGGTTGATAATGGTTCATATCGGTGGTGGTCCATGGTACTTCCGGTGGCGATGGTCGGATGTGGTTCGGTGGTTTAGATCGGCAATGGTTCAGATTGGTGGTGGTTCAGGTCGAGGGTGGTTTAGATAGACGATGGATTAGATTGGCGGTGGCCGGCAGTGATTCAGATCGGTAGTTGTTGGCGGTGGTTCAGATTGATGGTGGTCCGTGGTGGTTCAGATAGCGATGGTCGATAGTGGTTCAAATCAATGGTGGTCTATGGTGGTTCAGATGGCGGTGATCGTTGGGACGGTAGTTCAGATCGGCAGATGTCGGCGGTGATTTAGAGGGGTAGTAGTTAGCGATGGTTCAGATCGGTGATGGTTTATGGTGGTTCAGATGGCGATGGTCGACAATGGTTCATATCGATGGTGGTCTATGGTGGTTCATATGGCGGTGATCAACAGTAGCCGACAGTGGTTCAGATTGGTAATGGTCGGCGGTGGTTCATATTAGCGGTGGTTCAGATCGGTGGTGGTCAGCGCTAGTTCAGATCGGTAGTAGTCGTTGGTGGTTCAGATAGCGATGGTTGGCGGTGGTTCAGATGGCGGTGGTCAAAGGTGGTCGACGATGGTCATATTAGGTTTTATGAGATTTAGACTATATTGAGTTAAGGACATATTTGGTATTATGAAAATAGATAATTTCATTCCTAGTTGCTAAGGAATGTTAAATTCCTTTATTTGTGGAATTTGTAGGATTTTGAAGATTCCTTTCGTGAAAAAGAATGAACCAAACGGGAGGATGAAATTTGGTCAATAAAATTCGACATTCCAATTCCATCAAATTTCTTCAGAATCTGCGAACCAAAAGCCCCCTGATGGAATTGGAATATCGAATACCTTTGAGCAAATTGCATTCCCTCATTTGGTTATTTTTTTTAAAGAATGAATCTTCATAATCAACCAAATTCCACAAACAAGGAATTATCAACATTCTTTCACAATAAGTGGGGATTTTGATAGAATGTTATATTTTCATACTTTCAAATATACCATTTAATACAAATATAGCCCAATTAATTTAATTTAATACTTTTTTAATTTAATTTAATTTAATTTAGT
>NC_037529.1:15456972-15468760 GCF_001531365.2 Cynara cardunculus var. scolymus | reverse complement strand
ACTAAGACATCAAATAAAGTGACATTATTGGTTAATTTAAAATCACCTATTTTATTTATTTGAGCCTTTGTCCCATTTGGATGACTGACCCTGATGTCAAGGTCAGAAACATCCACAAGATTTTCTAAAAAATTGGTGTTATGAGTCATATGTTGGTTCGCACCAGAGTCTATTATCCACCCAGTTTTAACAGAATGAGACATACCTGCCATATTGGCCATAGCTCCTTCTTTCTGATCAATCAAATTTAGAATTTTTGTTATTTGTTCCTCGGAGAAGGTGAAGGTGGAGCTAGAACTGGCCTTTTTTGGAGAAAGAGAATCAGAAACAACATTATTTCCAACGGGGGGTCTAAAACTTTGATTTTGAGATCTATTACGATTTTGGAAATCCTTGGGAAATCCTATCAGTTTAAAACACCTTTCGATTGTGTGACCAGTCATGCCACAATTTTTGCAAATAAGATTTGAAAATTTTCCAGTCTTCCTTTTGTTTTCAACAGTTTTGCTTAAAAAAGCACTATTCTGAGTCTTGGTTCTAGTTTGAGACAGATTTACACCTCTGTGTGATTCTTCTCTTGAAACAAGAGAAAATGCGGTTTTAACAGAGGGCAAGGGGTCCCTAGTAAGGATATTGCTTCTAATCGGTTGATACATGTCATCGAGACCCATTAAGAACTGCATTAWCTTTATAAGTTGATTGTGTTCCAGGAACTCACGGGAGGCATTACAAGAACATGAGGGAAGTTTTACCAAGGCATCAAATTGCCTCCACATAGAATTAAGTTTGTGATAGTACTCGGAAACAGACATGCCACCTTGACTTAATGAATTTATTTTCTGATAAAGGTTAAAGGTAACAGAACCATCTACTTTATCGTATGTCTCTTCTAGCTCAGTCCAAACCTTGGCAGATTCTTTAGAAAACACTTGACCGAGAAAAAGATCTTCGGTCATGGAACTCAAAATCCACGAAAGGACAACAGAATTACAACGATCCCATTGTCTCTGTAGGACAGGATCATTTGAAGGTCTGAGACAAGTACCGTCTATAAAACCCAATTTATTTTTAGTGTCCAAGGCTAATGTCATAGCACAGGCCCAAACCTTATAATTTTCAGTACCACTTAATTTGAAATTTATTAATGGAGCTCCACTGGTATCGCTCGGATGTAAGTACAGTGGATCTCCAAAGTCAAGCGAGGTGACTTTAGATTCCATGGGACTTGCCGTGATAGCAGTGGTTCGATCCATTAAACAAAACCGCAAACAAAGCACACAAAAGAATCTGAATAGCTTAAGAGCAGGATTCCTAAAACACTCAACGGTGCTAGGTCAAGCTCACTAATCAGATTCAACAGATAGAGACAGGTAGGAACAATAGCAACAAACACAGCAGACAAAAAAGGAAGTTAAACTAAACAATACTAATCACAGCAGAAGCAGGTAGAGATAAGAGATAAAGCRAGAAAACGAATCGCTAACCTGAACAGAGGGATCTGGATAAACGGACCAGATCTAGAACAACATCATAAACCAAAGTAAGAAAGATCTGGAGCAATCGACCAGATCTAAAACAGGGCGAATCTGATAACACCAGATCCGGAAGAACCAGATCTGAAGAAACAAGAAAAAACAACAACGAATCTGGAATGACCAGATTTATAAGCAGAAACAGTAAATGAAACAAAAAAAAAACTAGATGAACCAGATTAATACAAAGAATAAACCTAAACCAACAGCTTACCTTCCTTTTAACCAAACAAGTTTTGCACGAAAAAAAAAAAAAAAAAAAAAATCAAGATCTTAAAAGGATTTTACAAAGCAAAACTTACTTGCGTATGAACATGAGATATAGCAACAGAAATTTAAAGGAAGATACAGAACAGAAGGTCTAGAACCAGCGAGTATTGCAAGGAGAACGGTCGATCGAGATTTAACAGAAAATCCCGCAATCGTATTACTCACTTGCTCATGTACTCAACAAAAGAGAACAACAGAAAACTACCAGATAGACAAAGGAAACAAGAACACAAGAACACACAAGTATAGCAAGAACCAAGGTAGATCGAGATCAACAACAGATCTCGCAATCCTTCAGATTTCTTGCGCACTTACTTGTATCAAGAAAAAAAAAAAGAGATCGGAAAACAAACCTGGAGTTTCAAGTCGATTCTCGCAAGGAAAAGTTTCTGACAGCCACAACAAGAACAGATTCAACACAAGGTGTGTGGCTYTGATACCATGTTCAAATCTATAACCAAACCACCATGTATTGATAGAAGGAAAACTTACAGATGAAAAACTTACAAGAAGACTATGTATCTTAGCTAAGATAGCTAAGATCTATAATAACCGTAAGCTAGATCTAAAAGATAAAAACTGAAGAAACTTTTCAAGAGAATTACAAAAAAATGAATTGTGATAATGCTTTGATAACCGGGTATCACGTTTATATAGTCTGTCCAATTATTAGAAAGCTCCCTGACTTTAAACATATTTGCTCCGCTACCCTTGATGTTCCAGGAAAAGTGAGGCGCAGTCCTCCAGTCCTTGATCTTTCCAGACTTGAACAATTTTACCCCTTATGTTTATATTCCTTGCAAAACAATACAAAATAACCAACAAACAATACAAAAGTTAAGATTGACAATTTAATAGGATATCATATTTTAACACTTCTTCTTGGGCATAGTTGGCTTCTGGCGGTTTCGACCAACATAATCTCTCATTGTGCCCATATTTTTGCAATTGGAACACTGGAACAGAGTGTTACGGCCTCTCCCCCTTCCTCGAAAAGCACCTCGTCCTTTTCCTTTATAGTTAGAGAACTCTCCTTCACTTCTGATCAGGAAGGCTTTTTCTTCATCCTTTTCTGCTGACCTGTTGATCCTCACCTGGTGTGCCTGTAATGAGCCCATTAGTTCATCAAAAAAGAACTCCTCGATGGCGGCTACAACATGATCAAACTTAGGGGCAAACTTTTCAACACTTTAACTACAATAGTTTCATATGTAATTGTTTCTCCACAGGACCTCATTTGACTTACTAGCGAGGAGATATGGGCCAAGCAGGGCCGTTCCTGAGGTTTTTGATGCTATGTGCGAAGATGCTAAAAGATGCCCCTATACCTTTTTTTAAGCAAATGAAACGACAAAATACGATTTTACGACGAAAGATACGATTTTATTAAAATGAAAAATACAAAGGGGGACATAAAAACCAAAACCCCAAATATAAGTATATCACCTAAAATGATGTCTTCATTCATTTCTTGAAGCAAAAATATTAATTATTTTTTCATATTAAACATTCGCTAAAAATTTACTTTCAATACTCAAAATTGCTAACCCGTTTAGCCTTTCTTGACTTATGGTAGACCGCAAATATGACTTCAATAACTTTAGCATTGAAAAACTTCTTTCACGGATGCTACCGTGTTGGGTACAATCAGCAAAATCCTATATGCAAGCAACACATTTGGAAACATATCCATCTTCTTTGCAAACTCAAAAACCTCAATTGATGTCCATGATTTTTCTCCTTTATATGCTTCCGATGGTAACATTTCCTGTAAAATTTGCAATTCCATAAACAAATACTTCCCATCAATATCACAATCATCACTATTTGTTAATGCAACTTCAAGATTCATACAACAATTTTTCAGTTCTTCATCATTTAAATGAACCAACCTTGACCCATCAAACAAGAAACCGAAAATCGATTCAAAAATTTTCATTTGCTCAATTCTATTCTTCAATTGAGATAGAGCCATATCAACCAAAAGAAGAAAATAATCAGTTCTAAATGTTTCTTGAGTAGATTGTTGTTCTCTTTCCGTATTTGGAATCTCATCAAACTGTTTTTTCTAAAATAAGAACGTTTTATAGGAAACTCAGGCTCAATTCCAATTTTATTTGCAATACATTTGGCTTCAATAATGGCAGAAGTAAGTCCAGTCTCCCTATATTTCTTAAAATAACAAACCAATACCTCTAAATTTTTGACCGCAACATCAAGTAGCATATCTTTAGATTGTAATTTTCTGCTAACTAAATTGTATCTATATAAAATTTCATGCCAAATAACCAAACTGACAATAAATTCAAAACTTGAAAGTTCACCATTTACCAAAGATTCAGCATCTCTACATAATTTTCCATCATCGCTAACTTGAGATAATTTCAACAAAGCTTCCTTTATTTGAGCAAATTGACTTTTTATAGCTTTAACACTTTCGATATGACTTTCCCAACGGGTAGTAGACAAAGATTTCAAAGTTAACTCATCAATAAACTCAAGTAAAATATTCCACCGGTTGGTAGAATTAGCAAACACATTGTATATTGTTTGACATGTTCAAAAAAAAGTTTTTGCTTTATGACAAGAATTTTCCATATCACACAAAACTAAGTTAAGACTATGACAACCACATGACATATAAAATGCTCTAGGATTTACATCAAGCAATCTTTTTTGAACACCTTGATGTTTTCCTTTCATATTAGATTCATTATCATAACCTTGTCCTCGCACACAATTAATGTCTAAACCTAGAGATTTTAAAACATCTTGTAACACAATGAAGAGACCTAAACCAGATGTATCCTCTACGACCAAAAACTCTAAAAAGAACTCTTCTACGCTTATGGGAGCATACGCCATATTAACACATCTTACAATCAAAGTCATTTGTTTCTTGTGACTTGCATCAGGAATGCAATCGAGAATTACGAAAAAAATACTTTGCCTCTTTGATTTGTTTAATAATTACACTCTTAATTTCAAATGCCAACAGTTAAATCAATTCATTTTGAATTTTATGGCTAAGATAATGATAATGAGTTTTTTTTGTCTTTAATTAGCCGAAAATGTTGCTTCATGACAGGATCAAACTCCGCAATCATTTGAAATATACCAAAAAATTCTCATTAGAATTTTGATAAAATTTTTCATTTGATCCACGGAAAGCCAAATTATATTGTGCTAGACACTTCAGAACAACAATTATTCTAATCAAAACTTCTTTCCAATGATCTGTATCTTTCTTAATCAATTCTTATAACCCTTTATCAATTGTTTGATTTTTATTCAATCTCACTCGTAACTCAGTCCAAGGTCTCAAGTTAACCATATGCACAAAACTATTTTCATGCAAACTTAATGTTTCACCTAAATGCCTCCAATCATTTATCCCTTCGGTAGCTAATTGACTTCTAAACCAAGCAGTTTTGAATATCTTACATAAAAAACAAACAACTTTATCCAACTCTTTTGAATAAACCAACCATTTTCTATCATAAGAATCATCATTTCGTAACTTACGGGCATAATGTTCACAAGAAAAGTGTCTACCTAGTTTATCATGTGGAAAGTTGATGTTGGTTTCCCTTATAAGCCCCTTTTCAGCAAGCAAATCTTTCATTTTTTAATCTAAGTCATCCCAAACCCTTGGATCAAAAATATTCAAAGTAACTTCATCATTACACAGATTTTCATCGTCCCCAACTTCATTAGTACACAGATTTTCAATATTTTCAACAAAATCATTGGGATTTTCAGAAACATTTATAGTGGGATTTTCAGAAATATTTCCAATGGGATTTTCAGACACATTTTCATACCTAACAAAATATCGATTTAATGATCCTTGTAAAGATTGAACAATTTATTGTTGTCTTTTCTTTCTTTTTCTATTTTGTGCACATGATGGTTGTGATCTAGGAAACATGTTTAATATCTTATGAAAATCAAGCAAAAAAATACCTAAGCAATAGTCAAGCAACAAGCATAGAAAGATAAAACCTGGATTAAGCTCATGCTTCTTTTCTTTCTAGTTTTCCCTTTTCCAAGTTGGTCAGGAAAAATCAAGAGCATGAAGCTGGATCAAGAACATCTATGTTATTGTTAGGCATTAGCAGAATTAAGATGGATCAATTATTCCTCAAACACCTAGAGTGCAAAACTAGGCATGCTAAAACAGGGTGAAATAAATGCACAAATTAGAATTTAGAGCAAACCAATATCCAAATTAAGTTGGAATATTACCAATTCAAAACCCAACAACTACTAGATCAATCAAGATGAACATAATTTACAGAAGAACAAAAGGGTTTAATGGTTTGATAAACAATGCAAATGCAAATCAACAAATGCAAACTGTATTTGAAAGAATGAAAGTTGAAACAAAATCATACCTTGTTTGACTTTTGAGAAACAATGCAAATCGCCAATAAAATCCACACAGTCACTCTCGACTCTTGCCTCTTCGGCCTCTTCCAGTTCAACAGTTCCAATTTCCAAACCTCCAATTGACTGTATCTACTATCTAGATTTCAAATTTGAAGAATGAATTGAAGGACGTTTCAAATTCACGGCAAAATGACTGTAATTTGACAGTAATCACCTTTGAGGAACCTTGAAACTCGGTTTTCAAGGTCTGCCATGTTTGCTTTGTTGTGGTTGCTGCTGCAATAGAAGAAAAAATGGTCTCATCCGCTACCTGTCGGATGAAGAATAGAGGTTCGACATCCCTTTTTATATTCTTCTTCTGTTTTGCCTCATTATCACCTAATATGTTGCAACTCCATTCTCCACTAATTCCCAAAGGTCTTGACCTTTGAACAACCCGTCTTCATCTTAAAGAATCTCATTTGAAGATTGAGATTGTTTAAGTTGGTTGTCATTTTTGGACAAAGAGGGATTTGATACCTGAATTATTGGACTTTAGAAAGTGATAATGTTTCCCATTAATGTCAGGGTGCACAACCACAATTGATGTTTTTGTAGCCAAGATTTGGTGGACCAGAAACTTTTTTTGTATTCACTATGAGTATTTGAGCTAAATAACTATGGAGCTAAAGAAAATGGTTTAATTTTTTGCCCATGGAGTTGAAAAGATGGTAATTATGAACCATTTTATCCTTGGTGTTGTCATCAAACTGGGGTTGATCATGAAATGGTTAAAATGGATGTGTAGGAATAACAAGTGCCATGCTTATATATTTGCTATTATTGACTATGATGTGATCGGTTTCTCTATTTGTATACATATAAAGCAAATAACATATTTACTATCATACATTTTACTGTTAAACAATGTGTTTTATTTGACTTACCATATATGCAGTGGCAGATGCAGAAAAATATATTATAGGGGACATGATATAAGATAAAATAATAATTAACTTTAATTTCATACAAAAAATGATAAAAAGTTACCTCTTACAACTGTTCCCTACGACTCTTCATCTTTTGAAATTGAGTAATTACACCATCATTTGAAACTGTGAGAAGTGCTTCTTTTTCTATAGTACATATCATTGCAGCATTCAAAATGGTTTTGTAATGAGAACCCCACCGTGTATGTCCTGCTCGTATAAGATAAAGCTCTTGGTATTTCCCTGTTCCAATATGAATTTCACACTTACCAATTGCTTCTTGCACTCTATCTTTGTAACTTTGTTGAAGCATGTCTTTACGCTTGCAAGAAGCATTCACCACATTGATCACCATTCCTAACATATTAAAAAAGTTCTCAACTCCGTCATGTTTATTTGCAGCCGCCACAACAACTAATTGAAGTTGGTGAGCAAAATAATGGATATAATATCTTTTTGAATACTTTGAGAAACCATTTGATTATTCTTTGGAGTATTTTTTAATATAACTTTACCTACATCCTCATTGCAATTACCAATTAAGGCTAATGTTTCTAAGAACATGCCTTTAGAAATAGACATTTTAGATTCATCGTGACCACGAAAGGGCAATGCATTCTTCAACAAGAATCTACAAGCCTTAATTGAAGCATTTAATCGTATTTGGTGCTCATTCTTCTCCTTCTCAGTTTGCTTATGAAAGGCAACGGCAATAGATCGATCTTGGCTCATTAAATCCTCACCTTTCTTAAGTGCTCTATTGTGAAAACTAATGTCGCCAACATGAAGACCAAGTCTCTCCGTTTTATTCCAACTATTAAAGCCATATGTTACAAAAGCATCACTCCCACATTGTCCTACGTAATGATATCTAAACAAATAACAACACAAACAAAAAGCTCTATCCGTTTTTACACTATACTTCAACCAATTAGCGTATTGATCAAACCAGGCCGGACAAAAACGTCTTCCTTTACTCCCGGCATATTTTTTTGGAAATGCATGACCCCGTGGTTGACAAGGTCCTCTAAGCAAGTATTTTCTTCTTATTTCATCCCTTTGATTAGGATGATATTCCGAAATCTTTTTCCTATCGGCTGTATCCCAAGGAAGATCGTTCAAATCAATTTCGTAGGGCATCGAAGGAGCATAGCTTGATTCAGATGTTGATGCTTTCCTTTTAAAAAATCTTTCCATTTTTTTCTAGCAATAACAATAACAAGATAAAAATCAATGGTTTAAATAACACAAAGACCAAATAATATAAAACTGATTAAAGTGAAACTTATCTGGTTTAGTTATTAGGTAGTTTGGAAAAAGTTGAACCCAAACCAAATAATTTGAAATTTGATTTGACCATGAAGAAACTAAAATATGTACTTCAAATGTATATTATCTCCTTAATTAGTTAATAGTTATTTCACACTTATATTTCTAAGATTTATGTCAACTTAGGGTCGTTTACTTAAATGTTTACCAGGTAAGTATTTATCGATATGAGTCAACACTATAATTTATTTTTTTGGGTAATTTTTTAGTGCATCAAAACGATAAAGTATGCAAAAATTTACCCGGTAAACGTTTACCCGGGTAAGAGTCGTCACTCTCACTTACTGGGTAAGACTCTCTATTCTTTCACCACTCTTACCGGTAAGATTCTCCATCATTTTACCGCTCTAACCGGGTAAGATTCTAAACCCTTATCATGTTCATTTGGTAAAGAAAATTACCTGGTAAACACTTACTGAATAAGCGTTTATTAAACGTCCCCTTAATGTGTAGATCAACTACATGCTTATAATTGTGAAAAAGATTACTTTGATTTTGTTTTTGTGGCAGTCAAACTAGATTGGAAATTAAGGGTCGATCAGGTTTGCAGGATTGTTTTTGAGGGATTTAGATTTCATGGAGAGATTTGGATTTGAATGGATTTGAAATCATTTGTGTCCTTGGTTTATAAGATTTGAAATGGAATTGGATTTCATTATTTATAAATAATTTATATACAAAATTATAAATAATTATAAAAATAATTGAGTTAGATTTTTATTAATCGATTATTACAAAACAAATGATTTTAACATTTTTTAACCTTATTGCATTATGAAATCCCATGAAATCCCGAGCACCACCTTAGGGAGCGTTTGGTTCGCAGAATGATTTTTAAAGAAAATGAAATTTGTCAAAGGAATTGGAATGAAATGTTATTAGGTTTGACCAAGTGTTTGGTTGGCAGAAATGAAATTTAATCTGTCTAATGAATTGGAATTTGCCTGTTTGATTTGCAACAGAATTGGAATGCAATGATGAAAAAGACAAAAATACCCTTTCTTCATAATTTGTTTAGCTTTTTATGCAAATTAAGAAAACCCCTTTTATGCAAGTATAAACATAGACATCAAATACATATATATACACAAACACACACACACAGAGAGAGAGAGAGGGGGGGGGGAGGTTTACTTTGCAAAACAAGTTATTTGTACAAACCGTACAAAGCTCATTCAATCAATTTTAATTTTTCATGTTGTTCATTTTTTTGTAATTATAAAAGGTTGATTAATAATTTTTCATTGTGGAGGGTGTTAATCATGAATATTATCGTCTTCATTATTTTAATTTTAGAGAAATACACGAGACAGTTTCATTAAAATTTCATTAAGTATTATATGAAACAATTTCATAACCATATATGAAACAACTTCATCAAAAAAAATATTATATGAAACAATTTCACAAGATTAAACAATTTCATGAAAAAATTTCATAAAATTAAACGACGAAATCGATGGATGAGGTTAGTTTGCACGGTTTGTACAAAGTGGGTGGTTTGCATTTGATCGCTCATCTCTCTCTCTCTCTCTCTCTCTCTCTCTATATATATATATATATAGGAGCGTTCAAATAAAAACCGGCCCCATTTGTGTAAACCGTGTAAACCAATCTCATCCATCCATTTTCTTGATCAATGGCCAAAATTAGTTTACTTTATTTTAGGAAATTAAATAAAAATATATATTAAAAATTTATTTTATTTCAACAGTAAGGGCATAAATAGTAAGCAAAATTTAATATTTGGTAACATCTTACTCGATCTTCAATGAATCTTTTTTCATGCAAAATTATTTTCTTCCAAGATTAGTTTATTTTCATGAATCTTTTTTCATGCAAAATTATTTTCTTCCTTTCGTTCCTGGTTTGAAGCATTAATTCCTTTAAGCCTTGCAATCTTAAAGATTCTAAAGCATATTACAATCTTCAAGATTCTGGAGCAATTTCTTCATGTATCGTTCATCATTCAATTATTTCATGACGAACCAAATACATTATGCAACCGTTTCACTAGTCATGCTCAAGAATGCCATGAACCAGTTTCACTTTTATGAAACATATTTCATGTACAGTAATTTTCTTATTTCACCATTGATTTGATGGATTCATTCCTTTAAGCCTTACAATCTTCAAGATTCTGGAGCAGGTTACAATCTTCAAGATTCTGTAGCAGATTAAAATCATTTCCTCTTTTCATCATGCACTTAGTTCATGACGCACCAAATACAAAATGCACCGGTTTCATTTTCCTCTTCACCAACTAAATGGATCAACTACACAATCAATGCAACGGGTTCACCATGAAAATGTTTCAGTTCACATAATTTATTTGCAACATGAATCAGTTTCACGTTCATGAAACTTGTTTCATTTCTGGATTTTGTTTTTGTTCATCTACGATTTGATGATTTCATTATACACTTCAATTGTTTCATCAAGACCCGTTTGTTGATTCTTAAAGAATACAATATATGAAATTCAAATTTTTAATATTAGAATATAATTAAATATTTAAATGTTACCATTTATACAATTTCCTTTATTACGTTTCCTTAATTAAGATTTATTAATAACTTCCATATTTAATAGAAAATATTGTAAATGATTGAAATACCCCTATTGATTAATTTTAATTAGAAAAAAATGGAATTTTCCTATTGATCGAAATTGGTTTACACGGTTTCTTAGAAATGCACGGTTTTCATTTGAACGTGCCCATATATATGTGTGTGTGTGGAGGTTCAAACGAGAACACCGTCATTTTACAAAAACGTGAGAACACCCTTGTCACATTTGATAATACGCATAAGGGAACCATGTGATATGCAGACGACATGTTCTACGACTTAGGCCGCGTCAAAGGTTGTCTGCGTCTATGATTTAGCATCACATATGATGGTTTTGATGGATTATAGTATCATATCAACAACAACTTTATCACATATGATAATACTTGTGAGGGGGCTTAGTGGTGTAAGGGCGATTTGGCCCACAACCAAGATTGTATCGAAAATCGCCCGCATCTCTAATTTAGTATCACATATGTATCATTTGTGATAAAATAATAGTATTACATGTGATTGTCTATAGTAAAAGGGTGTTCTCGCGTTCTCTTAAAATGAAGGTGTTCTCGTTTCAACTCTTCCCTATATATATATATATACACACACACACACACACACACACACATACATATATATATATATATATATATAGGGGCCTACTCAAGGGAGAACTGAGTTGTTTGTGGTAACTGTGAGAACCAATCTCAACCAATCATTTTAATATATTAAT
>NC_037529.1:15448877-15456047 GCF_001531365.2 Cynara cardunculus var. scolymus | reverse complement strand
TTAACCATTGATATTTAAGATGTGTGGTTGAGATTGGTTCTCACAGTTACCACAAACAACTCAGTTCTCATTTGATTAAGCCCCTATATATATATATATATATATATATATATATATATATATAAGGTTTACTTTGCAAATCATGTTATTTGTACAAACCGTATAAACTTCATTCAACCAATCATAATTTTTTATTTTGTTCATTTTTTTTGTAATTATGAAAGGTTAATTAATCGTTTTTATAGTGCAAGGTGTTAATCATGGATATTATCATCTTCATTATTTTAATTTTAGAGAAATACATAAAACAATTTTATTAAAATTTCATTAAGTATTATATGAAACAATTTCATAATCATATATGAAACAATTTCATCAAGAAAAGTATTATGAAACAATTTCACAACATTAAACAATTCCATGAAAAAATTTCATAAGATTAAACAATGAAATCAACGGATGAGGGTGGTTTGCACGGTTCGTACAAATTGGGTGGTTTGCATTTGATTGCTCATCTCTCTCTATCTCTCTCTCTCTCTCTCTCTCTCTATATATATATATATATATACACACACACACATTCAGCCAGTGACAGTTTTATTGAAAGAAGATGAAAGCATTACAGTTTCATATTTGAAGCAGAAATCAACAAACAGTTCATTCGAAGCAAACATAAAGCAGTAGAAGAAATCAGTAACAAGTTCAGGTTCGAAAAAAAAGAAACAGAAAGAAAGTAGTAGCGGAAATCGAAGCAAATAGAAAGCAGTAGCAGAAATCTTTAACAGGGTCGATAAGATGAAAGCAGTAGCAGGTTCATTCGATAAGCAAAGAGAAAGCAGTAGCAGGTTCGATCATTTGATGAAAGCAGTAGCAGGTTCATTCGATAAGCAAACATAAAGCAGAAAGAAAGCAGTAGCAAAAATCTGTAACAGGCTCGATCGTTTGATGAAAGCAGAAAGTAGCGTTCGATCGGTTGATGAAAGTAGCATACCCCGATGAAAGCAGTGTTGATGAAAGCAACGTTCTTTGATGGCGCGACTAGGGTTTAATAGTGTAATGAAGGTATTTTTGTCATTTACATACTTTTGGATGGAATGGATTTCAATTCCCTCAGCTTTAGGAAGGAATGATGAATTCTTACAATTTGGGAATCTTTGGAATTCAATTCCATTCCATGGATAAACAAACATTATAATGGAATTTGGTCAACGGAATTGACCATTCCGATTCCATCAGATTCCGACGAACCAAACACCCCATAAGGATTTCAAAATCCTATATTGGAAGGATTTCAATTTAATTCTAGAATTTCAAATCCGGACAATCTTACATACCAAACATGATATTGGAATGAATTTGAAACTCAAATCCTTTCAAATCCATTTTATTCCTTCAAACCAAACAGGATCTAAGGAATTTCCTAAAAATTGAAGAATCAAGAAGCAAACCACACACTCACCTTGGTTGTGATCAGGGGTGCTCAAAAATCCGACCAACCCAACCCAACCCAACATGACATAACCCAACCCGAAGCAACCCGATGTCTAATCGAGTTGTAAAATTTTCAAAACATAGGTATTGGGTTGATATTGGGTTATTATTATTTGAACCAAACCCAACCCGATGAACCCGATATCCTTTTATTTCTTAGATTTAATATGATTGTTGAATTTCTATTAATATATACATTAGACAATTACGCTATCATGTATGCTTTTCATATACACATATTTTCAATCTATTCATATCTCTATATAACTCATTCATATATATGTTCAGTAACTGTGAACATATATATGTAAATTGAGAAAATTAACTGAATGTGATATACGTAAGAAATATAGATAAGTTGTATCAAATGGTTGATGATGAACAAGAAATTATGAGTAGAGGAATAACATATTCAATGTTAGAAAAATATTTTAATATACCAAAATATCAATCTGACCAACTGACTAACCCTACCAACCCGTATGAGTTGGGTTGAGTTGGGTTGCACTTTGGTTTGGGTTGGGTTGGTTAAGATTTTTCCAAACCGCAAGCATTAGGTTGAGTTGTTCAAATGTATTCAACCCGATAAATCAAACCCATGAGCATCCCTAGTTGTGATAACCATTTTATATGCATGACAAATGAGATCATCATAGTAATAAGCTTAAATTGAAACATCCAATAATGACAAGGCAACAACCTTTTGTACCATTTTTGTGAAACAATGGTTGAAAGTTGGAATAATTAGGCATGAAAAAAGGACATACCTAAAAAGGGAACTATTTTAGTACTTTCACAATATATTTCCATACCATCATTTGATTCAAAAGAGTAAAATACAAGCAAAATTTAATATCAATTAATTAAAGAATTATTTTTCATTTTTTAAATAACAACATTAATTATATTATTACAATTCAAAGTCTCAACAACAAAAAAAATCAACACTTTTTTCATTTTAAAAACAACCATGTTAATTATATTATTAAAATATTTCATGAATTTAATAAAATATTATTATCATCTTTTAAACATTTAATCTTCAAGCTTCTTATATACCATTTAAATTATATATATTTTTTATTAACCTGAATATCTAACTTGTTATACGAGCCGATTAATTCCAAGACGGCTGGAGTCACCACATTTGAATCTCCGTAGCCACAAAGGGATAAAAAAATATATATATTTTTTAGAATGAAATATTTGATAGTTTTGTAATTTTACTAATTTTTAAAAGGTTTAGCCTCAGAGGTCACAAGAGATTTTATTCTTTATTGGATTTGAATCTGAGACCTCCAAACACTTTTTATTTATTGGAATCAAGCTTAAACCAATCAGACACCATCCGTATAGTTTTAAAAATATGCATACAGCAATGGAACCAAAACTTGTAAAAATAATTATATATATATTTAGAATGGAATGAATTAAACCCCAAATGGATTGGAATTCTTCTTCTTGCTCTGGTATCCTTTCTTGGACACAACAATAAACCCCAAAGTCAGTCTTGAATTGGATGGTTGAAATATAATTCAGGTTGCAGGTCTGTTTATGTCCCCACCCGATCTTCATCACTATCACCATCACTATCACTATCCCTATTTTTAAATCAGTTCCTATCTCACTTTGCTCTGCAATTCTCCATGACTGTAAGTCACTAATTTTTGCTTCTTCTACCACAGGATCGAATCTGTTTGATTTTAGGTTTGTTAATCTTATCTCTGTTAATTAGTTGTTCAAATTAATCCACAGTATTACAGAAGAAATCAAATTCCTGCCTTCGGTAGTTGGAATTGCAACGACGATCTACCTTTCACACAATGCTTTGAATCCGCCACACAACCAGGTTTGATCTCATGTAGCTACACTGAAGATCGTGATCTCTACGTCGCCGGAGATTTATACCGGAACAACATCGTCACTCCCGCCATTATCGTCGCTCCTCGCCGGAGAGTAATTAATTGATCGTTTTGCTATTCAAAATTTCAAATCCAAACCGTTACATGATCTGAAGTCGATGCGTTGTTTTCTGTTACTCGACAGGGTTACACAAAGGAAGTTAAAAAGGACGCATGGGTGGCTAATTGCGACTGTGATGAGAAGAAGGAAGCACCGACACCTGTGGCACGGAGCAGGAAGGCGGTGGATGAGGATTTGTACAAGATCTCCCCGGAGCTCCTCCGTGCAAAGCCGAGAAGGGTAAGTAAATCCGTCAACTCCTGTTTCGTCGTTGAACCTAATCATGAATAACAACATTTCACGAGCCCACAGACCACTTCTTTCTGGCCCTCCACTGCCTTATCATACTTGAAGTCAACATTCTCTTCCTAACAAATTTCAACAAGATGATCATTACTTTTAAGACTAAATGTTCAACAAAATTTCAACCATATTAATAATTTCTTTTATTAAATATAAATTAAATTATAATAAAAAATTGAATTAAAGAAGTTATATCAAAAAAAGAAAATTATTAAATAGTTAATTTAATATTAATATCAATTATTTTTCTAAAATTTTTATACTATTTTCAAATTTATATTCATTCAAAAATAAAAATATTATATCGATATAGACAGAATAAAAATTAAACATCAAAATCGAGATTTATCTCACAGCATCATATAAGTACCCTTCTAATGTATTTTAAATTTAAATGATCTTCATCTGCTTTTTGACTTTAAAACATTTTAGACATATGTTTTATGTATTTGTCACATTATTTTATGGTTCTTTTTTACCATATAAATTAAACTTGTACGACAAGAATATTATTAATTAGTAGATAACTGTAATACGTAAAAGCTTTGTTATTTAACCCATAAAATTAAAAATATAATGGATTTTATCACGTGTGTTGATATACATTAAATTATGAAACCGATTACATTAAAATACGACATATTTGAGGTTTTATTTTTAAAATCTATATTTTAAGAAAAGCATTACGCATTTAATGGTGTTAAGGGAATCAATATGTAATAACTCATAGTATCTGCAATAAATTCTTTATGATATAATAATCTCTAAAAAATATTTTTTTTATTATTATTAAAATATTTTATATTTTATAAATTTATCATTACTTTTAAAAAAAAAAAATACAACCATATAATTGGTATAACCAATTTAAAAGAATTCTTTTTTCTTTAAGAGAACAATTCTCTCTTACACGTTATTTTAAGGATTGAATGTATGAAATAATAAATTTTTTTCATAAATTTTTTTATTTTAGCATTTTATTTTTGTTTTTCTTTATTACGACAATGTATTTTTAAATTATTTTTTATTAAGGCATCGCACTTTAAAAAATCTACTCATTATAGTAATGAATAACCTGTTACCTTTTAAACTGGTTAACCTCTTGATTTTTTTTGTTTGTGTTGCTTTAATGAGGTCATGTGGATGACACATCATTTTAATGATTTAATTAAAATAAAATAAAAACTTGTTTCAAATTATTATTAGTGATTTTCATTTTTCATTACTTTGATTTAAAAAACATTTGTTTTTTTTATTATTTTCTTCATATTAAGTTGCATGCAAATTAAATATTCTAGAGTAAAATATTTCTTTAATAAATATGCTACATTATTTTTGAGATATGTTTTGTTTGTAAAAAAAGTAGCACTTCTTATTTTATGTTGTTTAAAGATATACATATCTTTTAAAGTTCTTTCTAAAATGTTCACGAAATCAATTATATTCTACAATTTTTTAATATTGTTATATTAATAAATAATTCAAAAAATCTAAAATAATTTAATATATTTATACGTCAAGGAAAAGTTTTTGAACAAATATAATATATTCTTTAATATTAGTTTTATTAATGTTAGTATATTAATGAATAATTTAGAATTTTTTAATTCATTTAATATATTTATTAAATAACATGTAAAATATCTAAATATAAAATTAAAAATACATTGTTTAATAAGAACTAGTAGATCAATAATAAAATAATTTTGAAAGTACAATGCTGTAATAAGAAAGTCAATCACAATAGTACATGTGGACAACCTACATGGACAATGAGGCGGGATAGAAACCTAGTATAATGGATAAATTTAAATTAAAAGGTTACCCAATACTATAATAGGTAAACTTTTTAAAGTACAATGTTCTAATAAAAATAGTTTGAAAGTATATTGTTTGTAAGTGAGTACAACAACTCTAACCATGATTAATGTTTACCGGGTAAATTGTTGCATACGGTATCGTTTTATTAACTAAATCTTACTGAAATTTATCGATAAATACTTATTGGATAAGTGTTTGATAAACAATTATTAAAATAAGTTATATAAAGAATAAATTTGACTTTTGGAGGCAATTTATGTTGAATGTGAAGTGAATAAACCATGTGGTGTTGCTTTGTTTGACAGAGGAGATGGGGATGGTTTTCAAGCTGCATGCTACCAGCATGTGTCGTGTGAATCAGCTTTCATATCAGACTCATGTTTACTTGTCATTTACAGTATTTCCTATTAATTATTAATAATACCAAGTAGGATGCATTTTTGTGTACTACCAACTTTTTGAAGTATTACAAGTAGTTGGATTTAACGTTTTTTTATCTGAACATGTTTATTAGTTAATTTAACGGAGTTTAAACATAGAAATTTAAAAAGTTGTATTTATACAACAATAAGTCGTAAAATTCGATATTAAAAGATATTTAATAACATAAGAAAAATGTTTGATAACATAGTAAAGATAATTTCTTGAAACACACCATTTTCATCACGGGGAATCTTATAAAAAATTCCATCTGATAAAAAAACATGACTTATAATTATTGTAACTTACAGTATCCTCAAGTATAGTTTACTTTAATCCAGTATATCTCTTAACTGTTGTTTCTTTCTGATGTCATAATCGTATGAGATACATGATAATACAGTCGATTTACATTTCACGAGTCCATGACTTTCTAAAAGGGAGCTACACAACAGCTACAATATAGGAGTTTGATAGAATATAGAATATATTAATTAACCTAGACCCCTCTTGCACATATACTCAAAATACGATCATAAAACATGAAACTTGTTTTTGTCCCAAAACATTGTACAAAAACTTAAATATATAGACTATAGAGTATAAACATCCTTATAACCATCATGTGAGTTGTATCGTCATCGTGAGATTGCAAAATCAAATACATATAGATCACATGGTCAATGTTTAGTCTAACACAGGCTGTCCTCAAGAGAGGCCGAGTCGGCCTTATGTCCAGGGCCCACAAAATAGGGGCTCGATTTTTTTATAATATAATACTATAGTAGTAGTCAATAGATTTAGTAAATAAAAATGATAATTTTTTAATATCTAATACTACCAAAAAGTAATTTTGTATTATGTTAAGGGCTCAAACATCTATTAATTAAATATATTGGAAAAGAATACATGTAAAAGCTAAAAAAATTAATTGGTTGTTCATTTTATAGTATTGTTTATTGTCTTTTTAGATCTTCAAATTATTTGTCCGTAAAATATTGATATATTTCCATCATTTATCTTTCACCAACTCTTTTGATTATTTCATCCGTATAAATTCTATTTATGTATCTATACTATATTATAAAGCATTTGGCTAAAATTCTTAAAAACTCTTAAAACTCTTAAACCCGTTCATCCCTAAACAATTTCATCCCTATCCGATTTCATCCC
>NC_037529.1:15442081-15446997 GCF_001531365.2 Cynara cardunculus var. scolymus | reverse complement strand
TCGCTTTCTCAAAATCACATAAAGCCATATTATAACATCGACTGAGATAAAGGATAAAATGAAATATTAAAAACACGATGTATCTCGCTGCATTGCGCGAGTACGCTTCTAGTTAAATATAGTATATTTTTTGTTATTAACTAAGAGAACTCGTAACTTTTGAAAAAAAATTACCAACTATGTGTGACATTCCAACTTATATCTATATTTAGGATTTCAAAATTAGCCTTGTTTTTTCATACATTATTGACTCCTTATTATCTGATATTTATTGGATGAATTTCATATCTCCAAAACAAGAATAAGATTTCAAACTATAATTAGTATAACCTTTTGATTCTAAAATTGATGGTTTCGAAAAAGTCTGTTTTAACCATAAAGGTTTAAAATGAGATGAAAAACTTAATTTATATTAATGTACTTAGAATAGTTAACATTGTAACCTCAAATAATGGTAATCTATATATTAAAGGTATATTATAAGATACTTTTACCGTGGAATGGATCTATTTAAATGATATGGTAAATAATAATAATTTAAAAATGATTATTGATTAATTTTGCATCTAGGAATACTCGAAAAAACAGTTTTATATGAAATATTAATATATTTTTTTAAACTAAAATATTTTTTATGATAAAAACGACATATTCAACCACAAGGGTGGTGCCTGATTGGTTTGAGCTTGACTCCAAAGGCTAAAAGTACCAGGAGGTCTCAGGTTCAAATCGAAGGAAGAATAAAAATCCCCTTGTGGCCACGGAGGTTCAAATACGGTGACTCTGGGTTATCTGCAAAAGAAGTGGTCGATCTGGGATTAGTAAGCTCGCATAGTGGGTTGGATATCGAAGTTAGAGATGGCCAAATCAGCCCGGCCCGGCCCGGGACCGCCGGAGGACCGGGACCAGGACCGACAAAGGACCGACCCGGGACCGGTAAAGACCGGTTATGGGACCGAAAACTGGGACTGGTTGAGGTTTTTGGTAGTTTCGTGGGACCGGGACCGGTTATGGGACCGACTATGGACCAGCCCGGCCCGGCCCGAAAATTCAAATAATTTTATAAATAAATGTATTTTTAAATAATTTTATAATGTATTTTTATAAGAAAACGTAATTTTAATTATATTAAAACGCATTTTTAAAGTGTATTTGAGKGAMYHAATTGTAAATTTTATAATGTATTAAAAATATATATCATTAAAAAAATCAAAAAACAATCTTATTTTTTAATGCAAGGTCCGGTTGGGACCGGGACCGACGGCCCATAACCGGTTATGAAGTACCTTGACCGGTCCTATCATTTTCGACCGGGACTGGGACCGGTTACGCCGGGACCGGTTATGGCCGGTTATGAGAAAGGCTAGGACCGATTGGGACCGGCCCGGGACCGGTTTTTGGCCATCTCTAATCCAAGTTAATAAAAAAACGACATAATCACTATTTTTTTTTCATATTTATAAAATGTCTTTTTATATCTCGTCCGGTACCTATAAAATATTATAAACAAAGCTCATCTACCATGAATATAACTCAACCAAGTACATAGGTACACTTTACATTCGAGGCACAATTAATTGGTCCACCGTTATCATCTCATGGCTTCCCGACATATGATCCAAAAACATTTCATCAGATTGTTCATGCTTTGAGTTTCATAACAAACATGCATATTAACACTTAGGGGACGTTTACCAAACATTTATCCTGTAAGTGTTTATCGGTAAAATTTAACACTATTAATTACTTACCGGTAAGATTTTAGTTCATCAAAACGACATTGTATGCAACAATTCACCCGGTAAGCGTTTACCGTAGTAAAAGTCGCCCCCCTCACTTACTGGGTAAGACTCATGGTCATTCTCTCGCTCTTATCGGGAAAGATTCTTAGTTCTTATCATATTCATCCGGTGAGGTAATGTGACTTGGTAAACGCTAACCCGGATAAGTGTTTGGTTTACGACCCCTTACATACATGTAGCATGAACATAATTTATTTGAAAAATAAACTATGATCATATACATTTAAAAATGTATCAGAATTGAGTTAATGGTCATATAAAACTCACCTCAACTTTAAGCTCGACTACATAAATCAACATTATGCTAGTCTCTCTCTCTATATATATATATAAAATAACTGAAAACAATTATTTTATTTAAGGGGCGTTTGGGATTGCTTATTTGAAATAACTTATGTTTTTCTGCAAAAGTCCTTATCAACTTATTATAAGTAAGATTGTTTTAACTTCTTCAAAAACTTTTTATTATCGGTTTGACACCAGTATAAGTTGTTTATCCAAACACTCAAAAATGCTTATTACCGGTGCCATACCGAAATAAGTCAATAAGTTGTTTTTATAATATCATAAATTATTCAAGTATATCAAATTTTTACTTTGTTGTTCCACTATAACCACAAGAATTATTTTTTTTTCCGTGTTATGTATTGGTTGAAACCAAATTTAATCTTGCTTTTGAACTTCTTGGTATTTTAGTTCACATAAGTTTTTGGATCGTTAAAGTATAGTACATACTACATTTTACAATTAACAAAGGTTGGGTTCTAGTTAGAATGAGAGTTAATGTGAAAAGCGTAAGAAAGAATCTCCACCCTTAGATGCATTTTAGGATGAGATGCACTAGATCTTCCCGTATAAAACGTGATTCATGGGTGAGTTTGAGATTAAAGGTGATCAAGTGTCCAAATCCCTCCGCACGCTTCTCACCTTAACTTTATTTCTCACATAATTTTTTGTCTTATAATAGGGTTGGGTTCCAATGGGAAGCGTACGAAGAGATCTTCACCCTATCATATATATATATAGGGGGAAGATCAAATGTTAACCAACAATTTTGTGTTAACTTTGAAAATCATGGCAACCAATCATATTTCATTCTTCTTGTAGGTTTATGTCATGTTCACATTTTATTTATAAGGGTATTTCAGTAAATTAATTTGATATGTAATTCCCAAACAATTAATGAGGAGTTACAAATCATCAAATCCCAAAAAAATATATGCATTTATAATATTAATATTTTTATTTTTTTAATCTTGATTTTTCATGTTCATTGTTTTATCAATTTTTAATTCGCATAGAAAACACGGTAGCAAAAAATTTCGGTATCGATCAAGCTAATATGGATAAACGCAATGGAAAATAAATCGACAACAGTGAGAATTATAATACGTACCTAATTCACATGTTCAAATGGAAGTACATTCACGACCCATTTTCATATTGTCATATTACCGACTTTTATGAATCATGAACCATTGTGTTCATGTTACTTCTATCATATGAGCACACGTGTTGTTTTTTAAGCTTGATACCAAATCTTTATATTTGTGTAAGTGTTTACACCCGGTGTTCATATATTTTATACGATACAAACAAGAGGTGAACACGATATGAACATGGGGTGAACAACCATATAAGATCAGAAACATATATGAACAAGGGGTGAACCTTAAATGGTGTGGATGCAATGCATGTATAAAACTCCAATTGACAAAAGATCGTTCATGAATGTGTTTATAATGAAGGAACTATTGTTCATAAGCTGTTCATATCGTGTTTATACCTGTCTTTTTTTTTCCGTATAGCAGTTATTCTTATTATGTTCATATTGTGTTCATAAAATGCTATGTAATCCAAGTTCATATATATGTCAAAAAAAAATTCGTATTTGACACAATGGTTCATATATATAGTTGTGTTCATATGGTTCTTACATTAACAAAAATAAATTAGCAATAATTATAGAATTTTTGATTTTGTAACTCACAATTAATTAATGATATGAAAGTTATATAAGTTTTTTTTACCTAAATACCCTTTTCAACTTTGTTCACTTATCTTTTTGAAATTTTAAATTTAAAAAATTAAGTTTTTATCATGATTGAATGGCCAAGATCGGTTAACAAAGTTAACACAAAAACTTTAGTTAACATTTGAACCTGACCCTATATATATATATATATATATATAGGGTTAGGTTCACGTGAGATCGGCCTGTTTTCGTGAGACCCGTGAGACCACTTTTTTATACTTAAAACTTCACAACAAAACGTTGTGAAGATGAAAAAAAGTCTTACTTTCATAGCAAAAAACACTGTGAAAGTTATCTTACAGCAAAAACACTGTGAAAAGTTACCTTCACAGCAAAAACACTGTGAAGGTTACCTTCATAACGTTTTGCTGTGAAGTTTCAAGTATAAAAAAGTGGTATCGCGGGTCTCACGTGAACCCAACCCTATATATAGGGTTATATATATAGACTTGGGATCATGTGAGACCAAAGGTTTTTCGTGAGACACGTAAGACCAATTCTCAACCCTTATATTAGATCTACAATCTGAACATTCATAATCACAAAATTGCCACGAGACTTCTCAATAATCACAAAATTGACACCGTGTAACTTTAGATCATTAGCTTATAAAGTTGATCAATGAACATAAATTGGTCTTACGGGTCTAACGAAAAACCTTTGGTCTCACGTGAACCCAACCTTATTAAATATATATATATATATATAGGGGCCTAATCAAATGAGAATTAATTAGTTTGTGGTAACTGTGGGAACCAATATTAACCACAAATCAATAGATAAATTAGGAAATTTATAATTTTGGCAATTTTGAATTAAACTATTAATGCAAAGATATTTTTGGTATTTTAAAACTTTCCTCCCTCTTCTTTTACCGTCCGCCGGCCACCGTCCGCCGGCCACCGTCCTCCGGTGATACTACAATGATATCAYAATGCATCATATATGTGCTTGGGTATCACATTGATGTCGTTTGTGTGGTCGATCGAAGATGTAACACAGTGGTATCACTATGCATCTTATATATGATTAGGTATCACAATGTATCTTTTATTTAACAGAGTCAATATTTTTAGGTA
>NC_037529.1:15439725-15440926 GCF_001531365.2 Cynara cardunculus var. scolymus | reverse complement strand
ATCAAATCGGTGGTGAAATAAGAAAATTACTGTACATGAAATAGTTTTCATGAAAGTGAAACTGGTTCATGGCAGTATTGAGCCTGATAAGTGAAGTGGTTGCATAAGTGAAACAATTTCATGTTGTATTATAAACTTTTATGAAGTCAGTAATCGATGAAAAATTTTCGTTATCTAAGTGTAACGGATCCGTCTACCAGTATAATGAAAATTACGAAATATGATCAGTATTACATGGATTAGTCTGTTGATTAAATTTTGAAACCAATTTCGTTCATATAATGTAATTCAAAATTTAAACGATTCACTCCATATAATTGATTTTTGATATGTCTTATTGATGGATGTGATTTAAAGTTAAAAATAATATATTGGCTTAAAAAATGAAAATAGTGTTATTAATATCGAGAAGGATGTTACCAAATGTTAAATTTTGTTTACCATTTGTGCCCTTAATGTTGAAATAAAATAAAATTTTAATATATATATATATATATATATTTTAATTTCCTAAAATAAAGTAAATTAATCTTGGCCATTGATCAAGAAAATGGATGGATGAGATTGGTTTACACGATTTACGCAAATGGGGGCAGGTTTTTATTTGAACGCTCATATATATATATATATATATATATATATATATATTATAAGCTAATGATTTAATGGTCTAAACTTGCACGGTGAAATTTTTTGTGATCATTGAGAAGTCTCGTGGCAATTTTGTGATTATGAATGTTCAAATTGTAGATCTAATCCAATGGTTGAGAATTGGTCTTACGGATCTCACGAAAAACCCTCGGTCTTACATGATCTCAAGTCTATATATATATATATATATATATATATATATATATATATATAGACTTGGGATCACGTGAGACCAACCTGTTTTCGTGAGACTCGTGAGACCAGCTTTTTACACTTGAAACTTCACAGCAAAATGTTGTGAAGGTAACCTTCATAGTGTTTTTGCTGTGAATTCGACTTTTTTAAACCTTCACAGTGTTTTTGTTGTGAAGTTTCAAGTATAAAAATGTGGTCTCAAGGGTCTTACGAAAACAGTCTGGTCTCACGTGAACCCAACCCTATATATATACATATATATATATACATATATATATATATACATATATATATATATACATATATATATATACATATATATATATATATATATATATACAGGGTTGGGTTCACG
>NC_037529.1:15426502-15439050 GCF_001531365.2 Cynara cardunculus var. scolymus | reverse complement strand
ATATTGATTTGCATTCCAAAAATAAAATATTGATAAGATTTAGTGAAATAATTTCAAAAAAATTAATCCGTTTGTGCAAACATGTTCATGATTCTGATAAATTAYATGAAATCAYAYMTATTTGTTGAAGATTGTATCCATAATATTTAAGAATGTGAAATCAATAATTTTTTTTTGCAAAAAATTCATCCTGGAGATTRATAACGTAATGAAAAACAATGGTAAAAATTCTATTGATTCTTCAATTCATGTCAATTTGATGAAGATAGTGTATATGCCAATTCTCATGAAGTAAATGTAGATGTTATGGAGGTTGTAGTATCATGTGGTACATTTTCATTCCCCAGAGGTTGTGGACACATGTGGTACCTAAAACATTCATGGATACCACAGTGATTAATGTGTCTGCAAGCAGTTTGGAAATGGGAATGTATCTATGCAAACACATGTGGTACCTATAACTATGTTAACATGTGGTACATATTAGTGTGTTGTTTGCATAGGTACATTTTCATTTACCAAAGGTTGTGGTTTCGTGTGGTACCTAAATCATTCATGGATACCACAATGATTAATGTTTCTGTGCAAACAGTTTGGAAATGCAAACATATGTGATATCTATGTTTGTGGTAACATGTGGTACATCTTACTGTTTTGAATTTACATATAAAAAAACGAGTTTTTGGTGATGCAAATGTACATCAGATACTAGGGTGTCAGATACATACGGTAGCATGTACTTCTCAAGTCCAATGATTATCCTTACTTTTAGAGAACAAAAACATGATTTTAAATTAATTCATTATTTAAACAAGTAGGAAATACTTTGAGCCATTATGGAAAGCTAATCTAATTTTGCCCTTTTTTATTATGTCATTACATATCATTAATCTAATTTGACCATTTTGCCCTTTTTTATTATCTCATTAAATGTCATTAATCTAATTTTGGAATCACATTAATTAAGATTCTTTTCAATTTTAATCATTGATATTTAAGATGTGTGGTTGAGATTGGTTCTCACAGTTACCACAAACAACTCAGTTCTCATTTGATTAAGCCCCTATGGATATATATATATATATATATATATATATATATATGTATGTATGGGCAAGTTCATTTGTTAACCTTAATTATTATGTTAACTTTATAAACTAATCATGACCAATGATTTTTAAAATAAATGGTTGAGATTAATCGATTTGTAAATTTAATTTATTAAATTTGTAATCTCACAAACATATGTGAACATAATTGTTGAAGGGTATTTATGTAAAAGATAATATGCATTCAATGACATCGGTTACAAACAGTAGAAATTGTATAAGTTCAATTGTGTTCATAATTGCCATAATTGTTCATAGATGTTCAATTTGTGTCCATAATTGCCACAAGTGTTCATATATGTTCAATTTGTGTTCATATTGCCACAAGTGTTCACATATGTGTTTATAATTGCCACAAGTGTTCATATATATTCAATTTGTGTTCATAATTGTCACAAGTGTTCATATATGTCAATTTGTGTTCATATGGGTATATGCATGTCAATTTGTGTTCATAATTACCAAGACACTCGCTTTAATTATTTACTTCACTTCCCGATCTCGAACTCCGACTGCCAACATAAACAAAATTAACCTTCTCAATTTGTCGTGTTGTTTTCCAATGTCTTTATTCATAATTGTTTGAACGATAACAAACACTTTACTAGCGTATCTCCTCCACCAATCACAAATTTATAAATATTGAAAATGGAAGATCAATGTTAAAAAAATGAAAAAAAATCACAATATCAATATCAAAAATGCAAAAATTATGAGATTTTATGGAACTTGTAACTCCCAATTAATGATATAGGAGTTACAAAAAATTACCCATATACCCTTAATATTAAATTCTTAGATAGTGAAGAACCTAATACTAAGATGAATTGTGATTGGTCTAAAAGGTTTATAAAGTTAACACAATAATTTGGGTTAACATTTGAAGTAAGATGAATTGTGTTGGCTTTTAATGAACTGTAATGGCTTTGGTGGGTCGTATTTGACTCAGTGACACTTAGGTGGTGTTTGTTTTTTTTTTTTTAAGTTCTTATTTTACCATTTATGTCTGATTCGGTCAGACATAAGGCAATTCAGATCGTTTGTTTTTCTTTTTCTTTCAAAGCCACTTATCACTTATTTTCCTCTTAAAAATTAAGTGATAGCCTAGCCACTTATTTTTCTCTTAATTCTAAAAATTATCCCGAGAACCGATTTCTACTTCATCATTCAATCGACTTCACCCTCCATCAATCGACTTCACCATCCTCATCGTCTCAATCGATCGAGTTCACCCTCCATCGCCTCTGGTGGCTTCAAATCGACCCAAATCAGATCCAAATCAAGAGGGTTTTCTTCCTTATGGGTTTTCGCCATTGTGTGTTTTCGTTCCTATGCAAACCAGTAGTTGTGCACCTTTATCCTCGTGAATCAAGGTATTTTCGTCCCTGTAGTTTTCGTCACTGTAGTTTTCATCATGATGGATATTTGTTTCGATTTTAGAGGTGAATTTGGACGTTGGATTTTAGAGAAGGAGTGGTGGTGGATGGTGGTTGATGGTGGTGGGATGAGGGTGGAGATTGAGGATGGAAAACTTGATTTGGAGGAAAAGGAAGAATTAAGGGAATAAATGGGAACACAAACAGAAGTGAAACCAGAAATTATACATATTGATATGTTTTGTTGGTTACAAAAGTAAACTATTGATTCAAATTTCAGACTTCAGACGTTTGTCAGTTTACAAAAACAAACAGTCTGACTGATTCAGATTTCAGACTTCAGCACCACCTCTTAAAAATCAGAAGTGAAATCAGACTTCAGACTTCAGCACCTCTTAAAAAACAAACGCCACCTTAATGAACTTCAGTGAGCCTTCATGGGCTATAGTGACTTTTTATGAATATTGCGCTTCGGTGAGTTTCAATGACTTTAATTGAACTGTATGTTACCTTGAGGTCTTATTGAACTGTATGTTGCCTTGGTAACTGGTTATCTTTTGATTCTCACTCTTATGATAGATTAGATCAAAACAAGGGAGATCGAAGGCAAGGGCCAACAACTAGGTGATATGGATAATGGACAACATTGGGGCAACGAGAAGTAGCGAGGGGGAGTGATACCATTGTTTGCGAGGGGTTTTAATGGCATAGGTTTGGGAATGGTAAAACTGATTTAGGTTTATTTTTACTTCAAAACATTCTAAAAAATTACTGGTAGCTTATTTTTTTGAAAAGATGCAATTAACCAATTTTTTAGAAATTCGATGGTTTATTTATTCAAAAAATTATGTATGGACTTAATTATTCAAAATAAGAAAGTTTAATTGTTTTTTTAATTCAAAAAAGATAGTTATAAGACTTAATCATTCAAATTGAATACTTTGTTGAGTTTTTTTTAACTTTTTTCATATATATATATACACACACACACACATATATATATATATATAGAGAGAGAGAGAGAGAGAGAGATAAAATAGATATGAAAAGGTTCATTTGAGAAGTGATAAATATTTGAGAACTAAAAAATGATCCTAGCCCTTCATCTGTTAAATATTTATAGCCTTGACTGTGAAGCACCAGATAGTTTCTCGCATGGGTATGCGGAAGATAAAGGAGTTTCGTAACTTTTATAAATAACCGGCAAAGGGGTTCATATGTGAACAAGTGTGATTCACATATGAACTATATGTTCATACGTGAACTATTTAATTGATTCACATTTGAACCATGGAGAAAAACCGTCTGTTGAACGATAAATGTAGACAAACAGAAGAAGCCCTCGATAAACAGATTGAAGATCACAATGAATAATACAAGTGCATCGATAGGTTGCTGAAACGGATTGAAGATCTAGAACGATCACATGATGGATGCACTAAAATCATGGATGATGGCCTAAACTATCAAAAATCAATTGATGATCTCTTGGTTCCCTCATCCAAAAATCTGGAGGCAATCAACTCCAAGAATGATATATCGTCAATTTGATATGGTCTCAATTGTTAAAGACTTAGGCACCTCCATAGGTTCAGTGCTATGAGATGTTAATCAATTACCTACGGCTTCTGATTCAGCTACGATTAAGCAATCTCTTAATCTACTTCATAAAAACATGGACGAACAGACCAAGATGTCTCATACCATCATCCCAAAAAGCTCACTCAGTCAGCTCATGTTGCTGGGTTGTCCTCTTCATTCACTGATTCTGATAAAGTTTCTACTGAATGGGTGGAGATCATAGATGCTATCCAAGACAACAAAAAAAATGTTTAAATTCATATTAAGAACTCGGTTTTCATTTGTTGATAATCTTATTCGGATTTACATCTTAGAAAATCTTTTAGGATCAAATCTCCGATTTGATATTTCATGATTGAAATCAAGAATCCGAATTGAACACTTCACACATTCACTCGGTCTTGATTCCTGTAAAATCAAAATCCTCTAAGTTAGGTTTAATCATCTGAATATTTGACTTCATAAATATTCTAGCTGGAAACCGTGTTATAGCTTATAATTTGGAAAGATGAAAAGGATTTTTTTTTCTATGTAAAACTCTTGTAGTTATCTATGTTGATCCAAGAATAAGAAGCCTTCAACAAAATCCAAGAATAGTTGAAGCGAGACCAAGATTGTCACGAATGTGGATTGATTGTTATCTAGCTGAAAAAAGATCAATATATGATACAGTCAAAAGTAGTCCGACAAATACTACTTCTGTCAAGCTAAACTTGAAGTTATCCAGCATGTTTGGCTCACCAACTCTACCAACTTTTATCTTGATATGGGGACATGTTTTCCATATCAGACAAAGGAAGTTCTAAAGTACTATTTTATTATTAGCATACTTCCTTTACCGTTCCCTATGCATACACAAGGATGGGTTTGTTTCTTTCAAATGCTTTAATGAGGAGTACAAGCATGCACTCATCCTTGTCATTTGTTGCAACTCACATGTTTTGAAAGGAATTATGAGTGATAGTTTTTTAGGCAAAATCAATGTCAACCAGTCATATTGTTTAGGATCGTGTCTTACCTTTCTTGTTTCCGTAACAAATCTGTAATTCTTTATTTTCAATACAGATATAGAATTGAAAGTGAAATTTTTGTTGTGTTTTATATTCAACCCCCCCCCTTACAAACACACCTTGTGCTAGTCATGTACATTCCATGACCAACACACTCTTTTACGTTTATACTCATACAACAATTCTACTGGGTTGCATAGCGGATGTCCGTAAAACAACCATGCGTACTTTTGGATTTTAAATTACCATAAAACTTTTGAATTTTGTAACAACGGCGAGCATTGTATCACTCGAAAAACTGACAAATCCATTAGTAACAATTCCGTGATTAATTGTTGCCAAGGGCTCATCGATTTGATGAGTTTGTTTAGAGTTTCTTATATGTGAAAAAGGTATAAAAATGATCAATAATAATGTTATTAGATTGTTTTGAGATCAAGATTTATGACACGTGAAATTGTTAGCATCATTATTGTATGAAAACACTTAGTAGGATGGTTTGCGAGTCTTCGGGCACGATTGGAACCCGACGGATAGCAAGACGAAGTTGCATCTGCTGGCATCGGTAAAAGGGTCATTAGGCAAGAGGGGGAATTCGGTCTGGTGGTTGGAGTAAGTCGTGGCCAGAGTGGATAAAAGGGTCATACCACAACCTAATGACCTCATCCTTTGGTAGCATCATTTTGTTCTCCACGTGGGGAATATTTAGGTATATAATCTTAAGACAAAAGATCGTGTGAGAATAGGAGTTAAGATGAGAAGTGTAAGAAGAGAATTGATCCGATGATTCTCATTAATGTTGATCTAGTGGAACTCTTCAATTACGATTAATCTAAGGGTGAAGATCTCTTCTTACTTTTCTCATTGAAACCAAACTCATAATTGTAAACGGGATTTCAATTAAATCCACGAGATGTTTATAAATGTAAAGTCATTGTTTCCTTAACAAATCAAGACATTATAGATTCAAGTAAAATCTTAAAGGTTAGATTTCAAATGAGCCTTGCATGCGTGGATAATGCATGGATGTCTCGTTTGGGGCTAATGAAATCCCAATGCACATTTGTTGAATTAAAATTATTAAGGGCATGTTTCGCAGTTGCTAAATGGTTTTGTACAGAATCATTAAATGGTCAGAATGATTAAGAGACACTTTTGATATAGTGTAAAATGAAATATAATTGTTTGATAATTGTTTACAACGAAATTAGAGCTCTTAATGGTTAAGGGAGGCCCAATATACAAAATCATTCAAAAGGTTTTAAAATCATTAAGAGACAGATATTAATTTTCCCAAACAAGATTCATCTCTTAACGATTCAGAGATTGCATCTTAATGAAACTATTAAAAGGTAAACAAACAACCCCTATTATCAATATTATTAATAAATATTAAAGATTAGTGGGTGTGGGTATACAATTAATTAATCCAAGATCCTGAGCAAATACTTAGTGACCAAGAGAACTTTGATTAGACCCATTTTTGGTTAGGTTTGTTAAAAAAAGTAAAATTACAATATAATAATAATTATTATTTTATATCTGCGACATGTTTATTAGTAGTTTTACGAATTTAATGAGATTTACAATTTATTTGACCTGTTATACATAATTATTTGATAGTGGTTTAATGATATAAAAAATGACTTATATAGTAAGCTTCTAGAAAGAGGTTTATGTAGACAATAAAGTTTTTTTTTCAAACCAACCTCTTCTAATTCGAGAACATGTTCTTTTCATTTATGAAAAACCCTTCCAAATAAAAACATTTTCAATTTATACAGACAAATTAATCCACACTAACAGCTTTATTTATACATGATTTAATGAAACCAAATAACCTCTTAATCTTTAATGGTTATATTATTGAACAAATTCAAATATAAAAACACAAATATAGTACGGGCTATTGTTAGAATCCATATCAATTTGCACACATCTCAATTGAACAACAAGTTAAATCAAACAAATATCTTATTATAAATCTATAATGAGATGATTCGAACTTATGACCTTCGGCTAACAAACCAGAAGTATTATTACCGTTTGAGTTACCACAAAACTTTTATAAACTCATTATTTACCGTGTATAAACTTACAGTAAATTTTGTTTTAACGTAGTTCCACTAGTAATAAACTAATGTACTTATTTTGGTAAACACATATTTTCTCTATATCAAAATAAATGTATACAGTAAAAGAATTATAGTTTCAAAAATGCGTAATTATTATATTTTTTATCAACAAAATTACAATTTTACCCTTAGTTATAAAAAAAATTTACATCTCACACTTAAAAATAAAATAAAAAAATAAATATTTATTTTTAAAAGTAGACACTTATTTTAAAATAAAATATAATAATTAATTTTACCAATAACTTGAGTGACAAAATGCAGTTAAAGTTTATAGCCTTGATTTGACAAACATTAATGGGTTATTATTGCATGTATAGAACGGCATAAAAGACCAAGATTCCATAAAGTTATTCTTAGGAAAATAGTATAAATAATTATTTCAAATACCTTAATTTACTTTTTAACCATTTTTCTTTTTATCTTTTCAAAAATTTATTACCTCTATTAATAATAACTCCTCAACTTATAAAAATATGCATGTTTATTCGCTAATCTAATGTTAGTCTATTGTTTGGGAGAGGAATCGGTTAATTTTGTGGAGAGTACACATAGTTTTCCCACGATTGGAAGCCACTCAATAACATCTACAGCCCTTCGGGTGACTTTCCCGGTGGCTAAAGTCGGATGACAAGTCGCCCCTGCTTCCCAATGTGAAAAACAAATAGCGAAAGTGAGTTATCATGTGGGTGAGGTGACATGCAAAGCCGTCAGAGACACCGACTAAGTTCCACCACTTTTCAGCTTCTTCTAGATGCATCTTTTGATCTCACTTTCATGACTTTGAATTCCATTTTTTATGCATTTTGAAGTCAATAAATTAACAATCTCCACCTTTGACTCCATAATTGCATCAACCCAACAGACGACTGATCTCCATGAAAGAAAGCTCTAACTCAAGCTTAAACTCATCATATCAATAAAAGTAGTGAAATAAAAAATGACTTCTCAAAAATGGATTAACAAGCACATACCTCCTCCATCTGCCCTTCATTGGTTACTTTAAACCACAGATTTTGACTAAATTTGTAAACAAACCAAACTTACCCATCAGAAGAACTTTGGTCATCATATCGGCCGAATTAACATGAGTAGGAACCTTCCTCACCTAGTCTCCCTTAGCAATGAATTCTCTTATGGAATGATAGCGCCCATCAATATGTTTTGTGTGCTCGTGGAACATCCAGTCCTTTGCCAAAAATATAGATCTGTGATTATCGCAGAATATTGAGTCCACAGTAAGCTCATCGCTGCTAAGGTTGTTGGGTCACCTATAGATTTGGTGATGACTCACTGATCTATTTTCCTATCCTATCAACATTTAGTGGTTATTGGTTTCTTTGTATACTAATTTCTTGGTACATACTTAAAACCACTAGAAAAATCAAAGACTAGCCGATGTGAAGACAGAAGGTCACTGATGCGGTACTGTAGATCAACTGTCTAAATTACACACCAAGGCTCCAGAGTAGCCGATTTGAAGATCGAAGATATTTTAAAGCTACAAGTCGATTAAAGGACAATCTTTATGCACTGAATATTTGTAAGTAGCTATTTGAAGCTATTAATCCATCTAAAGAATATCTCCCTACAGACTGACCATATCTCTGCAAAATTTTGTTTCTGCATGAACAGTGTTGTATGCACACATTGCACGATGAAAATAAGATACCAACAATGGTCAAGTCAACCCCTGCCTTCTTACCCTCAGGTGACAAGTGTCCCCATGCATTTAATGTTGAATGTAGTATAAAAGACAGTATGCATCTCCCATGCAAAAATACTTCCTTCAAAGAATTACTAAGTGCTTTTTCAAGGAAATCGTCTCCCTCTTCTTCTACTCTCCTAGTCTCCTGTGTGTGAAGAAAATCTTAGTGTTCTTCATTTCCTTGCAAGAACTCTATGTGTTGTTCTTGTAAGTTCTTCTTCTTGTAATATTGTTTGGATTATGTTATCCTTTCCTTCTTCTGCAACAATCTCTATTGTATCTATATGTGTTAATTCTTGATATATATCAATAAGAATTCAAAAGTTGAAAAAAGTAAGTGTAATTGTATTCACCCCCCCCCCCCTTCTACAATTACTTTCTTTTTATTGCCATCCCATTCGGGACCAACAAAGTTTATTGAACAAGCCTTTAAGCCATATCGTCTTTTTAAAACACTCAGTAACAAAAATGCATTTCGCTTCAGTTGTAGATAAAGCAACCATCGGTTGAAGAATAGCCTTCCAACTAATAGCACATGACCCCATAGCAAACACATACTCGGTAAGAGAGTGTCGTTAATCCATATCACCACCGTAGTTAGAATCAACATACCCTTGAACACCCTCTCTAGATGTCCCAAAACATAAACAATGGTCTCTAGTACCCAAAAGGTACAAGAGACATCTCAGGAGTCTGAGCAGATAGACGTTTACCCCTCGTCTATAGTCTAGTGTGGTGTTTGTTCTTGTTGCCTTCATTGGTCGTCATTAGTTGCTTTCTGTGTTTCTCTTCTGGTTTGGTCTAGGGTGTGCCTATTTTAGGCCCCTCTTTCTTCCTTTGTTTTGTCCCCGTTGCTTGCCCAGGTCTTGCCTGCCTGGGCCCTTCCCTTGTGGTTGGTTCTCTCTTTCTCTTTCATTGTCTCTTAGGGCTCCTTGGCTTTTTCTGGTGGTTGTGGTTCGCCCCCACCTGAGCATGTATTTGGCTTGCTTTTAGGGTTTTAGTGTTTTACCTTGATTTGGAGGGGTCTCCCCCTCCCTATCAAAAAAAAAAACCCACTGAACCACATTCCTGTGCTCTTTTCTCGTATTAGCCATATAATGAATTACCTTGCTCACAGTTTAGGCTAAATCCGATCTCATATAGATCATTGCATACATCAATGATCCAACTGCTCAAGAGTAAGGAAACCAAGACATATACTCTTTTTCTTCATCGAAAATAGGGATTGACGTGTAGATAATTTGAAATAAGCAACAATAGGAGTATTTACCATTTTGGATCCATCCATGTTAAATATTTTCAACACCTTCTCGATATAGCTCCTTTGACTAAGTGTCAAAGTTCCACACTTTCAATCTCTTCAAAAACTCCATGCCAAAAAAAATCGAGTTTCACCCAAGTCCTTCACTTCAAACTATGTATTCAATTGATCATCGGCCTCTTGGCTGTCTTCCTTGTTCTTTGAAGCTATAAGCATATCGTCCCCATATAGTAATAGGCATGTTAGAATATATTGTAAATATTATGTCTGTTTAGGGTTTCTGATGGGCCGTACGGGCCTTTGCTTATTTGGGTTTGGGTTTCTTATTTGTGTCTATATATATACACGCCTCTCCTTTGTAATTATTATTCAGTAAATAAGAATACTTCTTCTCTCTGTCCTTCTGATCACATGGTATCAGAGCCACTCTGAAAACCTCCTGCCGTCGTCGCCGGAACCCTAGCCGACTTCGCCGGAATCCTAGCCGACTTCGCCGGAACCCTAGCCGACTTCGCCGGACTCCTGCCACCGTCGCCTGAACCCTAGACGCCGCCATATCTGCCGTTGCCACCTCTGCTCGTCGGAATCTGCCGTTGCCGCCTCTGCTCGCCGGAATCTGCCGCTGCCGCCTCTGCTCACCGGAATCTACAGCTGCCGCTGCACCGCCGCCGCTGCCACCACTGACTCAGACGACCGACCCGGTGTTTTCCAGTCGCTGTCCGTCGCCCCACGTGCCGCTAGCCATCGCCAGCATCATCCCAACTTCTGTTTCTTGCTTCTTGAAGGTCGCCATCTTCATCCGCTCCATCTTCGATGGCTAAAGATGGAGATGAGAACCCCACTACTTCTACTGCTGCGTTTGCTGAGACAAGTAACTCTGGTAAATGCCTTATGTCATCCTCCTCCAAATGGGTCATTGATTCGGGTGCCTCAGATCATATGAYTGGTAATTCTAATCTTCTCTCTGATTTTACCAAACATGCCCCATCAGCCCAAGTTACAGTTGCTKATGGAAATCTATCCCAAGTGGATGGTTCAGGCACAATTAAACTGTCATCATCTGTCTCGTTGCATTCAGTTCTGAGCCTACCGAACTTTTCTTTCAATTTAATGTCAGTTAGCAAAATTACTCGTGGTCTAAAATGTAGTGTTGAATTCTTTCCTGATTACTGTGTAAGGATTTGCAGACGAGGAGGATTATTGGTAGAGGACGGGAGTCAGATGGCCTATATATATTTGAACAATGTATATCATACTCCTTGACAAGTTTCAGTCTTGCATCTGCTTTCGAAGTACATTGTCGACTAGGTCATCCATCCTTACAGAGTCTCAAGAAACTTTGTCCTGAATTTTCCTATTTATCTTCTTTACAATGTGAGTCATGTCAATTTGCTAAACATCAGCGTATCCACTTGAGTCCTAGAGTCAATAAGCGGGCTGCGTCCCCATTTCAATTAGTACATTCTGATGTTTGGGATCCGTGTCCTGTCGCGTCTAAAACTGGTTTCAGATATTTTGTTACTTTTGTTGATGATTATTCCAGAACTACTTGGTTAMATTTGATGAAAAATCGATCAGAAGTATTTAATCATCTGTGTTCCTTTCACTCTGAAATCAAAACGCAATTTCAAACATCAATAAAAATCTTGCGTAGTGATAATGCAAAGGAGTACCTGTCTCAATCAGTTCAGTCYTATATGCTTGAAAATTGTATTATTCATGAATCCTCGTGTGTTGATACTCCAGCCCAAAATGGAGTAGCCGAACGAAAGAATCGTCATCTCCTTGAGGTGGCGAGAKCCCTAATGTTTCAAATGTCTGTTCCCAAGCCCTTTTGGGCTGACGCTGTCGCTACGGCCTGTTTTYTRATAAATAGAATGCCRTCTGCTGTCCTRAATGGAGACACTCCATTCTCGGTCTTATTTCCAGCGAAACCCCTCTTTCCYGTTGAGCCGAAGATCTTTGGTAGTACGTGCTTTGTYCGTGATACTCGTCCGGGTATAACCAAACTTGATCCTAAGTCCTTAAAGTGTGTGTTCCTTGGTTATTCCAGAATACAGAAAGGTTATAGGTGTTTTTGTTCCACACTCAACCGATACATTGTCTCTCGTGATGTTACCTTTCATGAGAACTTACCATTTTTTCCCGTATCTCCTTCGTCTCCACAAAGGGATACAGATGATGACTTGCTTCTATACACCGTATCCAGCTCTGAGTCTCCTGCCTTACCTGATCCACCTGAGGAGTCTTGACCACCCACACCTCCTCTAGAAGATACTCAACCACCCAGTGTTCAGGTACCCATACCTCCTTCCGAAGATACTCGACCTCCCATTGTTCAGGTATATCATAGGCGTCAAGAACGACC
>NC_037529.1:15424790-15426222 GCF_001531365.2 Cynara cardunculus var. scolymus | reverse complement strand
TCTTGAGCACAATGTCACTTGGGATTTGGTAGAGTTACCTGTTGGCAAGCGGGCAATTGGTTGTAAGTGGGTATTTACTGTGAAAGTTAATCCTGATGGCTCGGTGGCTCGGCTAAAAGTCCGCCTGGGCGCAAAGGGGTATGCTCAGACTTATGGCATTGATTATTCTGCAACCTTCTCTCCGGTTGCAAAGCTATCYTCTATCCGGCTTTTTATCTCCCTTGCTGCTACTTATGGTTGGCCTCTTCACCAGTTGGATGTGAAAAATGCATTCTTACATGGTGATTTATTGGAGGAAGTTTACATGGAGCAACCTCCGGGGTTTGTTGGTCAGGGGGAGTGTGGTAAGGTCTGTAAACTACGAAAGTCTCTATACGGCTTAAAGCAGTCTCCTCGTGCCTGGTTTGGTCGATTTAGTTCGGTAGTGACTAACGGCCTACGACGGAGTTCGTGTGATCACTCAGTGTTCTTCGCTTCATCTGACTCTGGATGCATTCTATTAGTGGTCTATGTTGATGACATTGTAAATACTGGCAATGACAGTAATGGAATTCAGCGATTAAAGGATTTTCTTGCATCTCAATTCCAGACCAAGGATCTTGGTCCTTTAAAATACTTCTTGGGAATCGAGGTATCCAGAACTCACAAAGGAATTTGTTTATCACAGCGTAAATATTGTCTAGACATCTTGAATGATTCTGGTATGATTGATGCAAAACCTTGTGAAGATCCTATGATCCCAAACGTGAAACTAAAAGCTGATGATGGGGATCCTCTTGAAAACCCAGAAAAGTATAGAAGAGTTGTGGGAAGGCTGAACTATCTGACGATCACACGCCCTGCTATTGTTTTTCCGGTAAGTGTAGTAAGCCAATTTATGTCATCTCCAAGAACCGCACATTGGGACGCCGTCTGTCATATTCTGAAATATCTGAAGGGAGCTCCGGGTTATGGTATCAAATACCAAAACCATGGTCATCACGAGATAGAAGGATTTACGGATGCCGATTATGATGGAGACCGTACAAGCAGACGATCAACAACAGGCTACTGCGTCTTCGTGGGAGGAAATCTGGTGTCATGGAGAAGCAAGAAACAAAGTGTTGTATCAAGGTCGAGTGCAGAATTTGAATACCGTGCAATGGCCCAAACCACCTGTGAATTGATATGGCTACGTAACCTTCTGGGTGAGATTGGATTCAGTCAGTCGAAACCAATGCATTTATGGTGTGACAATGAGGCAGCGATTCATATTGCAAACAATCCAGTGTTTCATGAGAGGACGAAACATATTGAAGTAGATTGTCACTTCATTCGGGAAAAGCTAGAGGATGGTTCTATCTCAACTCCCCATATTCGAACCAGGGATCAATTAGCCGATGTCTTCACGAAAGCACTACCCGGGAGTCGAATCACTTATATTTGTAGCAAG
>NC_037529.1:15416661-15424640 GCF_001531365.2 Cynara cardunculus var. scolymus | reverse complement strand
ATTTGGGTTTGGGTTTCTTATTTGTGTCTATATATATACACGCCTCTCCTTTGTAATTATTATTCAGTAAATAAGAATACTTCTTCTCTCTGTCCCTCTAATCACAAGGCACACAAACGAACCATCTTCACATCTCCTTATTTAAACAAAACTATCATATAAACAACATGAAAAACCATATAAAATCATAAAAGTATCAAACCTTTTCTATCATTGCCTTGTCGATGGCTTTAGCTCATATAACGACTTCTTTAGCCTACACACCAAATCTTCATGACCAACACTCACAAAACCTTGAGGTTGATCCGTGTAGAAATGCAGTTTTAATATCTAACTCTCAAGATCAAAGTCATTCAATGACTAAGGTCAATAATGCACGTATATAAGAATGTTTGACTACTGGTGAAAAAATATTCGTTAAGTCAATACTTGGAATCTGACCAAATACCTTCACCACAAGCCAAACCTTGTATCTGGCAGGCTCTACATCTGGTATCCCTTCTTCTTGTAGATCTATTTTCACTTCATTACCCTTTTACCATTGGGAAGAGGAAGAGAGCTCTTGAGTACCATTTTTTGTGTAAGGTCTCCATTTCATCATGCACTACCATAATCCACTATTATGAATCTTCATAATCAACTGCTTCACTATACATGGATGGATTCTTAACCGACTCTATATCGAAGGCGACACTAAATGTACATGTTACCACCTCAACCTCAGCAAACCGTGTAGGACAGACGATATGTTTTTACCTCGATCCCTAATAATGCAAGGTTGTGGCTCAGGTGGAGAAGTCATCTACATATTAAACGTTTTAAAAAAATCAAATTTTTGAGAAAATTTATAGTCACAATTCGTACTACACCATTGTGCCACATCATTGGATGTGGTTGTTCTTTATTATAATCAGTTTATTATTATACACACACATACAATTAAACGCAAGCATAAAAATTATTTAAGAATTTTGACGGAAGAAGAACAATTATGATACCAATATAAAAATCAATTAGAAAGTATAAGAGAGAAAAAAAACAAAGGTAACAATTGTAAATAATATTCAAATAAAAAACCAAAAACATATTAACAACACTATATAATAGACACAAAATATAAGAAGTTGTATGGAAACTCTTTATGAAGAAAAAACAATGGTACCGATCAGAAAGGAACACACACACACACACACACACACACACATATATATATATATATATATATCAACAACATATAACTCACAAAAAGTATAATGTTAAACATAAGTGTTACGTAGAAGATTTATGTACGATGGACAATGGTACAGGCCGGAAAGAAATTATACACAAGAAAAACAACAAAATACTTACAAACTTAATAAAACATGTTAGTTGTTGATTCCATTTTGATATGTTTGTGATAATATGTTAAGACCTTACGTGTCAGACGTTTGATTTGAATTAATTTTGGGGCATACAATTTACGATGAAAGACGTATTGAATTTAAACATAAAAGAAATGGAAACTAAAAATTTCACAAATTCATGATGATGTTACCTTGAAAATTTATGTAGGATGAACAAGTACAGATAACTGGGAAGTAAATTCTACAAAAGTGAAACGACATAACCTATACAAACTCGATAAAACATGAAGGTTGTTAATTCCGTTTTGATGGAGAATTCGATTTGATATATGGAGAGAACCATAAACTCGAGAAAAACGAAACAATTGGGAGATGGTGAGGAGTTAGGAAAAACGAAAGGAACGACGTTAAATGCAAACATAAATTACCAATCAATATTGATGGGAAATTAAAGTGGAAAATTAGAACAAAAAAGGGTTAAAGGAAGTGAAGGAGAAAAAGATAATTGAGTTTTTAGTTTTCAAGAGAAACCACGTCATACTCAATCGTTTTTCGTACAATATATATATATATATATATATATGTGTGTGTGTGTGTGTAGGTTCAAACGAGAATCCATGTGATTTACGAGACGCAAGAACAACCTAATAACCTCAAACTTTTTTAATTAATAAATCAACTTATATTAAATATAAATAAATTAATAAGGCCAGTAATGTAATTAAGTAAATTTTATAATTTTTATTTTATTTTAATTAATTATAATTATCCCTTTTTTTCTTGGATTGATCACGTTCGTTTCCATTATCTTCTCTTCCCTTTTGATAATTGTGTGATTGTGTAACCATAAACTATCGAACCCATGATCAATCGAGTGTAACCATAACCTATCGAAACCATAAGTGATCGTTGTGATAAATGTGTGATTGTCTAACCTAACCGATCGAAACCATGATCCAATTGAGTGCGCAAGTGATGTTATAATAGTGATATCACATTATTATCACACTAAATCGTTTAATGGATTTCGCCGATAATCGTTGTGATAAATGTGTGATTGTCTAATCCTAACCTATCGAAACCATGAGTAATCGTTGTGATAAATGTGTGATTTCTAACCCTAACCGATCGAAACCATGATCAAATCGAGTACGCTGTTATGATAGTGATATCGCATGATTATCACACCCATATCACATCAAATAGTTAGTCGATTTTCTAAGTTAACCCTAACCGAACGGAATCCTTGTGATAATTGTGTGATAATCACATGATTATCACACTCGTATCACACCAAATCGTGTTGAAATAAGTGATAACCATAATAGCCCATTATGTTATCCAGATTATTGGGTTTAGTGTGATCGTATTTTTAAAATTTTATCACTTTGAATTTCCATGTTACCTTTTTGCCTCTCAAATTTTTTTGAATTGTTTTAATTTCATTTTTAATTTAAAAAATCTTTTAATTTTTATTGTTTTCACAATAAGAGGTTAATAGGTTATGTTAAAAACATTTTTTACACAATTTTTAAAATTGATATTGAAATATAATTTAAAAGTTATATCTTCGTAAATAATCTTGAAATTAGAAAAAGAAAATTGCTCTCTAATCATTAAGAGTCTCCTTCCCGAACTTAAGCCTAGGGGGCCGTTTACTAAATATTTACTTGGTAAATGCTTAACATATACATTTTCTCATTGGATAAACATGAAAAGAGCCAAGAATCTCACCGGGTAAGAGTGATCAGAAAGATGGAAAGTCTTACCTGATAAGTGAGAATAAAGACACTTACCCAGTTAAACACTTACCCAGTAAATTGTTGCATTCGATATGTTTTGATGTACTAAAATCTTACGCATCAAAATAAATTATAGTATTAACTACTATTGATAAACGCTTACCGGATAAGTATTTGGGTAAACAACTCTTTAGTCTTGAATACCAAGACATCTTGTAACCCAATCCCGAACCGTCGAGTCTCAACCAACACCTACCGATTCAAACAGTCCCTGGGCCCCTACTCGACCATCTCTATTTTATCAGCTGCACCCAGTCCTGGTTTGGTCCAGGCCCTTTATATGAGCTGGGGCCACTTTGCCCTTCTCACAAATAGGCTATAAATAATGACCAAATTATTATTGTTCTTGTATCCTTGAATAAAAAAGTTATTGTTTATAAAAGACCAAGACCGACGGTTGCCGAATCCCGTGCTAACGTCCTATATCCATACACGCATGGGGACCGCTATTATTTTACAGTATTCTTCAAAACCCATAATTGTCGCCTAAATGCAGTCGCGCGTCAAACGTATTTTGAACGCGTGCAAAACACCTCCTCATGGCTTCAACGACACCCATTTAATATATTATATTATATCCACAGGAGTTGAGTAATTGCTATATAACAACTAATTAAAAAGCACACAGAAAATATTGAGATAAGATTGTGTCATCTGTTGGTTAAAAAGTGCCATAATCCATTGTTCAGATATCAAAATACCAATCGACACCGCTCATAATCCTATCCATTTACTGCAACTAGTGATTGTAAACATGCAGTGTTCACCGAATAAAAAAGCTTACTAATTAATTAAAGGAAAGATCATAAAGACAAACAGCAAATTAGAAACGCTGTGAATCCGACGTCGTCTATGCTTCCACGTTAACACACTTTTTAGCAGGAGTGCAGATGAGCCAGACAATGCCATATGGGTCCTTCACCTTACCCACGCGCCCACCACAGCACGCGCCTTCACCCTCGCTAATCTCACCCTCGGCAACCGCACCAGCCTTTATTGCCTTGTCCACAGCACCTTCAATGTCTTCAGTCTCCAGGCAGAACACCAGACCCGTACCCACTGATTTAACGCTGTGCATATAAATATTCAAGATTGAAAATCAGATAATATCATTAACAAACTGAATAAATATAGCAAACAAAGAAAAACTACAAAATATATCATATAGAGATTAACGAAATATTAGGTTCGCATAAAAAATTCAAAAATTTTGGTTTAAAGACTTTATACATCCGTTGTAAAACCAGAAATAGATTTTTGTTTTTTTCACGTCGAGGGAAATAAAAGAAACACGCGAGTCGACAACCAATAAAATACAATATACATATAACACTGAAGATAAATAGACAAAATAGAGTATAAAAAAGGAAGTAAAAAACAAAATTAAAAACAGCTTATCCAAAGGAGTTGGGAAACCGCATCACTTATTATAAGAAGCAAAAAGCGTTTACAGGACGAAGAAATAACTGAACCAAAAACAAAAATGACTCCAAAAAAACCATCGCAATCATAACTTTACCAGAGATCTGTTTGAATCTAAACTCAGTAAAGTATAATAACATATAAGATGAAGATAAATCTAACCAAATGATTTGGTTTGAAGGAATAATTAAATGCAGAGAGAGAACCTAGAAATGACAACAAACGAAGAGCCACATACATTTAAAATTATAAGAAAATATTGGAAAAATAAATAGATTCTAACATAAAAACGGAACATCTGTGCACACTTCATAAACAGATCAGCATAAAAACAAACCTAAAAATGATACAAACTCAATAAAACAGATAAAATCCACATAGAACCTTCAATAAAAGCAGATCTTAAAAATGTATGGCATATCAACAGACAATAGCGCTTGATAATATTAAAAAAAACACAAAACATAACACTTACGGGGCTGTACAATCGTCAGTGAGGTCAGAAATGAGAATACTAGAGTTACCAAGCTTGATCTCAGCGGATAGAAGTATCGGAAGCTCCTGATCAGCCTTCCGCTTGGGATGACTCACGCGATTCACCTCCTCGGCTCCAAACGCAGCTTTGTAGAACGCAACGGCATCGGTGGCCTTTGACGACTCCACGAACAACTGCGGTTTCAAGGACGAGAACGTGACTGCCTTCTCCGCGGGCGCTCCGTTGATCTCGGCGGCCGCTGCACCGTTAGTAGCTTCCGTCGCCATTTTCCGGTGGTGAATGTTTGAAAACCCTAAGAGAGAGAAAGTGTTGGTGGAGATGGGAAGTTATGTCGAGAACAGGTACGAGGGTGCGATTTTATAGAAGCGAAGAAGCGGAACCGTTTGTGCTTTTTCCAGGGATAAAATAATGTTGGGGTTTGAACTGGACTTTCGAATCAAGCCTTTGGTTTTTGATTTAATTACGATCCTACCACAGACGCATGAGAGATATGGAAGGGATGAAATAGGAAAATTGAAAAAGTGAGATAATAAAAGGGACTTGAAGTTGGGTTAAACTACGAAATGTGCCACTGAATTGAATGCAAGGTGGATGAAATGCGTGCGACGTGGGGCAGCGTGATGGGGCCACATACACACATACGAGAGAGTATTGGGTGACCTGCCTAAATTGTTTCCACACCAAAAAAGTTTTGTTTTACGTGATTCATTTCATTTTTTTTTTCTTCTTAAATATATTTTTTTCAATATTATATAATTATTTTAATTTATTTTAAAACAAGTATTATTTTTAAAAATAATATTTAATTTGCTATTTTACTCTTAATTATGTGGTTAATTTTCTTTTATCATAATTAAAAATTCTAATAAAAAATACATTTTTTAAAATACATAATACATATTTTTTAAAGAAAGTATACTATATATTAGATATAAACTTAAAGTATACAAACTAATATATTAAAGTATAACTAGAAGAATATTCGTGCAATGGAACAAAATATATCAAAATAATGTTTCGTTTTATTTTTTATCTATGTCGATATAATATAGTTTTATGTGATTTTGAGAAATCTATAATGTTTATATTCATAAAAATTTGAAAAAATATATATCAATATTAGTATGAAATTAACTATTTAAGAATTCTCATTCATTTATGTAATTTTTTTGATTCAAAGTTTTTATTATAATTTAATTTAGGTTTAATAACAAAGTAATTTATTTTTGGTTTTGTAATATAATTTTATAAGAATAATAATTAAGTATTTTGTTACAAATGTAACTCAATGATTATTTTAATTATATTTTATATTAATTATATTTAAAATAAGATGTTTATCTTGTAGTTGATTCTGTTTATTTGTAGTTAGTTGCACGAATTCAAATATGAAGCTTTAATAAATTGTAATTACGCACAATTTACTTGTAATCTCGAATTTTAAGTAACATGTATCAAAAAACAGTATTTTATGTATAAAAATGATTTTTAAAAGTATTTGTCAAATGCTTTATGATATAATATCAATAGTTAATTAATTTAAATTAATACTTTTTAGACTTAATTAAGGATTTGGTGAATGTGGTTTTTACGAAATTGGTTCTTTGGATAAAAACAAAAAAAAAAATTGAAAATACCCTCAAGGTTAATAAAGGAATTCTATGGGCTTTAGAGTAAGGACCAATCAATTACAACAACATACCATGAGTCCTAATCTGTAATAAATGAAGTTCAAAGATCATTTTGTAAAAACCACTAAACCATAAGAAATAAATTTGTAATTAACTATAAAATTAACGAAAAAAATTCAGAAAACCCCAACAAAATATCTCATTAACTTTTAATAAAACTAGTTGTGTACCCGTTCAATATGGCAGGATGTGAAATTTGAATAAATGTAAATGATTATGGATAAACATTTGTATTCAAAATTGTCAACCATTAAACTTTATTAATTGTCATAGCAAAAGTTAAGTTTAACTATAAACTATTTTTTTTTTTTTGTTTAAAGCCTTGAATGACATGTCATTTTTGGACGAAAATACTCTAATTACTTTCACTCTGCAAAATACTCTAATTTACTTTACCAGGTAATATCGTACATAGTTCGTCAAAACGATGTTGTACACAACAATATACTTGGTAAGTACTTACTGGGTAAGAGTCGTCTTTATCACTTATTATATAAGACTCTGTATCATTATCATTGCACTTGTGGGATAAAATTTTCGGCCCTTATCATAATCATCCAGTAAAATAAATGACCTAATAAACATTTAGTAAATAACCTCATAGTTATTGATGAATTGGAGTGAAAACATCCTTTTATATTGGTTCTGAAATCATGTTTGTTTTCATTTAAATCAAATGATTATGTTAATGAAACATTAAACTTCTTACCATAGTATGAGTTTTGCATGTTGTTTAATTGCAACCTTTTTTAATAGTAATTTCAAAAATTCCCAAAACTATTACAACCAACAGCAACATCGTGCAATAAAAGATTGTACATAGTGCAACAAAGATTGTTTTAAAGATTTTGACAAATATGCTTTATAAGATAGTATAGATTATCTATATATATATACTATATTATAAAGCATTTGACAAAAACTCTTAAAATCACTTTTTATGTGTAAAATAATGTTTATTAATGCATATTACTTAAAACTYAAGATTGCAAGTAGATTGTGCGTAAGYACAACTTATTAAAGCTCCATATATGAATTCGTGTAACTAACTACAGATAAACATAATCAAATACAAGATAAACATCTCATTTTAAATATAAAAAATCTAAAATATAATTAGGATAATATTGAGCTCTAACAGAATACTTAATTATTATCTTTATAAAATATTATATTATTAAACCAAAAATAAATTATTTCGTTATTAAATTTAAATTAAATT
>NC_037529.1:15407644-15414601 GCF_001531365.2 Cynara cardunculus var. scolymus | reverse complement strand
CATTTCTTTTTTTTTATTGATTTTATTTATTGCAATAAAATCATATTTTTCAAGTATCGACACTTTAATAAAAGATAGCTTTTACTCTTTAAATTTCAACTTTAAGATAAGATCCAATGTAAGTTCAGCATCACCATTTCCACAAAGTACAACTAAATTGCAAACAAATCAACATAGTTTGTTACCCCTGAATCATTGCCAACCCCTAAGAAATTAATTCATCCAACTTTTGTGGATAAAAAATAGTGCAAGCCTCGTGACATTCCAGTGCAAACAGTTAAATGACAAAGAATCTTTCAAAGAGCCACAAGTTTAATAGGCATTCAACTTAAGAGCTTGATCTTGGTAAGCACAAATGGGGCCAACAATTGCTTGAAATACCAGAACAAACACCTTTAACTTTGTAGAACCGGAGAGAAGAATTAGCAGTAAGCACACAGCTTCAAGAACAGATGTCAAACCAGAAAGATAGGCCGATTTCCTTTAAACTTCCAGAAACCGAATAATCAGAAACAGATCCAAATATCCTAGCCAGAAGAATGATTAAAAGCACTCAAAATTCTTAGATCACAACCAGAGCATCAGAATAATGACTATAGACTATCAATCCTCTAATTGATCAGGTTAGAAGCATGACTGAGAACACTCAAAAATATGATTAATTTTAGAACCTCCAGAACACTGATTACATACCTTCAAGACCTCTGATTGATCAGGTCAAAAGAAATGGGTGAATGCATTCAATGTTCTAGCCTCTTATAGAAAATTATAGAATAATGATTGCAAATCTTCAAACTCCAGCTAGTCTAATCAAATACTGAGACCAATCAATACTATTATGAAAACATTTCAAATTCGGCTTTATTATTCAAACTCCAATATGGTTGACCAAGAAAGTAAACTTTGACTTTAAAGTCAATGTTGACCAAAATGTTGTATGATGCTCTTAAGGGAAAATTTTGATAAATACATCTCCTTAATCATTAAGCACGGGAGAATAGGGCATCCATTAAGCACACAATTAAGCTCAAGAGTCAATTTTTTTTTTCAAAAGATGAACAATGAGCATAAGTAGTTTACTCATCGCTCATGCATTAGGCTGAACCTCTTATCGCACATGCCTTGTCTGATGAGTTAGGATATCAGATAAGCCTTAAGCGATAAACAATCTATCATCCTTATCTCTCACGCCCTGAGCGATGAGCATGGTCATCGCTCACCACTTAGGCGATGAAAATAGGTTATCGAACAAATCAATGAGCGATTTCATCAATCTTTCATGGTAACTTTCAAACTCATCGCACAAGATAGGAAACTCATCGCTTGAAGCTTTGAACGACGAGCATCACTCTTCGGACAACACTTTATTGCACAAGATAACATGGTCATCGCTTGGTTAGTTGAACATTGAGGGCCCTTTATCGGACACCTCTGTGAGTGGATTCAACATCATCGCACAAGACTTTAGATGATGAACATGACTTCTCCGGACAAGCTTTGAACGTTGAGCTTTCTTTATCGCTCAAAACATTGTCAAAAAATCATCTAAGTCCAAAGTTATCGCTCAACAAAAAAAAACATATATTGTTCGATGAGCACACTATATCGCTCATTTCTTCATATCATCATTGGGCGATGAGCATCACTTCATTGCTCAATGAACACATTCAACGGGCGATGAGGAAAGTCATGTTAACAATAAAGTCCAGTTCGACTATGAATCCATCAAAATTAATCATGTAACCTCAAATTAATGATTCAAAATGATTCGAATGCTAATCCTATAGCATTGAATTGATTAAAAACCTTAAAAATAAGGTGAATTTCAATCTTTTAAGTCCAAAACTATCGAACATGAAGATGATGAAGGATGAAGTACTGTTTCATTGAAAAACAGTAATAAAACTTGAATTTGTTGCTGAATAGTATTGATCGTATCGAWAATAATAATCCGATTATGCTCTGATRCCAAATGTGAATCCCARATTCAACAACAAATCAAGAACAAACACATAAAAGATTGAGATATTGAAGAACATATGAAGAATCCGACCAGCTTCTTTATTGAAATGTAAACTTACAATCTCAAATCTCTCTCAAGCGACTCTCATTGAACAATTACAGGAATGATTGAATGATAGATTAACTTTCTAATCTAAGCCCCATGTCTCTATTTATAGGTGACATTTACAAGTTAAGCCCAATAGCCCTTAACCCAAATACAATGGATATTACAATACAATACAATAAAAGGACTTTATAAAACTTTCTAAACTTAGGACAATTTCTATCCTAACAGACGATTCTTCAGTATATTAAAATATTCATGGAACAGTCTCGATTCATCGATGCATATGTTGCTACTAAAGGCATCAAAGTGAGAAAGTATATCTGGGGTTTGGAACCCAACCTCAGAAAGAATGTGATTTCCATAAATCCGGTTACATTTTAAGTAGCGGTTGATGGTGCGGAGATTCTGGAACAGGATAACAATCGACAACCACAAGAGAGGATTGGAGAGAAGAGTAAATGGGATGTGTTAATGGATGACTTCCATAAACCTAAGTTTGTTGGAACCCAAAATCGTCTAACACAAGGTGTACTGATAGACCGTGTACCCAATGCCATATAGTACATCAAGGGGAATGTAACACTGACCCACGAAGGTGTTACAAATGTCAGGAATCAATTCATCTGGCCAAAGATTGTAGAGCAGTACAACAATGTTTTACATGTAACTCTCCCCACCATATTCATTTTAAATGTCCACAAGCAAAGGGACGAGGATCTGGTTATTCTAGGGGTAATCCACCGAATTGGGGGCCAATGGTTAACCGAAACATTCCTAGTGGTCGTGGAAAGGTAAGGCGTGGAAAGACGGTGATGAGAGGATGAGCCTTCAGATGACGAGAGGCAAAGCTGAAGAAAACCCGGAAGTGCTGACAAGTATATATTTTATTAATTCAGTATGTGCCAAAGTCTTATTTGATTTTGATGCAATTAATTCATTTGTTGGATGTGCGTGTTTAAAGTCTAAGGTGTTAGATGATGCTTTTATGGTAGAAACCGTAAACGATAGTGAAGTCTCGGTTAAGGAAGTTTTTGATGATTATTTTATAGCAATAGAGGGGTATGAGGTACCCATTCAATTATTCCCTATGCTGTTACGGGAATTTGATGTAATAGTGGGTATGGATTGGTTGGCTAAAAATCGAGGCAACATAATCTGTATTAAGAAAATGATTCATATAGATTTACCGGGGAAGGGACTGGTTATAATTTATGACGCTAGACGAGATCATTGTTCCAGCCTTATTTCCATCTTAAAGGCTCAGAGGTATGTACAAAAAGGGTGTGTCAGTTTTCTCGCTTATGTGATTGATATGAAGAAAGAAAAGACCAAGATGGAGAATATTCCAGTTGTAATTCCAGTTGTAAGTGAATTTCCAGAAGTATTCCTAAAAGAATTGACAAGTTTACCTCCTGAGCAATCGATAGAATTTCAGATCAAATTGATACCGGGAGCCGTGCCAGTGGCTCGTTCACCATATAGATTAGATCCGTTTGAATTAAAGGAGTTAATGTCAGAGTTGAAATAATTGCTCGACAAAGGCTTTATTTGACCGAGTACATCTCCTTGGGGTGCACTGGTATTATTTGTAAAGAAGAAAGACGGATCAATGAGGATATGTATCGATTACTGTGAGCTAAATAAGTTGACAATCAAGAACAAGTATCCACTCCCAAGAATTGATCATTTATTTGATCAGTTGATTAGGGCTAGTTACTTTTTGAAGATTGACTTACGATCTGGTTATCATCAACTGAAGATACGAGAAGAAGATGTGTCGAAAACATCATTCCATACGCGCTATGGTCACTATGAGTTCCTGATGATGCCATTTGGACTTTCAGATACACTAGCGGCATTCATGGACATGATGTATAAGGTGTGTTGTCCATATCTCGATAAATTTGTTATTGTTTTTATCGATGATATATTGATATACTCTTGATCTTAGGAAGAGCACGCATATCATCTACGGCTGATTCTAGAACTTCTAAAACGAGAGAAGTTGTATGCAAAGATGTCAAAATGTGAGTTCTGGCTATGAGAAGTCCAATTTCTGAGCCATGTCATTTCTGATGTGGGTATTAAAGTAGATCTACTCAAAATTGAAGCTATCGAAAAGTGGGAAGCACCACAAATGCCAACAGAAATTTGGAGTTTCCTTGGATTGGTAGGTTATTACCGAAAGTTTATACATGACTTTTCTCGTATTACGACACCGTTGACCGGTCTAACGAAAAACAATGTGAAATTTGAATGGAAAGAGGTACAAGCTGAAGCATTTCTAATGTTGAAAGATAATCTGTGTAGCACGCCAATCCTATCCTTACCTGATGGTACAAAAGATTTTATGGTCTATAATGATGCTTTAAGACTGGGTTTGGGTTGCGTGTTGATGCAATGTGGAAAGGTTATCGCTTATGCCTCAAGCCAGTTAAAAGAACATGAAAAACAATATCCTACTCATGATATGGAGCTGCAGACTGCAATTTTACTTTGAAGATCTGGAGACATTACTTATATGGACCTAAGTGCCAAATTTTTACTGATCATAAAAGTTTGCAGCATTTGTTCCATCAATGAGAATTGAATATACGCCAAAGACGATGGTTCGAACTGGTAAGTGATTATGATTGTGAGATCTTGTATCATCCAAGCAAGGCTAATGTGGTAGATGACACGTTGAGCCGCAATGAAAAGAGTGGTACAATTAAAGCTACAACCTTAAGGGTAGAGTTATAGTCGAGCCTTCGTAAGGAACTGCAAAGTTTTCAAGGTGAAGCGGTGAAAGAAGATAAGAGCAAGCAAGAGAGACTCGGTGGTTTATTGACTGATTTAGTAAAAAAGACAGTCGAGAATTATTATGTTTCTAGAATAGATTTTGGGGCCATGTTATGCTAATCTCAGAGAGAGAATATGTTAGTCCTTATGATGATCAATCTAAATAAATCTTCATAATCAATGCAGATCTAGATATAGAAATTAAGAACACTTGAGATGAAGGTTGAGCGAGAAAGTCAAATATTCATATATTGGTCAAACCTTCTATACGTATCAGATATTACAAATAAGCTTCCTATCTAAAATTACAAAGACTAAGGGCTTCCTTGTTTTAAAAAAAAAACCTCTTAAAACCACTTAAGTCTGAACCGGTCAGACATTTATGTTTTCAGACTGTTTGATTTCTTTGTAAAATAAGAGCTGAAAAGCTCTTACCGTCCTCTGAAATATTCAGTGCAAAACCAAAGTCTGAAATCAATATCACTCTTCTCCTAAGCTTCTTTTTGTATTTTGGTGGTATGGAAAGGCTTTCATCATCTAGATTCCATTGATCCAACAACACAAGGAACCCAAATTCCACCAAAATCAGGATTTGCAATTACTTGAATGGCATGAAGCGATGAAGCGATGAGTGTCAATGCCCTAAAACGAGCCTTGAAGCGATGAGTGTCGATGCCCTAAAGCGATTCATCAGACTCAATTTGGGGAACTGGACTGGTTCTTTTCACGTCGGTATCGTAACTCGTATGAATTCTTCTGGATTAAAAGTTGTTTCGTTGTTAATTTAACTCGATCTTTTCTTCTTCCTCGTGATCCAAGCAGGTCTCAATCTCTTATACTGCCTCTCGATCCAAGCAGCTGTCGGTCTCTTCTTCTGCCTCTCGATCCAAGCAGCTGTCGGTCTCTTCTTCTGCCTCTCGATATCTCAAGAAAGGTAATGGGTCTTCTGTTTATATGTTTTCTTTTTGTTTGATTTGGCATAAGAAACACCATGGAAATACCTGAGGATCGATTTGGGTTTCTTATAATAGTTGACTGTTTATCTGTTTATCTATTTTCTTGATTTGGGTAGACCTGCTTATCTGTTTTTTTTCTTCATTTGATTGCATTTAGTGAATTCCCTTTTAGAATTATTATCCATATGTTTCTTGCATCAGTTGTTTTACTGCAGTTTGCAGTGAAAAATACATGTTCCAATGTTGATCCTTGTAGCATTCCATAATGTTATTTACACTTTCTTTAGATACAATTTGTTCCTTTATTCTCTGGATCTCGATTGTTTTCTCAATTTGTTCCTCAGTTTCTAATGGACTCCCTGGATGTTAACTTATTCTGCAYTTTGATTCTGTGTGATTGAAATATGGGAAACTGATAAACTCGTTATGAGAATTCTATGTGTTGCTTATCAAGTTGGGAATGATTGACATTTGGAGTGCCGGAGATAGAATTATGATTATGGTTTTATTAGCTTCTATTATGCTGATCTGTTTAGGACTACAACACATAGTTGTATAATATATACAGGGGTTTCTCAGTGATAGAAGTCGGATTAACCATAGACATTTGCATAACGATTCTAAATTGGACTGCTCAAAATTGTTTGGTTTGTGCAGGTCAAAATAATGAGGGCCCTCCAGTATGCCCCAACGCTCTCAAATGTTTCTTGTTACAATAGTGTTGTCTTTCCAAATAGACAATAAACCATCCTGGATATACATGTTTGATATGAGTAGCAAAAATTCTTCTACCAACGGTCCGTCTCAGGTTCAACCATACTTCGATACCTCCAATAGAAAGGTTAGAAAGATTGAAGATGAAGAGTCTATTGGTCAGCGTAGAAAGAAGGTTCGAACATCTAATGATGGGTCTGGTCCATCTCAAGAAACCAGGAGATCAACCAGAACTTCTTCACGGTTATACCGTTGATAAATTTGTAAACAAAATGTTGTCTTTTGTTAGAAAAACTCTAGGCTAGTCATGAACAGTAGATGGGATTTTGTGAATATTGTGTATCCAACTATTTTGACCCATGAAAACATATTGGTATTGAAGTTGCCTGTTTACTTGAATGAAAACCTATTGGTATTGTGTATCCAACTATTTAG
>NC_037529.1:15393241-15407364 GCF_001531365.2 Cynara cardunculus var. scolymus | reverse complement strand
TGATTCAGATTTCAGACTTCAGCACCACCTCTTAAAAATCAGAAGTGAAATCAGACTTCAGACTTCAGCACCTCTTAAAAAACAAACGCCACCTTAATGTAATGCTTAATTAAAACTCAAAACATATACCACTGATTACAAAACATGAGAAAATAAGGGTTAACAAAAACTGTCTAATACAAAACGCACATCTAAATATCTTTGTATTAAATTTTCCTTTTGCCTTTGTCTTGTGAGAAAATATGACCTGCAAAACAGATTAATCCAACAATTGTGCGTTAGAACAAAAGGTCTAGTGAGTGTATCATACTCATACAAACAACATATATTCCAAAATCCCAAGATTTATAACAAACTTGGACACTTATATGTATTTTATCTGTTATTTCTCGCAGTTACACTATTATTTCCTCTCTTGCGGTTACACCGTCATTTCCTCTATTGCGGTTATACCGCCATTACCTCTCCCGCGGTTACACCGCCATTACCTCTCTCGTGGTTACACCGCCATTACCTCTCTCTCGCGGTTACACCGCAATCAAGTAGCTAATTATCATAAAGTTCAATATATAACTATGACCGGGCATGCAATCCGGTCAACTTCAGCTTGATAAGTAATCCGGACAACATCAGCCGGATATGCAATCCGGACAACACTTAGTCGAATTCAGATTAGTATTCAGATGTATCTTAAGCGGTTTAAACATTAATCCAAATGGTACTTAATCGGTTTAGCTTAAACCCGGATGACTCTTGGCCGGTTTAAGATGAGATCCGGGAAATTCTTCATCCGGATTAGGATGAATCCGGGTGATTCTTCATCCGATTTAGGATGAATCCGGGCAATATATTATGCGATTCATAATAAGCAAATTCCGAAAGTAATTGAATCATGTACATATGTTTAAAATACAAAGTGGAAAGCCATTACACTCGCCTTTGCTTTGAAATTGACTTCTATATTTGTTCCTGCTTGCGATCTTCACAAATCTTAACTCCCAAAATTGCCCAAAAAAAATCTTTTCCTTTCAATAGCAAGTGCATAGCCGCCTTTTCCAAAAGCAACTTACACACACACCATCACTTATACTTACAAATCTATGCATATATATGTATAAGCACTTTTCTAATTTTTAAAACAAAATAATTATACCGAATATTACATCTTACGTATATCACAATCAGTTAATTTTCTCAATTTATATATATATATGTTCATAGTTATTGAACATATATACGAATGAGTTATATTGATATATGAATAAAAAATATTGAAAATATGTGTATATGAAGAGCTTGCATGATATTGTAATTGACTATGTATATATTAATATAAATTCAACAATCATATAAACCTAAGAAATAAAATGATATCAGATTCATCGGATTGGGTTGGGTTCAAATAATAGTAATCCAATATCAACCAAATACATATGGTTTGAAAATTTTACAACTCGATTAGACATCGGGTTGCTTCGGGTTGAGTTATTTCACGGTGGATTGGGTTGGGTTGATTGGGTTAATCAGTTTGGTCGGGTTTTTGAGCACCCCTAGTTGAGATTGGACCTCACGGTTACCACAAACTAATTAGTTCTCATTTGATTAGACCCATATATATATATATATATATATATATATATATATATATATATTATGAAATAAGTCCAAAAGGGGGCGAGGAAAATGGAAGAACAAGGTGCTTCCTTTTTATGAGGATCTTTGTATTCTATTTGGTAAAGATCAGGCTCAAGAAATAGAGCAAGAGATTTGTCTAGACGAAAGTGGAGGTGAATATAGAAGAGCAAACACAACACAAGTATGACAAGTCTAAGGATGTGATGGCAACTAGCAATAATCAAGTGGCAATGCAACTATGCAATTTGAAGAAACTTTAAGTGGGCATGGTAAGAAGGAAAACGTCGAGTAAATCTTATAGCTGATGGATTTAGTAATGTAGTTACCAAACTTCGAGAAAGTCTGGAGAAAATGGTGAACAACTTAACAAGGGTATCAAACGAGAAGAAGAACTTGATAAGAAACGTTCGATGGTCACTTTTGAGATTTCAAAAATCCAGTTCTCGACTCAATCGAAAAGTTTTAAAGTAATTTTGATAAAAAGTTTAAAGTAATTGACTCCCTCATTTGCTGACTCGGAAAACTTATTAAGAAACTTCCAATGATCACTTCGATGATCACTTCTGAGATTTCAAAAATCCAATCATTGACTCAACTAGGTTTTAGAAAGAATGAAAATTTTTGGTGGTTAAATATGTGATTTTGAAAGAACAATTTTTTGGTTAAATATGTATTCTGGATGAGCAGGTTTGGTGGTTAAATATGTATTTTGGATGAACATGTTTGGTGGTTAAAAATGTATTTTGGAACAATGAATTAGATGATTAAATATGTAGTTCTGAAACAATGAATAAGATGATCAAATACATATTTTGCAACAATGAATTAGATGATTAAATATGGAGTTTTGGAACTATGCATTAGATGATTAAATATGTAGTTTTGGAAAAAGGAAAGAGAATAGGTGATTAAATATACAGCATTGGAGAAATCAGTAATGTCAAAATACTTTAATTTCTTATGTTTGTGATAACATGATAATACCTTATGTGCGTTTTTACAAAAAGATAAATTACCAATAAAAATAATTTCTTTATAAAACAAACGAATAATTACAAAAAGAAAAAAAATTCCCGATCCAAATCTTACAAACCAAACACGACTTAGGGGTGTTTGGTTCGCAGAATGATTTCTGAAAAAATCGAATTTATCAATGGAATTGGAATTTGGAAGGAATTGGAATGTAATGTTATCAGCTTCGACCAAGTGTTTGGTTGACATGAATGGAATGTAATATGTCCAATGAATTGGAATATGCCTATTTGGTTGCAACAAAATTGGAATTGAATTATGAAAAAGAACACAAATACCCTTTCTTTGATATTTTTTTTAAATTTTTAATCACAAATAATAATAAAATTAACATTTAATGAGCATATTGTTTGACCTTTAGATTTTGTGAGCTCTGTTTGGCTACCATCTCGGAACAGAAATCAGAAACATAAATCGGAACATAAACCGGAAATAGTAAGCAGAAATAGTATGCAAAAATCAAAATCGTATGCAGAAATTGAAATTGGAAGCATCAATCATAAGTATAAACCATAGCTACAGTTTTCGATCGATGATGAAGATCAAACAAGTCGTTCAAGATGAGAGAAACCAGGTTCGATATTGGAAGCAGTAGATGAGAATGGAAAAAGATGCGACTAGGGTTATTAAGTTGTAATGGGGGTATTTTTGTCATTTATAAAATTTTGGATGGAATGTATTTCAATTCCATCTATTTATGAAGGAATTGTGAAGTCTTTAAATAAGAGAATGTTTGGAATCCATATCCATTCAATGAGTAACCAAACATTGGAGTGTAATTTGGTCAACAAAATTGACCATTCCAATTCCATCAGATTTCGACGGATTCCGGCAAACCAAACGTCCTCTTAGGTATAGATTTCAAATCTATTCCAAATCCTACAGGCAAAACATATAAATGAATCCAAATTCCTTCCAATCCAAACCCCTTCGTGAAATCCAAATCCCTCAAAAACAATCCTACAAACCAAACGGATCTCAGAGAAATTTGACTTTAAAAGAATAGAAATGAAATTTGACCACACATTTAATTGGTTGGAACCAGAATGAAATTTCAAAAAATAGAACTGGAATTTGCATGTGTTATGTAGGGAATTATGATAACAACAATAGTGATGTAGTGGTGTCAGCCTGTCAGGTTGCGGTGGTGGTGGTAGGGTGGTGCGGTGGGGGGAGAGGGTGTGACAACGACAATAGTGGGGGTGGGGGTAGCGGTGGAAGGGTGGTGGAATGATTATACTAATTTGCAATGGTGGTGGTGGTAGTGGGGGCATAGATGTTAGCGCACGGTGGGGTTGGTGTGTGTGGTCGGGTTGGTGGCGAGGGGTAATGAGGTGGGGGTGTAAGTTAAAATGAATTCAAAAATTAATTTTGTGCTTTAAAATTAAATTATACCATTTTCAACGAAATGGAATTCAAATATTTCATTTATGTCGAATAATAATCAAATCCCTCAATCATTAGAATTCAGTGGAATCCAAATAATTTTATCCGTGAATGAAACATTTAGGGATGTACGTGGATTGAGTTGGGTGGTTTTTGACATTTTTATAACCCAGCCCAATTATGACGGTTTGGAAAATCTCAACCTAACCCATCCTTTACGGGTTAGGGCAGGTTGAGTTGGGTTGGCGGGTTACTAAAATTCATAAAGTTGGCAAATGAAATATGATAAATAATACTAAAAGTATACCAAACAAAGTCATTAGTTATTACAATCATCCAAAAATATATCTAAATCCTCAAGTATTGGAATCAAATTTCAAAAGTTTAAATGATAGCATCCAATTCAAACACTCAACCAAGTACGACTGTCTTGAACCTTCCCGACTCTGATGTTGCATTCTCCTTGAGTTTGTCTACAATTCAAAAAGAATATTAAACCATTTATTAAGAATATATAAGCATGAAAAAAGAACCATTGTTAAGTTTACCATCTTCAAGAAAGTAATAAGATGAAATTTCATCCAAAAATTCACTTATTTGAATCTCCTCATTATTCCCTTTGAACCAATTTTGTGTGCATATAAGGGCCTCCACCATTTTTGGACTCAAATAACTTCTAAATGAGTCTAAAATACGACCGCTAGTATTAAAGGCGGATTCAGAAGCTACTATAGATATAGGAATAGTAAGAACATATCTAGTTATCATAGACAAAATGTTATACCTATTAGTATTATCTTTTCACCAAAGTAGTACCTCAAATCATGGAGTCTTTGGATTGATAGATCCATCAACCAAATATCTATAAACGTCGTTCATGTTTTCCGACACGTCCATTTATTGTTGTTGCAAAAATGATTCAAATAATTTTTTCATTTGAGATTCGTTAGAATCAGTCTTTGGTGGTGATTCTAGTTTGGTAGCGTATACACATAGATGAAAAAAAAGAACATAAACTCAACAAACGATAACATATTAACATGCATAATAAAATTTTAAAAAACAATCATGCATAAAACTAAGTAACTAACCTTATCACCATCTTTATCACCTTTTGAAGTTCACAACTGAATCAGTAAATTGAATTGGAGTATTGGTCCTATTGGATTTGACCTAGACAATAGTTGGATTCTTTTGGGCTATAAATTGAACAAGTGACACATGTATTTAATTTTTGGGTTATACATTAGACTAAAAAATATGCATATTTTTGGGCTGTAAATTATAATTTTGTAAATACCATATATATATATATATATATATAAATTTTATAAATAAATATATATTAGTAGCAGGTTGGCGGTTTGATTGGGTTGTTAGCGGGTTGGGTTTAATTGGGTTGTTAGCGGGTTGGATTGGAAGAGTTTAACTGGTTGACGGTTTTTTGTACACCCCTAAAAACACCATCAAAAAAATTGGTCAAAGGAATTTAAATATCACATTCCTTCGAATTTCGCGAACCAAAAAGCCCTAAGGTTTTAATTGGTCAAGGACTTAACCAAAATTTCATCCTTTTTGCACTTGATGGAACACTCTCATTTTGGTTCACCCACATTCATGAACTCATCGGCAACCATCTCGTTTGCCTCTCCGAAAGAAACCCAGGTGGTGAGATGCAGCGACTACCAAGTTCATGATGAGGGAACGGTAGTGATTGAGAGTTAATCGATAAGCAGAAGTGAAATTTAGAGTCCGCAAATGAGGATTGAGGGAGATGATATTTTGTATAGGAGCGATGCAAATTGACCAATAATCGGTCAAATCACCGAAGCGAAGGAACGTGAAGATATCGACGGATCCCTAAAGTGGTGATTGGGCCAGAGAACAACTCTTGTGGTATGACTAGCCGGCGATGTGGGAGGGGATGAAAAACGGTGGAGTTACTTTGGGGGAGGGTAAATTAGTTTTTCTTTTTCTTTTTTAAATGCTTTAACAACTTGTAAGTTAGTTTTTGCTAATAAAAACAAATAAAAAAAAACCCTCACATAAAAGATGCAGTTAACAGACCATTTCGTAATAAAATACAAACCTGGATGGCGTAATTTCGAAAAATTAGAGACGAAAAAACCGAAGTTTCCACAAACCCCGACCCGAGTATGATTTTGTAATTTTGCACTTTTCTATCGGACCAGACGAAAAGCCCAAATCAAATGGACCAGCCCGGATTAGACCAAGACGGCAAGAATGGACTATTTAGGCTGGATAGCTGAACATTTCCATAACCTCACTCTTAAATCGGATTATTACCATAATAAATGACATAAAATACATAATGAACCCGCATTCATATGCAAAATCTTATTAGATTACTCATAAAAGAAACCTTTGAGCAAAAGAAAAGGAGATCCCAACATATATAAAGAAGGAAAAGTCCATGGGATTCCAACGGAATACATAATGGTCTCCTAACCCTCCACCACATGGGTTGTTCCCGTTTTGCGATTCCACCTAAATCCCGTCTCTTTTTTCTCATGTTTTTACATGTCACTTGCATATCTTTGTGTGGTCATGTTGATATATTTCTTTGTATGCCAAGTGTTTCTGCACTTTGTATTGTCCTTCGAAGTTTTAGTTAGATCAAGATTCTCCAAAGTAATTTAGTTGGAGTTTTCGTCTTTCGCTAGCTTCATTTTCATCAACGGAGTAAAATAGTTTCACATGATCTTAAAGAAGAGAAATTCTAAGAAAGAAAGTGATATGTAAATCGAGCTGAGAACATGCTGCATCCTTCTCACAGATTCTTTATCGATCATTGCAGCCAACTGTACTTCTTGTAATAACCCCCAAAACAACTCATTTTTTGTAACCCTAATAGCCCAGACCAACTTGTGCACACCTCGACTTATCTCACGACCCTGGAGATAACAACCTCGCAAGTCCCCAATGGCCTGAGGAGACTCGAACTGGCAATCTATGAGGAGGAGCCCCAAACCTTGGCCTTTAAATCAACCCATCTTTTCCCACTTGAGAAAATGGGTGATGAAATAGACCGTTTTTRTGCTTATAGTTTCTCTTCTAGTGCCTAATATATTTAATAACATGCAATGCAACCTAAAACAAAAATGATGGAACTAACCAACAGATTCTAGAATCTCCAAAAGCAGAAGAACAGATTAGAACAAGCAGCACAATCTCTCATTATAAGTTAATTCTGAAACTGGAAAAAAGTTCTCTTGCAACAAGATATCAGAAAGAAATAAGTAGTAGCATTTTCAGATACAATATCATCCGAACAAATCTACATTACCTGCGCAACTACACCTAAAAACCCATTAGAAGCAGCCCATTTCCAAGCCTTCCTAATGTATCTTGAAACAATGATTCTTTCRGCATAACTTGAATGGCYCTTCATATGCAAATGCAACCAAAGAGGATATCCCACCATTACTATAATTGAAATTAACATAAACTTACTCGCGTTTGTCCTTATAGATGTCCTTAATGGTTTCAGGATATACAACATTRTGCTCAAACTATGAATGATGATCCCTTTTGTATCCTTCTCAGAGATTGACTGAATCAAAAGAGCAAGGTTCCCAATCACCACAGTGGTAGCACATATTGTCCCCTAAGATATCATTACAAGATAATGTCATATGTAAGACTTCAAAGTAGGGTTGCAATTGTTAAATGGTGGTGGAAAAAACAAATTGAACTCAATTTTTTGTTCTTTCTATAAGCAAGCAGAGTGTTACTACAGTTGAATTTGAGTCTTAGCAGTCTCAAATCAGTTTGAATTCAGTCATCAACCAAGAGGTATTTGAACCACAGTTGATATAGCAATCATAAGAAATGTCAATACTCCATCAGCCCTAAACCAAAAAAACGTCCACATTTGGCATACTTCATTGCATTGGCTTTAAGTTCCGTCCTTCATCTTTACAATATGTCTACAGCAAGCTGGGATTCCAATGTGTCTGATAATATAGTTATATAGTTTGCCTGCTCTAAAAATGGTAATTTTCAAACAGCTTTTAACAGAAAGCTACTGTCTTTTTTTTTTAAATGTTCACCTAAACCCTAAGATTAGATGATTCTTATCCAGAGGACACTCTTTAATCAAGTATTGCCTACCGATCCTCTCATCCAATGCTCCAAGCAAGAGAAATACATTCGATTTCTATGTGCAATTGCTGTTTCTCTCTTAGATGATAATTCCTTTCGATTTAAGACGAATTAGGTTGTCAAGATGGTCTAGAATGAGGGAAAATATTCCTGAATTTAGACATATACAAGATAAAAGTTACCAGGCACAAACACTATTTGTTTCATCTAGCTCTGAATGTAATTTTGTCAAACACCTTAWATGCAATGCAATTTAGCCATTGAAACATACCTCACAAGAAACCCATTTCAACCGTTTGATTCTCAAGGGCTTGGGAGCAGCAAAAGCTTTTCTCTTGGTGGGTCTACTTCGAACTTTCTCAATCACTCCGATAATTTTCGATTTCAATGATCTGCTTGTGGTTGTCGGTTTATTATCAGAACTCACTCGGATAAGTAGAGGCGAAATCTTGAGGAAAATAGAGAAGTGTAAGAAATTGTAGCAAGTGGGTAAGTATTTCGTTGCTTTGAATTTAAAATTGAAGTTCTTCGCCTTTGCTTGTAGGTGGAGYGTCCATGGCCGCTGCTCCGGCTTCATTCCGGGCAGAGCAGATGGCAAGGTCGAATTAAAAAGCTTTATTTATTATGATACAAGGAAGCTCTCATAGTCATAGCCGTTAGAACTTGGAGTCTTGGAACATAAAATATTTAAAGCAAAGTAGGCTCAGAAGTGGGCTTTTAGCCCAATAACTTGCATATATATGTAGCCCACTAATGCCCAATGAAATCGAACAAGTCATAGAATAAAATAACATACAATAATATGTAGAAACAAAACGAGGTTCATACGAGAACAATAACTAAATAAGAAAATAGACAAATCACATGTGATTTTATACGTATAAAGTCACAAGTGAGGTCATGGGCTACTTCGTCCGGACACTCTTTTGTTGACTGTTAATGTAGAATCATGTGTGATTTTGCCGTTTTCTTATTTAGTTACTTTTATCGGTTGAATCTACCTATATATAGGATTGGTTCTGGTTGATAAGGGAAGTTTTCATGAGAAGGGTGATGAATTTTTTCACCATTGGATTAATCTTAATTGAATGTTAACACTAATGAGATGCATCAAGATACACCAGATCAATTCCCTTCTAAACGCAATTCATGGGTGAAGATGAGATTAAAAGTAAAGAATGGTTCATATTCTTTCTTACGCTTCTCATTAAAACTTTACTTCTCACACAATCTTTTACCTAGATTTATATATAATCATTTGTTAACAAGTTAATTACTACTAACTTTACAAACTTATTTGAATCGTTTATTATTTTGATCAACGATTATGGTTAAATTAGGTTGTAATAATTAAGTGAATGAGATAATTAGAGAATGTGATATAAATATATGAAAAAGACGAAAATACATTGGTTATCACAGTTTGTTTTAGTTAAGCTCTTAACAAAATAACGTGCATATCTTTACTACATTAATAACCATTTAGGCCAAATTCTTAATTACAGCTCTTAAAGCATATAGTACTACCATTCTGTGCAAGAAATTCAAAGATCTCTTAATTACAAATTTTTATGCACAATGTACAAGCTCTTTATGCAAGTATTTCGATAACACCAAATTCTAATTGGGTTAAACCTACCTTCTCTTACCAGACTTCTAAAATTACCCATTTGGGCCGGTTTCTTCTTCTTCTGTATCCGATATTTGCGACCAAAACCAAAAGCTTTCTTCTTMTTCTGTGATTTTTCTCATATGCGACCAAAACATTTTTGGTTAGATAACAGATACCTTTCTTCTTCACAGACCTCGTTTGACATAACAATGGTGATTTTGATGTATCACCTCAATCAGTTGTCCAATTTCATTGAAAAGACACGGTAATCAATTCAACATTTCCCCCGAAGGTTTATCGAAGCGTTTGTTCCAGAGGTAATGTAACATAAGCATTGCACAAGATAGTCTCTCTTTTCTGGTTCAATTTCACATTAGTTCAGTTATATGTAGTTCTACTCACTTTATGAGTTAATTTTTACTTTGAATCATCATGGAGAATTAACATATCTTGGAGCAAATTCTAATGTCTACATTAAACACTAACACACATCTAATAGTGGCTGTTAGGTTATCTTCATGGATAATGATAGTTCTTAATTTGTACTTATAGATAGCTTTCTCTTAAGCACTGGTTTAGGTTCGGCCTCAAAAACCGCCTCTCAGGTCCCCCGACTGATTCTACCATAGACGAAAATTGTTCAGTTTATGCATCTATTTGTTGTGCAGAAATTGTCTTGTGTGTCTGTAATAAAAAAAAAAATGGATAGGAATTGGTAGTCGTTAAATTTCAAGGACTTGTAGTATAAATGCAATCAAAGTGAAGGGTTTAGACCCTAAAATTGAATGTAATTTAATAACAGGAAACTGAATGGTCATGAAACCTACGACCATTAATTATGGCATATCGTTTCATATTCCGTGAAACCGCCGATGGGACTTAGTATAAAATGGGAGTTTGTAGCTTTATGTGTAGTTTTGGGTCAAAAAGGAGAACTATTGTGAGACAAGGTGACGGTGGATGCTGTAATGAGAGTTGACGGTGCTCTACATCGTAGCTAATTTGGCATCAATGGGGGAGACGCTAGCCACTTCAAAGACTGGTTTGGGCTACGCCATTTATTGTGAGTTACACGTGATTTATTTTTAAAATGGTTGCATGCTTTATTTATAACTATCCACAAGATTGATTGAAGTTTCTCGAGATTTTTGATATGCTATATATGCGTGAAAAGTTCGATATTTTATAATATGTGTTTTGAGTACTTGTATGTCAATGGGGATGTACTACGGTATGATTTTGTAAAGACGAGCATGCTTTGTGAGCTTGTCTAAATCGTAAGTGCGGACATGCTGTGTAAGTTCACCAGGTAATGTTGTATGAGGTAGACATCTCCCATGACGTCGTTGCTTTGTGACGTAGACACGCACTATAATATCTTTATTTTGTCAAAAGTATTATTTTCATCAAGGCATGCTATTTTATGAAGCTTCGTGAAATTTTTTTATCGTAAAAGTTATTGTTCATGCATGAAAACCGCGGATTCACTGGGCCTAGGGCTCACCCAAAACTCTTTTAAAGCTTTTTCACCCAGATGACTATTAGACTGGAAAGAAAAGTTGGATAAAGAGAGAGATAAAGATTAGTATCAAAGAAGGACATGTGCAGATCAAGGCATTGCTATATAGAGCAAAGTTATGTTCGTCAAGATTGTAATGTTAGATGATGATATAATTTGTAAGATTAGAGATTTTATTTCCGCTGCAGTGTAAGTGTTTGATCTTGGGATACTCATTATGATATATTTAAGTATTCAAAATTTTGGGATGTTACAAGTGGTATCATAGCAAAGTTTAAGTGAATTAGGTTACTGAAACCTAAACTTAAACTGAGAATGAAAGATTTTATTATTGATAGACGTGTGACTAAAGATTGATTTATAGTGATGAGAGTGGTGATTTAAGTTAATTTGGGGTTAGTCTTAAACCAAATTAAAATAGAGAAGTCGTTAGATGGTTTAATATCCTTGGATATAATGACATTGATAGAGATGTGTTTATGCAAAACACATGGTAAGATGAGATAAAATAGATGTAGAGTGGTTTTGGTGAATAAAGTTTTGGTGACAAACTTCATTAATATGCTTTAGCGGGGAGAGCATATGTTTTAGCTTTGAGAATAGTAGGAACTCAAAGTATTGATGATATACTAAGTTGCAATATAAGTTGAAGATGATGAAATAAGTAAAGATGTGCACTTAGAACAATCAATGTTATGAATAAGGTATAATATCCTAAATATCAACGAGCATATAAAAGGTCATTACAAAATGCCTTGTTTAAGAATGACTATATATAAGGGCATGAATTGGGTCATTAGAACCAAATGGTGGCATGTGTGTTGTGAAAGGGGAGTTAATTGATTAGTTGGTAAAACAAGTAGCGAAGTCGACTGATTGTACGTATTTGTCGTCAAAGGAGAGAGAGTTGTGGCTAGACTCTAGGATGAACACAATGATAATATAAATAAAAAATGGGTTAAGTTAATTTCTATGGTTGCAAAAGGATGAATTCAAATATGAATATGGTGAAATGCTAAATAACTCAAGGGTTGGTAGTCGACTAATAACTTGGTCAAAGTCAACAGCAAACACAATATTGTTATCGTTAAGCACATCACTCAAATGTGAAATGATATAGGAATCAAGAAAAAAAACTTAAGGATGGAAACGATAATGTGCAGATTAATGCATTATCTGTGTAAAAAAATAGCCCTACCAGTAAGAAATCTCTAGTGTAGTAAAAGAAAGTATGGGCACTAGAATCGGTAAGAGAATACTATGTTAAATCAAAACCCTTCAAAGAATGATTGGCATGTTTCAGATGCCACAAAAGGATGAAGGAATGAATATTAAAGGTAAAACTGAAAGTAAAGATAGTTGAATTGATAAGAGGTTAGAGAAAGCAATATGGAAATATAATAAGTTACTTAGTGAACATCATCATCTTGGTATCTATGATTGCTAATGTTAGCATGATCTGAAAGTGTTAAAATTGGAGTAAGATGAATGATGTTCATGTAGTCAGGAAGACTAAATGTACATCAATTATCATGAAGTATGTAATGTAACCATATAAAATCGTAAACTTGATCGAGCTATAAAGTAAATGAAGTATGCAAGAGATTGGAAAGAAGACCGAGAAGTATGCCAAGAGTGTCACTGCCAGATTAGACAGAGGATTCTTTTTTTGTATATAATGATGTTACAATGTTGGAACTGTGAGGTATATCGGTGAAAAAGGGAAATGATATAGTATTTATTTCATGGTAATTGAAAATGTATGATTTAAAATTAGTAACAGTGGTAGTGGAGCTCGAAATATGGAAGCATTATCTATAGAATGGATTATAGCCTATACTCGATAATTGAAGATATCTCAAGGACAAGAGATAAGTACATGTATGTATAAGGGCATGAATATGAAAAGGTATGATGTATAATTGAATTGTGAAAGAAGATATCACATATGTGATGATTGTTTGCATGCATGTTGCCTTATTTTGTAGATAAGAATAATATGGTGGTATCTATGTGGGGTAATCTTTAGTGACGGTTGGTGTAACGCCCCAAACCACACATTAAATGTAACACATATTTCATACAAAAGAAATACATTTCATATACCATTCAGGTCCCTTAGTACAAGAAACTAACATGACCAAATACAAGGTCCAAAAATTCAAAATACATTTCTCGTACTAATCAAACAAAACTATTCATCAAAAGCAACTCTTCATGCCAAAATGCATATAGGAAAGTACTACATCTTTCCCTTTCCCTTACCTTCTGCACCTCCTGCAATACATATTTAAAAATCACAAAACGAGGGTTAGACCGAAAGGTCTAGTGAGATACCCTATTCATGTCATTGCAGGGTGTAGATCACCAAAATCTTTATGAAAAACAATTATTCATATACAACAAATATATGAACACATAAAAACATAATATCAGATCATTTTCCACTTTTCAAGCTAATCACTTAGCTATTCAAATCTTATACCTTTGAACCAATCGGGTTCCATATAATGCCACTTTTTAAACATTTTCTTATCAAACAAGGTTTAAACAAAGTTTCAGGCCAAATCTGTTCTTTTCTCCTTAATAACATTCAGTCTATAATTTTCAATAAGAACCTTGATCCTAAATCTTTAAATCACAAAGAAATAAAGATTCCAGACTACGGTAGTCTTAAAGGATATAATAGAAAGAGTTATATAATACCACGTACATACAAATGCCACCCTTATATCAAATGTACACCTCTCCTTGATATGCTACCCTTATCCCATGGTACACCTCTCCTTGATATGCCACCCTTATATCAAATGT
>NC_037529.1:15387040-15392471 GCF_001531365.2 Cynara cardunculus var. scolymus | reverse complement strand
CTTTTATACTTTCTAAAAGTAGAAAGTCGGCTAACAGACCTTCCCCCCACATGCATACTCCACATATACACATACATCCTTACATACCATGCATTGATAATATGCATGTGTATAAAATTACACACACACACATATATATATATATATATATATATACCTATGCATATATTAACATATATCATGCATTTATATATATATATATATATATATATTCAATTAATACACAACTTCACATACCAGCATGATCAAACATATTAATTTATCGTGCTATCACGTAGTCATTTAAATAAGATAATCCCATATTAATTACCTTCGGTGATAACTAGGATCCGGTTATCACATTATCCACCCCTCAAAAGAATTCCGTCCCGGAATTCCTTTAATCAAAAAGCCATGGGTATTCTGATATCATCTTTGATTCCAATTTCCATGTTGCTTCTGGTCCTTTGTGAAACTTCCACTGAATCTTCACTAAACTTATTTCTTTGTTTCTCAATAATCTGATTTTTCTGTCAATAACAGCTTCCGGTGTTTCTACAAAATTCAACTTACTGTCTAATTGAACCTCTGGCAATGGTATAGCTAGATTCAGATCAGCCAAATATTTCCGCAGATTCGATACATGAAAAGTGTTATGAATCAGACTTAGCTCTTCTGGCAGCTCTAACTGATATGCTACTGGCCCAATTCGCTTACATATTCTGAACGGTCCCACATACCTTGGACTGAGCTTTCATTTATTCCCAAATCTGAAAACACCCTTCCATGGCGAAACTTTTAACATTACAAAATCACATATATCAAATTCAAATGACTTTCGACGATTATCTGCATAACTTTTCTGGCGATCTTGTGCTGTTTTGATTCTTTCGCGGATTTGTTCAATCTTTTCAGAAGTTTCTTGRACAATTTCAGGACCCGTTAGCTGTTTTTCACCCACTTCATTCCAACACAACGGCGTTCTGCATTTACGTCCATACAACACTTCATATGGTGCCGCTTGGATACTGGATTGATAACTATTATTATACGCAAACTCTATTAATGGCAAGTGATCTTCCCATGATCCCCCGAAATCAATAATACAACTTCTCAACATATCTTCGAGAGTTTGAATAGTTCATTCACTCTGCCCATCAGTTTGCGGATGATAAGCTGTACTTAATCGGATTTCAGACCCCAAAGCTTTCTGTAATCCTCCCCAGAACTTTGAAGTAAACCGACTATCTCAATCAGAGATAATAGACAAAGGAACACCGTGTCTGGTAACAATTTCTTTGATGTAAATCTGCGCTAGCTTTTCTAATGAGTATTTCTCTCTTATTGGTAGGAAATGTGCAGATTTAGATAGACGATCCACAACTATCCAAATCGCGTCATATCCCTTTGGAGTTCGTGGTAACTTCATAACAAAATCCATGGTGATGTGATCCCATTTCCATACAGGTATTTCCAAAGATTGAAGGCTTCCATAAGGCTTCTGATGTTCAATCTTGACCTGTAAACATGTCAGACACTGTTCCACATACCGAGCTATATCTCTTTTCAATCCTGGCCACTAATAAAAATGTTTTATATCTCGATACATTTTATTGGTACCTGGATGGATAGAGTATCGGGATTTATGACTTTCCTTTAATATCATACTTCAGATATCTTCAAAATATGGTACCCAAATTCGCCCTTGAAAGCACATTAGTCCTTCATCATTCCGTTCCAAGGTTGAGATCATCTTACCCAACTTTTCTGTTTTAACAAATTATTCTTTCACAGCTTCTTGTTGGCACTTCTGAATTTCTTTACGAATATCAGGGATCAAATTCATTCTCATTGCTACTGTTTTAATGGTTCCACTCTTTTCCTTCCTGCTCAAAGCATCAGCTACCACGTTAGCTTTTCCTGGGTGATAAAGAATTTCACAATCATAATTATTAACTAACTCAATCCACCAACGCTGTCGCATATTTAAATCTTTCTAGTTGAACAAATGTTGTAAACTTTTATGGTCAGTATAAATCTGACATTTCGTTCCCAGAAGAAAGTGTCTCCAAATTTTCAGAGCAAATACCACTGCAGCTAATTCCATATCATGAGTTGGATACTATTTTTCATGTTCTTTCAATTGTCTTGATGCATAAGAAATTACTTTTCCTCTTTGTATTAAAACACATCCCAATCCTAACTTTGAAGTATCACTGTATACCACAAAGTCAATACTGGTGCGCTACAAAGATGATCCTTCAATAGTTGGAAAGCTTTTTGTTGTTCTTTTTCCCATTGGAATTTAACGTTCTTCCGAGTCAGTTGAGTCAATGGTACAGCTATCTTAGAAAAGTTTTGAATGAACTTTCGGTAATAACCGGCCAACCCCAAAAAGCTATGGACTTCAGACGGAGTCTTTGGAGCTTCCCATTTTTCAACTGCTTCTATTTTCATTGGATCAACCTTTACCCCTGATTCTGAAATGACGTGACCCAGGAATTGAACTTCTCTTAACCAGAACTCACACTTGGATAATTTAGCATACAACTTTTCTCTTTTCAACAATTCTAGTATCAGACGAAGATGTATTGCATGTTCTTCTTCAGTCTTAGAGTATATAAGAATATCGTCAATAAATACGATAACAAATTTATCAAGATATTCCTTACATTCCCTATTCATCCAATACATAAAAACAGCGGGTGCATTAGTTAAACCGAATGGCATAACTAAGAATTCATGATGCCCGTACCTTGTTCTGAATGCTGTTGTGGCAACATCTTCTTCCCTGACTTTAAGCTGATGATATACTGACCTCAATTCGATTTTGGAGAAATAACTCATTCCTACCAGTTGATCAAACAAGTCATCAATTCTTGGTAAAGGATATTTGTTTTTGATTGTCAACTTATTCAGTTCACGATAGTCTATACACATTCGCATAGACCCATCCTTCTTTTTAACAAATAGAACCGGAGCACCCCAAGGTGAAGTACTGGGTCTAATAAATCCCTTATCAGTCAAATCTTTCAACTGCGCAACCAGTTCCTTCAATTCAGATGCAGCTAAACAGTATGCCGCCTTTGCTACTGGTGCAACCCCTGGTATAAGATCGATTCAGAATTCAATAACTCTATCTGGTGGTAATCCAGATAAGTCTTCTGGAAAAACTTCTGGATATTCATTAACAATCGGGATCGATTCTTCTTTTCTCTTTTCTTTCTTCATATCAATTACATATGCCAAACATCCTTGACACTTCTTTCGAATACTTTTCTGGGCTTTCATTACTGACAAAATACTAGTATGATGATTCTGATGATCACCATAAATAACAACTAACCCTTGATCTGGTAGAATAATTCTGATCATTTTCTGTTTACAAATAATACTAGCCTGATATCTTGCCAACCAGTCCATACCCATCACTACATCAAATTCTTTCATCGGCATGGGAAATAACTGGATCGGAAGTTTACAGTCCCCAATAACAATGATACAGTTATTGAACACACTATTAATAGTTTCCTGACTATTAGCAGTATCAACTACTAATTCATCATCAAGTAGCACAGAATTCAAACATGCAATTTGAGCAAACAAGGGTGATACAAATGAAAAGTTTGCACCAGAGTCAAATAATACCTTAGCACGTATTGAATTCAGAAGAAATGTACCTGTTACTACATCTGGTGATGCTTCTGCCTCATTCTTGGTCATATGGAAGGATCGTCCCCGTGCCCCTCCTTGTCCTCCTTGATTCACAGTTGGTCTTCCCCGTGTACCTGACGCATTACTCCCCATTGTTAACTGCGGAGTTCTTAACAAAGGATAATTCGGTCGAATATGATTCGGAGAATTACAATTAAAACATCTTCTATTAGTTGGGCAATTTCTAGACTGATGGCCTGCTTCACCACACTTGTAACACTTCCTTGGGTCCATCTTACACTCACCTTGATGAACCTGTCGGCACTGTGAGCGGACTTTCTCACCGATCTTTTGTTCCGATCTGTTATCATATCTTACAGTTTTCGGCCCTCAGAAAAAATGAAGGCCCTTCCCATTTTCTCTTCTCTATAACCTTTCCTTCTAGTTGCCGGTTTTTATTCCTTTCAGTCACCTCAGCTGCATCTACTATTAATGGAAAGGTATTGGGGTTCATAGCAATAACAAACTCTCTAATTGAGGGTTTTAAACCCCAAATATACCTCTCTATCTTCCTGGATTCAGTCAAAACATAGTGTTCAGCAAAGCGAGAATATTTGATGAATCTTTCAGTATACTCCCGAACTGTTCCATTTCCTTGTTCTAACTTCAGAAAATCTTCCTCCATTTGTCTCACTGCTGTTTTAGGACAAAATTGATTTTTGAATCGATCCACGAATTCAACCCAAGACAGAGTCTGTAAAGCATTTGTTCTGGTAGACAATTCAACTTCCCACCAAAATAAAGCATTTGACTTGAATACAGAAACAACAAATCGAACTTTATTTGTTTCCGGGCACCGAATGGTGTTGAACACAGATTCCATCTCTTTAATCCAGCACATAGCTTTCACTGGATCTCTCTCCCCAGAAAAGGTTGGTGGTTTGTATGCTAAAAACATCTTAATATCTCCTTCCTTGTTGTGAGTGATTGGAGCAGAGGGATAAACTTCTACTCTTTCCGTTTCCACCCTAGCCGGTATTCCCATAATAGATGTCAGAGTTTCCCGCAATTTTCCCATTTCCTCTGCTAACATATCTCTGGTTATATATTCTGGGTGTGGTACCGACCTTTCCTGAACATTCCTAGAGTGAGATTCTTCTTGTTCAGAATGTATTTCGGTCCGACCCCTTCCCTGAGACTGACTTCTTCCTCTACCTCGTCCCCTTGGTCTTCCCCGACCTCAATTTCTAGACATGCTGATTGGAGTTTCTTCCCTTTCTTCAGATTCTGGACGAACCACTCTTTCAGATCTTCTAGTTCGGCTAGACATCTATAGAGTTTAATGTTAATAATCACGTATTCACATTCCCAAATATAATGAAGTATTCAAGTTCAGATGTGTACCTGTAAMTTCATAATTACACTGGCCAGATGTAATTAAAATTTACCTTACACATTGTTCTTTCAATTCATCATATTTATTTCCAATGGTGCTAACTATGTCCGTGAGTCTTAACATGCAATAAAATAGTTTAAGTCTAGGTATCATGCTGTTAAATACCTAAATCTCTTAAACTCAGGCTCTGATACCATTCTGTAACTCCCTAAACAACACATTACATGTAACACATATTTCATACAAAAGAAATACATTTCATAAAACTTAGATAGAAAATATGATTTCTTTATCAATAACAAAAAATATTCAAATAAAACCAGTATAAATTTTTATGCAAAAAGGTTTAGAAATCACTCACCTTAATAAGCTTTTGAAATCAAACACTTGAAATCAACTTGA
>NC_037529.1:15343304-15386859 GCF_001531365.2 Cynara cardunculus var. scolymus | reverse complement strand
AATATGCATGTGTATAAAATTACACATATATATATATATATATATATACCTATGCATATATTCACATATATCATGCATTTATATATATATATATATATATATTCAATTAATACACAACTTCACATACCAGCACGATCAAACATATTAATTTATCATGCTATCACGTAATCATTTAAATCAGATAATCACATATTAATTACCTTCGGTGATAACTAGGATCCAGTTATCACAATTGAAATAACCACTTAGAGTTGAATATGTTCATTGATGATTAATGATTATCAAAGGAGTACTCGAGTAGAGCAACTCGAAGAGTTATGTGATAAACGTCAGCTGGTTTGTCGAACTAACATCGAAAAGAAAAGAGACGGACGGATGGATCGAAGGTACTCCATCATTTATTAGAAAATATTGCTCAAGTTAGCGATGGATAGAAGATTATTGGGATGCGAATATGAGTTATTCTCAAGGATGAACGGATGTTTAGAACTTCAGACAATAAAACAGTTGGTATGGTGAAATTTATAACATATCTAATGTAAAGAAGTGTTCAGTAGATAAAAAGTAAGTTGTAACTCTTAAGAATGTGAAAAGAAGAAAAAAAACGAAAAACCAAAGGGATTTCCCTTGTGAATGTTCAATGAAGACGTCATAATGGTTCGGAGGCTACTTGGGAACTTGATAAGGGGACAAGATTGAGATTCCCTCATTTATTTGCATAGGTCAAATTTCGAGGACAAAATTTTGTTAAGGGGGAAAGTTTGTAATAAACAAAAAAAAAAATGGAAAGAAATTGGTAGTCGTTAAATTTCAAGGACTTATAGTGTAAATGCAATCAAAGTGAAGGGTTTAGACCATAAAATTGAATGTAATTTAATGACAGGAAACTGAATGGTCATGAAACCTACGACCATTAATTATGGCTTATCGTTTCATATTCCGTGAAACCGCCGATGGGGCTTAGTATAAAATAGGAATTTGTAGCTTTATGTGTAGTTTTGGGTCAAAAAGGAGAACTATTGTGAGAAAAGGCGACAATGGACGCCGTAATGAGAGTTGACGATGCTCTACATCGTAGCTAGTTTGGCATCAATGGGGGAGACGCTAGCCACTTCAAAGATCGGTTTGGGCTACGCCATGTATTGTGAGTTACATGTGATTTATTTTTAAAATGGTTGCATGCCTTATTTATAACTATCCACAAGATTGACTGAAGTTTCTCGAGATTTTTGATATGCTATATATGCGTGAAAAGTCGATATTTTTATAATATGTGTTTTGAGTACTTTTGTGTTAATAGGGATGTACTATGGTATGATTTTGTAAAGACGCTTTGTGAGCTTGTCTAAACCGTAAGTGCGGACATGCTGTGTGAGTTCGCCAGGCAATGCTGTGTGAGGTAGACATCTCCCATGACGTCGTTGCTTTGTGATGTAGACACGCACTATAATATCTTTATTTTGTGAAAAGTATTATTTTCATCAAGGCATGCTATTTTATGAAGCTTCGTGAACATTGTTTATCATAAAAGTTATTGTTCATGCATGAAAACCGTGGATTCACTGGGTCTAAGGCTCACCCAAAACTCTTTTAAAACTTTTTCACCCAGGCGGCTATTAGACTGGAAAGAAAAGTTGGATAAAGAGAGAGATAAGGATTAGTATCAAAGAAGGACATGTGGAGATCAAGGCATTGCTATATAGAGAAAAGTTATGTTTGTCAAGATTGTAATGTTAGATGGTGATATAATTTGTATGATTAAAGATTTTATTTCCGCTGCAATGTAAGTGTTTGATCTTGGGATACTCATTATGTTATATTTAAGTATTCGAAATTTTGGGATGTTACAGTGTCTGATTATACCTATGTGTCTATTGCCATGAATTGAAGTGTTTATTATAACTAAATATCGTTAGGATGTTTATGGAGAAAGGTATCTAGCTTGATCTAGAGATCAAGCGCTCTATTTTGGAGGTATGCTCTTCAAAATGATATTGATTTCTATTTCAATTTTGATTTCTGCCACTACTTCTGCTGATGAGATTTTAACTTTCTTTCTCTTTTTTTTTGGTTTAACCGACTGATTCATAGTATGCGATTGATGAAGCCAAGGCTATTTACATCTTAGAGGTAAAAATCCTCTTTTACATAGCAATTATTAATCCTGAGCAAATAGTTTCAAAAATATTTCCTGTTGTGTTGGTTTCTTGATATTCTCGAGGTTCTACAAATTTCCCCTTCAAATAATCAAGGATTTCTTTTCTTCTCTAATATTCATACGAAAAATGATTTTTTTTAATCTTTTGCTTTTAGGTTCTTTCTAAAGATAAAAAAATTATCTGAGTCTCATATGGCTTCAAAGGCAAGTTTCATACTGGATTCCTACTCTGCCTTTAATTACCATCTTTTTCTCTAAACACATGCACATCTCTATTAACCTCTTTTTTGAGAGGCAAAGTGGATTGCTATTAAAAGGCCAATACCAACAGATGGATTGGCTAACATGCCATTTACAGCAACTGAAACATGAAAGAAAATGCAAAAATCTAAGTCTGCGTCACAACACTGGGGCACCGAGATAAAACCCTGAACGGACAAATTGAAGCCTAAATCAACAGTGGCACCACAAACACTGGCATCATGTTTTTTGTACTATCATTGTATTGTTTTCAGGATTTTAGCAATTATTGGAACCTGTTGTAACATAGATTATGTGAACATATGAGTCATGTCTTCTAACATCGTATGAAAAGATTAAGCTTCCTGCTGTTATATGCCTTTTCTTTCAGGCTGCTCAAGATGCAGAGTTGCCTGTAACATCAAGTATTAGCCCTGAAGGTGTGGAAAAGACTACTGCTCCTGTTGTACTACATCACCTTCTAATATGCAGGTTTCTGAGGGTGTCACTTTTGATGTCAATGATAATGTTGTTGCTGCAGCAGCTTCCCTTCGCATGGTATATCAAGTCTCAGTGTTTTTAAATCCTTTCCTGTCTTCTTTATTTTGCATTGCTTCTATATATCTATTATTACATTATGCCAATAAGCATGAATTGTAAATAGTTGTTCGTTCATGTTTCTTACTTTCCATCTTTTTTAATCAAACACCTTTCACAAATCTGCCACACTATTGCTACTTTAGAAAATGTCGGTGGTTATAGGCAAATTGTTTGTACATTGAAAGTGATCGTCTTGGAGGAAAACAACATTTCTTACTATTTTATCTTGTTTGAAGCTTCACGTGTACTTGAGAACTTACACACTGGATCAAATGGTGCAAGCTGCAAGCTCATCTGCAGGATTGCGAACTATTATGCGTGTTGAAAAATTCTTACAAGAGCTTAAGGTTTTCTACTATCCTCTATGCATTCATGGATGCGAGATTTTTTTATCTCTGAATCAGTGTATATTATCTTGCTAATATATTATATCTCATGAATATCTTTAAGGAATCGGGCATGGTTTCAATTCATTGTGTAATTGTCTGATTTTAAATTGACATAGGATATTCTGTGATGCTGTTACTATGAGAAGTTTTATAGTGTATGCCTGGAAAGCTTAAACTGAATAAGCATACATTTTCAATATGTAATTTTATTTATCATGTGGGAGAGTTCCTTAGTATCTGGCCAGGGACCCGAGTGTATGACATCAGTCTATCAGATGATTTTTTTCATAAATGTCCCTTGCTTCACAATTCTACATCAATACAGATTTTACAAGATTGTTTGCGGAAAGATAAGGTAGACAAAACCTATCTAAACAATCTACAGATACACACTAATTTTTAGCAAATAAAGAAAAGATTTGTTGTTAAAGAAGTAGAAGAAAGTAAGTTCTATCTGGGAAATAACTTGTTTAGAATACAACAAAGAGATTCTAACTTGCTCTTGAAGATGACCGTATTTGTTCATAAATGTGTGTGTTCTTTTACTTAAGCGTAAGTAAGTTCAGAGTAAGGGTTAAGAGTATCTCTGCATGGAGATATAACACATCTATTTATACCCATTGCATTAAATGCACATTTAATGCAACGTGGTAGGGTTAGAACGTGTGTCAAGCCTTAAGGAGAAGGCTTGTCCTTTGCTACAGTGAATAGTACAAAAGTATATTCATGAGCAGGCATCCTTTCATAAAGTTGATGAGTAATAGAGTCAACTAATCGGCTCCGTACTGTACTAACATTTAGAAAGGGTATGGGTTTGTCCTTTGTGTGTGTAAGGACAAGACAAAAACAATTGTGCTCAACAAGCTTCTTTTGATCACTGAATGCTGGAATAACCTGAAGGTCTCTTCAGCATTCGCTGAGGCTTGGGCAGTCTTCACACAAATATAGACAAGGTTGTAATCACTGAATACCGCTTCAGATCACGTACTCGCCAATCTCTAATCTTTAGTTTCAGTCTTCGACTTTTGCTTAAGGTTCTTTGGTGTGAGTTTTGTCTTCTTTAAGTATCGTTGTCGCTAATTGGATTAACAATACAAGTTCTTCAGCGATCACTAAACAGATTCAGTGATGATCGCTGGAACTGGAAAAATAGAAACATAAATACTTCGCATAGGGTAAAAGGGATTATCATAAAATCAAATGAGAGAGAGGATCAACAATCTCCCTCTATTTGATGATAACAAGACAGTATAAAGAAAGTTGTCTTATCAAGTAATAGCAAGGAAAAGTAACATATAAAGTACATATCCCTTTTAACTATTTTGGGATCTTTTTCAATGAGTCAGTCTTTACTTGTAAAATTTTCTTAAGTTATATTTAAGAACACTTACAAGAATGAAAACTGAAACTGAAAGCTTATTCACTGACTTATAGATTGTCAGTGAACGTGAAAAGTAACACTGGAACTCATAGACTTGTGTCCCTATTACTTTTTTCAGGGATCTTTTTTAGTGATGCATAAAAACACTTATATTATATTCAATGGAAATATTACAAGATGTTCAGTACATGTTTAAAACTTACAGACTATAAGATTAATCATTGAAAGTAGACATAGTAAGTAGATTACAAAAAAAATCTGGACAATATTAGAAAGAAAGATAAACTAGTCTAGGATGTTTAGATTAATGTAGCCAGGTACATCTTCTCCAAGCTTCTTTCGCATAGAAATTCTCTTCATATCTTTCGATCCACCACTTTTCCTTGCAAGTTATCATCTATCCAGAACATAAGATAAACCAGATGTCCCATCGGGGATAGATGTAACTCAGACATTCTCTGAAATCTTACTTCATCTTCATAGTCAAGGAATAATTCCTAACTCAGGTTTTAAGTGCACAGAGTTGGGTATTAAGGATCCTTCTCTGGCTTATCAAGGTTCAGCATAGAGATGTTTAGACTCTCGTATTCTTTCAGGACTTCATCTAAAGAGAACCTTGTTTGATGTTCGTTCCTTAGGGATGGTGCATCATCAGGACTGGAGAGTCTTTTCTTCCTTCCTTCTTTCTTCAAAGATGGCCTGTCAGGGATTGCGACATACCTGAACATCCTTTTGATGAAATGGTTGATGATGTCTTCAATAATCGGCTTATGTCTAGACTTGGATCGCTGAATGGCTTGTCTGATCTTCAGCCATTTGCTGTATCCATATTGGCCAAGGTAGGAAGAGTACTCGGTCACGACATCGAGATTGTCCCTGGTGATGAGCATCGAGAGAAGAGTTCCACCGTCTTTGGATCATCCGCTAATGATGATGCTCTTGATTGGGTGAGGACTGATTCTCTTTTTTAGCTTTGCTTCGCTCCAGCGCTTGTCCCGCTCAACCAGCCTCAGATTTTTCTCGTGTTTAGCTTCTGCAAGGGAGAGTAGCTTAGTTTGGGCTTGCACAACATTCACCTTCTTTTTGGACTTTCTCTTTGGAAAAACCTTTTCAACTAGTGACTTGGCCAGGTTTAGGCTGTCCTCAGTCTGCTTCTTCTGAAGCTCTAGCTCTTTTTCAATTCTTATTGCCTTGAGTTTTTCAGCTTCTGAAAGGAAGCCAAACTCACCACCACTAGAGGTACGAAGAGGTATTTTTACTCTAGTATGGTCGAGTGATTCTTTAAGCTGAGCCATCTGTTGGTTGGTAGGAGCACTGGAGGTAGATTCTTCAAATAAAGGTTGAAGGTTTAGGAAAAGTACCTTCAGCTTCCCTTCTTCAACGACACCTTTGCCTTTCGACTTAGGGTCCTGGTTCTTTGAAAGAGCGGACTCTTCTTCCCTTTGCTACCCCTAGGATGCAGAATCCCTAAGGGCGACTCCTTTGGTGGTGGTTGTTGAACGTTGATATTGAATGGTGAAGTCATCTTCATCGTCGTCATCTTCATCGCCATCGAGGTCTCTACCGGAGTCTAGAAGATCTGGTTCGTCATCTTTATCATCATCATCACCAGCAGAGGTGATGGGAAGGTCATCAACTTCCTTAGCTGTAACAACTTCACTGGAGGTTGGGATTGCTTGGGCACTCCCAGCTTCAGCTTCAGCATCATGGTTTTCTGGAACAGTGGATGGTCCAGCGGCGTTGGACCTTCTCTTCCTTCTCTGACTAAGATTGAGAGTATAGGCCAGAGAGTTCGTCCATGCGTTGATGCTGGAGAACCATCATCTCCTCTAGCCGCGACAGAGTGCTGGCTAGAGTTTTCGTTGCTTCACGCGTCTCATTAAGCTGAGCACGGTCATCAGCGGTGAAGAGGGCGGGATCACTCATGCTGGTTGACGGACAACATCCAGGATCTGTTGGAGAAGCTCTGTCTGCTGGAGAGACTGAGCCTAAGCGTCATCATCCCTGCTGGATAGAACAGCGATGGCTTCAGTGTTGGCTCAAACAGCCTCATGAAGAGTCGAGAGCTGACTCCTAACTTCTTGAACATCAGCTTTGACAACTGAGAGGTCCGTATCGATATCTGCCTTGCGAGGCATATCCCGATGTACTTTAGTCATCTTGCAGAAGACTATATCGATGGTTGGAAGGAGAAGCTTGACATCATAAGCCATGTCATAATCTTCATCATCTTCTTCGTCCATAGCCTTAGGCGCAGAAGGATCTGAAAGAGGTGGAGAGTGAGCAGATAGAAGCTCGGGGTTAGAAGAATTGAAGGGGTAGGAAGATGGAATACCTGAGGGGCCATCAGTGACATCCAAAGGATTGACATTGGCTTGCTCCACAATGCCCTCGAGAGGATGAGCATATGTATACTGAGGAGCCTCAGAAGGAGCAGCCTCAGGTCCAGTTGTGTGTGTTTCATCATTAGGGAGGACATTCACTGATGAGTCATATACACGTGTAGCGACCAAAGAAGGAGGAGAAGAGAAGACGACTGATAAGATTTGTGGGTGGTCAATGGTGGCGGCGTTGATATTCACACCTTCAGTGATTTGGGTCACTGAGGCAGTTGGGGTAAGTACCACTGATATGAAAGTGATTTCAGGGATCTCTGAAGAGCTAGGGAGGGTAGCTGAAGGTGCCTCGGAGTTAAGGCTAGTTTCAATAGCTTAAAGCTTTCGAGAGGTCTCAGCCAAAGATGTGGCTATCCCCTTTTTGGGCTTCTTGGCTCTCTAAGGAGAACCAAGAATTGGTAGAGAAGGTCGTTTTGAAGAGGTTTTGGTGGCTGGGCTAGACGCAGGGGAGTTTTACTTTGTCTTCACCACATGAGGAGAAGAGGGAGAGAAGGGCACTGTAGAAGAAAGTGCAATTTCTCTTTCCCTCAGCTTGTGATCCAGAATCCTGGATCCAAGCCTATACACCTGGAGGTTTTCTTCCTTGGAATATTTTTCTGCAAATATTTTTGCAAAAAGCATGGAGAGGAACCTGGTGTATGGTACCACCTTTTCTCGCTGACGTTTGTTCAGCTTTTGCACCAGGTCATCTAAAATAACCGCAACATAATTTATATTATGATGCTGAATTGCAGATACTCCAATCGTTAGGGCGACTCTGGAGGCCTGGTCTTGTCCTCCAGTCTTTCCACCCATAGACTGGATAAAGTGAGAGAACAGGTATTGCTAGATAGCTGACATCCTGTTTTTCTCAATCTTTGAAAGAGACTTAATGGGATCATTTGAGTCCTTCTTCATTGGCTATTGGTAGCCAATGGCATCGAGACATTGGTTGATCTTGGAAGTGGAGGGCTCGCTGTCGAAGGGGCCCTTGGGGAGGCGAAGAGCAGTCCGCACAGTAGCAACTCCAAAGTTGACAGTCATGTGGTTGAAAGTAAAGGTTATCTTCTCCACTTGACGGTCGTTCTTGTCTTCAAGTTCCACCACTTCAGCAGTGAACTAGAACTGCTGAAGGGCTTCTTTAACCATGACGGGCTCATGGTTAAGAGCAAATGCGAGGGACGACCGTTTGAGGAAGTCAGCCGCTTCCTCGTAGAAGGCTTTGTTGGAGGGGATTTCCAACAAGGCAACGTGATTGCTATCCTTGAAGGAGACTTCGTCGATTGAGAAGTTGACATTCTTGGTAGCTATCTGTTTTTGGTAAGAAAAAATAGAGATAAAACAGTATGTTAGATAAACCAAGAGTTGTGTATAGATAGTAAGTTTTGAACAAGAAAACTTCTTTTGAAAAAATCCTTGAAGAAGGATTAGGATTTTTCAAGTAGAATGTAGATGAAATATGATTATAACCAAGAAAGATTTTGTATTAATAATCATTTATGATTGTTTTTAAGAGAACAATGTTCTTAAAACATCAAAAATGTGTTTCATAAGGGAAAAGAAAGATAAGAAATGATAGAAAGTGTCGACCTTAGTTCTTTGAGATGAAGAAGGTCGAAGAAGATATTGTAGAAGTTTGTGTGCTTGCTTGCAAAATGACAGAGGTTCGTCTAAATTTTTTGAAAGTGTAAATAAAAATGTGAGAAGGAAGTCTCATATTTACAGGTAGGAGGAGAGAGAGTGGAGATAGGAGAGAGAAAAGCATGACGATTGAGAAAAAGGCCATGATGAAAAAGATGGTTGTTCTCCTCCATGATTGGATGGCATTTAATGAGGTCGCGTATGACAGACCTTTTTGCACGTCTCAAAGCGTTGCGCATTGTAAACAGAGAATGTCGTTATAAGTATGGTTCATTAACTATTTCTTTTAAAAATAAAAAGGTTTCTAATAAAACGAAGAGTCATTTAGTGTTAGAAGAAACACTGAAAAGACCTTTTAAAAACATTTTGATCACTGAAGAGAGAAAGACTCCAGTGATAGTTGTAAGACATCAATGTCAGTGATAAGAGAATCACTGAAACTGTTATTTAAAAACATTTGAATAACTGAATAGGAAAGGTTCAGTGATCATTTAGATTTTTAAGAAAAGATAAGTGTAAGAGAGATATACTTATAAAATGTTCAACGAGTACAAGAATCACTGAAATAAACTTTTAAAATGATTTGATCACTGAAGAAAGAAAGCTTCAGTGACAGTTTTAAGTTTTTAAGCAAAAGGAATAAGTAAACATACCTTAGAGAGAAAAGATATATTTGCTCAAGAGTTCAGTGACAGAGATAGAGCACTGGATCATTTCACTTACTGATTGATGTTAAAACTGAAGAGAATTATTCTTCAGCGTTTAGCATCCCCAGTTCACTGATCAAGATGTTAAATCTTGTCTCATCAAGAGGCTTGGTGAAAAGGTCAACGAGCTGGTAATCAGTTGGAACGAAGTGAAGTTCAATGTCACCATTCATTACATGATCTCTGATAAAATGATATTGGATATCTATATGTTTTGTCTTGGAGTGTAGTACAGGGTTATTTGCAATTGCAATAGCACTAGTGCTATCACAATAGATAGGGACTTTTGAAAATTGAAGATCGTAGTCTATCAGCTGGTTTTTCATCCAAAGAATTTGGGCACAACAGCTACCAGCGGCTACATATTCAGCTTCAACGGTCAATGTAGCTGAGTTTTGCTTCTTACTTGTCCATCTCACAAACTTTCCACCTAAAAGCTGACAGCCTCCAATGGTGCTTTTCCTATCAATTTTGCAACCTGCAAAATCACTATCCGAGTAACCTATTAGGTCAAAACCTGAACACTTAGGGTACCAGAGACCCAAGTTAAGAGTTCCCTTAAGATAATCGAAGATGCATTTTATAGCAATCAGATGGGATTCCTTACGTTCAGATTGATATCTTGCACATAAGCAAATAGAATACATGATATCTGGTCGACTAGCTGAGAGATACAGCAGGGAGCCGATCATTGCTCTATAAACAGTTACGTTTACATGCTTTCCATTTGGATCCTTGTTGAGAGAGAGTGGAGGAGCCATTGGAGTCTTTATAGATGAACTATTAGATAGATCAAACTTCTTCAACATGTCACGAACATACTTACTTTGACTGATAAAGATACCTTTATCTGACTGTTTGATCTGGAGACCTAAAAAGAAGGTTAGTTCTCCCATCTTGCTCATTTGATATTCTTTCTTCATGCGATTAGTGAATAGAAAACACAAAGAGGGATTAGTGGAACCAAACATAATATTATCGATATAAATTTGGACTAGAATGATATGAGCTTTAACTTTCTTAATAAATAAGGTCTGGTCAATCTTTCCACGTACAAATTTCTCAGAGATGAGAAACGAGGAATGGGTATCATACCAGGCACGAGGAGCCTGTTTTAACCCATAAATAGCTTTATCCAAACGATAGACGTGGTTTGGATACTTAGGGTCAAGAAACCATGGAGGTTGTTCAACATAAATTTCCTCTTGAAGTTTTCCATTAAGGAAAGCGCTCTTTACATTCATTTGGTAGACTTTAAAGTCTCTATGGGCAGCAAAGGCTCGGAAGAGTTGCTTTGAGTCTAGCCACTGGTGCGAAGGTTTCATCATAGTCGATCCCTTCTTCTTGTCTATAACACTGAAAAACAAGTCGAGCCTTGTTACAAGTTACCACACCTTCTTCTTCCAACTTGTTGCGATAGACCCACTTGGTGCCTATCACTGTTTTGTCAGAAGGACGTGGGACAAGGTACCAAACTTCGTTCCTATCAAACTCAATGAGCTCCTCTTGCATGGCAAGAACCCAACTAGGGTTTGAGATAGCATCATTGACTGTCTTGGGTTCAACTAAGGAAAGAAAGATGACAAAAAGACAGATATTACCTAGACCACGACGAGTCCGAATACCTGCATCTGGATCACCAAGAATTTGATGAATTGGATGGTCTTTAGTCCATCGCTGAGCTAGTAGAGGATTATCATCTGAGTTGATAGCTTTAGGAACAGAGGATGAGGCTTCAGTTGCAGTATCTTCAGCAATCGAAACAATTGCTAAAGGAGCCTTAGATTCAGCAACTGATAAAGGTTCAAATGCTGAAGGCATTTCATTCACTGATTGATCAGTGTTTGAAGTGGAAAGAGGAACACAACTAATGGGCACAACAACGATCTCTGAAGAAGATACGTTGGAGTGACTAGCTGCAACTCGAATGATTAGTGGATCATCTTCAGCTTCAGGGACTTCAGTGTTGAGAGGAACGCTGAAGGAAGCTTCAGGTTGTCCATAGTGAGAGAACATCCAGTTTTCTAATTCATCATCATCATTTAAGATGGGTTTTGAATTAGCTGACTGAGATTCATCAAAAGTGACATGGATAGTTTCTTCTATCGTCTGTCGTTTGTTGAATACTCTGAAGGTTTTGGACACTGAAGAATATCCAAGAAATATTCCTTCATCGGCTTCGGGGTCGAACTTTCCGAGTTGGTCACGGTTGTTGAGAATATTACATGTGCAACCAAAGATGTGTAGAAAGCTAATAGATGGCTTTTTTCCATGGAAAATTTGATAGGCTGTCTTCTTGAACCTCTTGACGATCAGCGATCAATTTTGAGTGAAACAAGCAGTGTTGACAACTTCAGCCCATAAATGAGTAGTGAGATGGGATTCGCTGAGCATTGATCAAGCAGCCTCTATGATTGTTTGATTTCTCCTTTCAACGACCCCAATTTGCTGAGGAGTTATCATTGAAGAAAAGTTGTGAGAAATTTCCTTGTCCTCAAAAAAGGTTATCCATAGTACTGTTTTTCAATTTAGTACCATGGTCACTTCTAATAGATCGTACTTTAATATTGTCAACTACTTTTATTTTCTTGATGAACGAAATGATATCTTCAGGTGCTTCATCTTTTGATCTGAGAAAGAAGACCCATGTGTACCTAGAATACTCATCAACAGTGACAAGTGTGTACTTCTTTCCAGCGAAAGATTGCACGTTGACTGGACCAAAGAGATCCATGTGCAGTAGCTGAAGAGGCTCAGTCACTGAAGATATTTTCTTTGATTTAAAGCTAGCTCTTGTTTATTTTCCTTTTTTAGACACTGAGCAAAGAGATTCCTTTGCAAAGGAGTGTTGAGGAAGGCCAGTGACAAGATCATTCTAGACAACTCACTGAGTGTCTTGAAGTTAAGATGAGAAAGCCGTTTGTGCCACAGTCAGTTGATATCTGATGAGGCTTTTGAGAAGCAACCACTGTTCTCAGTGATAGAAGAATCCATATTGATGATATAGACATTCTCCAAGCGAGAACCGGTCAAGGCAACCTTATAGTCTTTGCCGTAGACGCAACATGAATTCTTAGAGAATTTTACTGTCTAGTCTTTGTGACACAGTTGACTGATGCTGAGGAGGTTGTGCTTCAGTCCTTCAACGTATGCAACTCATTTGAACATGGTTGCACCATTGGTTAGTATACCAAAACCTTTGGTATATCCTTTTCCATTACCTCCGAAGGTTACAGAAGGTCTTCTTTCTTCCTTGTAGTTGATTAGCAGGGTTTTGTCTCCAGTCTTATGCCTTGAGCATCCACTATCTAGATACCATATGCCTTTGACATCCTGCACAAGGGAACAGTTTAAAAATGCTTTTGGTACCTAACTATTGGGGTACAATACTGTTAGAGGAATCATCCACTAATGCTGAAGAACCAGTGTCAGCAAATGGCATCACTGAACCTGGAGCGGTTTTAGTGGAAAGGGGAACAACTTCTGACGCTAGTGAAATAGAGTCAGTGGATGTCTTCACTGAACCAGAAGAGGAGGCTCCAGTGGTTTGAACTACAACATTTGATGTTGAAGGTTTAGCAGCAGTTGTTGTCTTCACTGAGCCTGAAGAGGAGGCTTCAGTGGTGTTCTTCACTTTGGTTGCTTTTGCAGCCTTAGTGGAGCATTATGCTTTGGTTGATTTCTCAGCCTTAGTTACTTTCTTGCCCTTAGCTGGTGGACCAACCTTGGCGGTAGAAGGATACTTACTGGTAATATGTGTATTTTCACCACAGTGTTTACACTTCCTATAGCTAAAGGTAGCTTTAGGGCCAGGAAGTATCAGATTAGAAGAGGGACCAACTCCAAGGATTCCCTTCTCATTATTTCTTGGAGGAACTTTTGAGGCTTTGGAGTCCCTAGGTGAAACATTCACCTTGAGCTGAGACTTAGACTTCTGAGATGATTCAGATTTCTTAGTCCCTGAGGAAGAAGGTTTACAAGCTGAAGGAATAGAACTAGATCTATTAAACTTGTTAGACTTCTTAGGAAGAGGTGCTATGACAATGGATTTACCCTTGTCTTTGCAACATGAACTCGAAAGAGTTCCATCAAGATGACTCTCAGTTAAAGAAGACTGAGAGGAAGAAGTGTCAGGAATGGAAGAGACAAAGGTACCAAACTTGAGCATGGACCTGTCAGTGACACATTCTTTCCGATCATAGGAAAATCCTAGACCAGTCTTTATCTTGGCCGAGATCTGAGCGTTGATGATATCAGAGGCTTTGATAGAGTCTTTGCACCACCTTGCAATGGTAGCCTTCTCAGCCTTGTACTTCTTCTTCAGCTTCAGGTTTTTATCATCCATGGACCTGAGAGAAGATGGGGTTTTGAAAGATGGTATTGCAGTCTTCTTTGATCTACATTCACCTGCAGAGTGTCTAGTATGGTGACAATTGTAGCAGATTGCTGAAGCCTTGCCTATTTGTTGGGTTCAAGTATGTGCGTTATTGTTGTATTCAAGTTCTCCATATTTTATTGCTTTGTAATAGAGTAGCTTTATAATTTTCTTATTATAAATAGTAGTTTACTTTGTAATTGTCATTAGCAAGTCATTANATTAGCTGTAATTCTCTCTCAATCAATTCAAGAGACATTTGGTGATCTATTCTCTCTCTTCATCTCATTCTTAATGTTCTTGAAGATCATGATCATTTGTGTATGAATTGGACATTTCAATTGGTATCAGAGCCAACTGCAGCAGTTTGATTAGAGGATTAAACCAATTTTTCAAGATTTTTGCACGAATTTGCACGAATTTTTAGTGGATTATCGATCGGTGTTAATAATTGTTCTTCATCTGTTCTTCGTCCAAAATCTGTTTTTGGGCTTAAATCAGTTGAATTTTGGTTGTTAATTGATATATTTTGTATCGCTGGATTCGCATTTTGATTTAGAACAAGTTTGATTCACACTAATTTTTATTTTAAACAAGTTTTGAACCTGATTTGATCGATTTTTGAGTTTTCGAAAACTGTTAAGTGTTCTTCAAAATTCATAATTTTCATGTTTTGATCCAAATTTTTGGTGAAAAAGTGTGAAATTTGTGTTTTTGTTTGAATTTTAGTCCGATTAACTATTGATCGATTTAGGTGTTTATCGCTTAAAGCTTGTACGATTTAGACTTGTAATTTTTGTGAATTGGATTTGATCGGATTAGGCTAAACCGGGTAAGTTTTGGTCGGATTAAGAGGTAAATCGTTTGACTCGTGTGCGATTTATTGAGCGATTTAGGTAATCCGCTTGGTAAGTCATTTCTAATTTTGTGCGATTTATCTTGAGTAGTGTGCGATTTAATTGAAATCCGGTCATATCCTGAGCAAATTGGTGAGCGATTTAAGTGTAAGGTTGAGCGGTTTAATATACGATTTATGTTGTATTGTTGAATATTTTGTTTGATCGTACTTTGACTGTTTGACCGAACTTTGACTTTGATTCTTTAAACGGACTTGTGAACGGATTTTGACTTTTACTTGTGATCGATTTAAATCCTTGACTTTTGGGCGATTTCATTTTAAGCGGACTTATACGTTCTTTGACTATTTGACTTAGTTGACCTTGACTTGTTGACTTTTTACGTTCGTATTTCTTTTTGTTTAAGTGTTGAAATCATCCAATTTGAGATTTTTAATCCAAATTGATTTTTACGCCTTATCCGTATTGAGTTTTGCATTATCCGTATTAAAATTCTTTAATTGTTTTAATTTTGACCAAGTGTTGAAACTCATCGGATTACTTGATAGTTTGTGTGATTTAAAGTTCTTTGTTGTCCGGACTTCTAATCCGGATAACTTCATTTTGTTGAAAAATTTGTCTACTTTGTCCGGACTTCTAATCCGGATAAGCTTGACCGGATTCCTAATCTGGATAARCTTGTGTGCTTAATTTTTCTAAGTGTTGAATGCGTGCATATTCTTGTTTGAGATTTATTTGATATTTTTTAATACTGATCCTTTAAAACAAATTTTGAACTGCAGTTAATCCTAAATCATACTAACTGATAAAATGAGTTCAAAAGAAGCAATGGCTATTGGTACGGATACCAAGCCACCAGTGCTGTTTCGCGGAGACTATAATTAATGGAAAGATAGATTTCTTAATTTCATAGAGAGAATGAAGGAAGGAGATCTGATTATGGAATCCTTGATGGAAGGTCCTGCTGTGTTCTACCGAGAGACACCTGCTGTTCTAGAGGAAGGCAGACCTGCTGTAAGAGTTATCAAGGAAAAGTTCAGATATACAGCTCAAGAGAAGGAGATAGCGCATGCTGATGTGCTTTGCAAGTCCTACATGATGCAAACACTGACCAATGAAATTTACACACCAGTATTGACAGTCATAAATCATCTGGTCACAACATGTGGGTTCAAATTTAAAAGATGATGATGGGTTCTAGAGTGGGAACTCAGTTGCAGATTACTAACTGTATATCAACATATGAAGAGTTCAAGGCTAAAGATGGTGAGAGTTTTGATGATGTATATGATAGGCTTACCAGACTGCTAAATGATTTGACAAAGAACGGAATCTCTAAAACTGTAATAGAGATAAATGTTAAATTCCTCAACAATCTTCAACCAGAGTGGAAACCATTTGCTAATCATATCAGATTCAATAAATCATTATCTGATATTGATGTACATGAAATCTATGAAACTCTGAAGCAGAACGAGGAAGACGTTTTGGAAATTCGAAATTTAAAGAAGAAGAAAGAGAAGGAAGTTGCTGATCCTTTGGCTTTCATATCTGAGAAGAAAGAGAAGAAAGCAAAGAGCAGATCTGGAAAGCAAGTAAAGGAAGTTAGCTAATCAAGTGAATCTGAAGAAGATGAAAGTAACAGCTCAGATTCAGATTCTGAAATGTCAGAAATTAAACATGCCATGGCGATGCTGACTAAAGCATTCCAAAAGAAATTCCTGAAACGGCCACACTCGAACAACCAAAGATTCTCGTCGGGCTCAAAATATGAATTCAAAGACAAATTCGGTGAGAAAAAGAAATACGAAAAAAAGAGGTTTGAGAAGAAGTACGAGAAGAAGTCGGAAGAGGAGAAGAAGTTTGGCAAAGGTGTAGCTGACGAGAACACTAAATACTATAACTGTGGTAAGCTAGGCCACTTTGTTGTAAATTGTAGAAAGTCGGTAACTCGAAATACCGACTACTACAAAAATAAATTTCTTCTCTCTAAACAAAGAGATGTCGGGAAAGCACTCATGGTAGAGGATGATCACTGGCTGAATCTGACTGATGAAGAGGAAGAAACTGAAGTTGTTGCACATGTGTGCTTGATGACTAAATCAGATAACTGTTCTTCAGATGAATGAAGAGGTATTGGAGCAATCATGCATTAAACAGATGCATAAGATGATGCTCAAGCTCCAATCTTCCCAGCAAGAAATAAAATCAGAAAAAATGCGTTCAAACAATTTTGTAAAAGAATTAAAAACACAAAAAGAAAAATACATCAAACTATTTGATGAAAATGCTGGAAACTTGGACTGGGCTAAATCTTTGTTATCTGAGTCCAAATTATTTGATGAAAAATTCAATATCTTAAAAGTCGAATTATCTGATCTAAAGGAACAATATAAATCATTAGAATTAGTTAATGAAGAACAAATTGTTAAAATAAGTAAGCTTGAACTTCAAATAATTCAGTTAAATGAAAAACTGAAGTCTAAAGAGGAAGTTTTATATAAAATAGGACAAACTGATCAAACCATTTTCCTAAACAAACCATCTGAAACGAGATTTTTTAATCCTCAGGAAGGGTTGGGGTATGAAAATCCGAATTTTTTAGGAAAAGCTTTATATTATGCCCCGACCTTGTACAAATTTGAATATCTTGATTGCGGTCCCGAGTTTTCGGTAAAATTTACAAAATCTTCTGATGAGGTGGAACAATGAGAAGATTACAATCGAAAAAGAAAAGATAAAATGCAAGTTTCGTCTGATTATACAAACTTGAATGAAAGTTATAGAAATCAAGATTCTGCACTTTCAACAGATTATTTTCACAGTTATTCAAAGGCAGAGCTTGAATCAAAACCAGTTGAACCAAAGCTTTATACTCCTACTCTAATTTTAGAAAAACAAGTGGTTCAGTTGGRAAAGATTTTAACTGAAGAACGACTTTCATTTAATAAACAAAAACAAGAATTTTTAAATAAAATTGAAGATTTACAAAATTCTAAAGTAAAAACGGAACATATTGAGTATGAGTATTTTTCGTGCGATAAATCTTTAAGTGAAGCCTTCGATTCAGAAGAAATTAATAATTTTAATGAAGAAATTAATTTTTCAAATATCTTAAATTCAGATGTTTGTTTAGACAATGAAATTGATCAATTTGATTTTTCAAAAGAATTACCCAGTCATGAACATTTTATTGTTAAAAATAATATGACTGAGGATTCCGATTTAACTTCAGATTTTGAAAAAAAAAATTAATCAAAAACTTGTTTCCGAGGATGTGTACTATAAAAAGAATAAAACCAAAAAGAATTCGATGAAACAGAAGAAGCTTACACAGAAAAATAAACAAAAAGTTCGACATTCAATTAAATCTGATGATTTTATTTTTCCTATTTCAGATAAGGCATTGAAGTTTAAGACAGTTTGAAGAGTAAAAGAAGAAGACAAATCTTCAAGTCAACAGAAGAAGAATAATTTTGTTAAATCTGTATTAAATGATTCGATATTGAATAAGTCTGTAAAAAGATATTCAGTTGATGAATTGTTTGATATTAGAAATAGTAAAAATAATTGTTCTCCATGTGGATTGAATGAGTTACTTAAGTCTTTTACTTCTTTTAAACCTTATCATTTCTTGCATTCTGCATTTTCTTCTTTATCTAAGAAATTGTATTTTAAAGAACATTGGTTTGGTACCTATAGTATACCACCAATGAAAACTGAGCTTAAAGGTCCAAAACTAGAATGGGTACCAAAACCCAATTGATTCACTTTTGTAGGTTAACCGGCATGTGTGGTTCTTAGACTCTGGATGTTCTAAACACATGACTGGTAGAAAAGATTTATTAGCTAACTATGTTGAATCTTTTAGAGGTACGGTAAGGTTTGGAAACAATCAATACGCGCCTATCCTTGGATATGGTGACGTAATTTCTGGGAACTTAACAATTAAGAAAGTGTCGTTTGTCGAAAGACTTGGACATAATCTGTTTAGTATAGGTCATTTTGTGATAGAAATCTAGAAGTCTGTTTTAAAGCTAACCAATGCAGCATCCGAACTACTGATGGTAAGGAGCTCTTAGCTTGAATCAAAAGATCAAATCTCTACACGATTGACCTATCAAATATACAAGTGGATACTAACGTATGCTTGATATCCAAGGCATCCTTGAAGCAGAATCTGCTATGGCATCGGCGACTTTCACACTTGAATTTCAAGTATCTCAACAAGTTGGTTTGTGACAACTTGGTCAAAGGCATCCCATAACTGAAGTTTCATAAAGACCACGTATGCGGCGCATGCGAGATGAGCAAACTGAAGAAAGCTTCACACAAGCTGAAGACAGAGTTCAATACGGAACATCCTCTACACCTATTACATATGGATTTTTGTGGTCCTATGCGAGTCCAAAGCATCAATGGTAAGAAGTATGTGCTGGTCATAGTCGATGACTATTCCAGATATACATGGGTTCATTTTCTGCGGTCAAAGGATGAAGCGGCCGAGACGATAATTTCTTTCTTGAAGACAGTCCAAAATAATCTGCAACTTCAAGTTCAGAAAATCAGAACTGACAACGGAACTGAATTCAAGAAAAACACACTCGGTTCATTCCTCGAATCCATCAGTATTTCACATATATTTTCGGCAGCCCAGACACCGCAACAAAATGGTGTCGTTGAGCGAAAGAACAGAACGTTGGTGGAAGCGGCGCAGACACTACTTACATGCTCTAATCTTCCATTATTTTTATAGGTTGAAGCAGTAGCAACTGCTTGTTTTACCCAGAACCGCTCTCTTGTAAATAAAAGGTTTGGTAAAACTCCGTATGAAATAATAAATAAAAGAATACCTAATATTAAATTCTTCTGAGTTTTTGGTTGCAGGTGCTTCAATCTAAATGACAAAGAGGACAGAGGGAAGTTCGCTGCTAAAGCTGATGAAGCAGTCTTTGTTGGCTACTCAAAGACATCTGCTGCGTATAGGGTCTACAATAAAAGGACCAAAATCATCAATGAAATCGTGAACATATCCTTTGATGAAGTCATTGATGTAGCTTCTGAACAATTCAGTTCAGGACCCTGGCTGATAATTAATACAACGCGGAAAGCTGATCAAACTGAGTCGTCTAATACTGATAAAGCTGATTTAGATTCCTTATTTGAGAAATTTTATGAAGAATATTTTGAAATTAAATCTAATAAGTCTAATGTTTTGTCCAGGGATATTCCAAGTGAACAACGGTTATCTGGTCCATCTCTCGATGCGTTAGTAACTGAAACAGAAGAAGAAACGGAAGTAGTGGATGAAGAAATAGAGATGGAAAATCCGAACAATCCAATTCAGCGTGAAGAGGGTGAAAATTCTGAAGTGCAAGAGGCTTCGGTTGAACAAGACGAGAACATCTTACCTCAATCAGATATTTAACCTAATTCAATTCCAAATGTTGAACCTTCACCTGAACCTGTTCCAATAAACTCCCCTATCCCAAGTACTTACACTAATCAAAACTCATATCAAAGCTCCTACATTCCCCTACCTCATAGCAAGAAGTGGACCCCAAATCACCCAATACATCAAGTAATTGGTGATCCATCAGCACCCAATCGTACACGGTCTGCGACGGCTAATGAGTGTCTATACTCTATGTTCTTGAATAATATTGAGCCGACTAAGGTTTTCGAAGCCTTAGCTGATCCGGATTGGATACTAGCCATGCAAGAAGAGATGAACTAGTTCGAAGCACTCAAAGTTTGGAGATTGGTACCACGTCCCAACAACAAGACGATTATCGGTACTAAATGGGTATTCAAAAATAAAAAGGACGAAGATGGTGTTGTGGTCAGAAATAAGGCCCGGCTCGTCGCTAAAGGATATAATCAACAAGAAGGCATTGACTACGACGAAATTTTTGCCCCGGTTGCAAGGATTGAAGCAATATGAATGTTTTTGGCATACGCGGCACACAAGAATTTCACGGTGTACCAGATGGACGTCAAGACAACATTTTTGTATGGTCTTCTCAAGGAGGAAGTCTACGTCTCACAAACAGAAGGTTTTGTTGATCAGTTAAAGCCGGATCATGTCTACATCCTTGACCGAGCTCTTCACGATCTTAAACAAGCTCCGAGAGCCTGGTATGACATTTTATCAGAATTTCTGGTAAAGTCAGGCTTCTCGAAAGGTAATATTGGCAAAACCTTTTTCATTGAAAAGGAAAAATCTGATATTATTTTGATACAAATTTACGTAGACGACATAATATTTGGATCTACAAACCCCAAATATTGTAAAAACTTTTCTACCTTGATGGTTTCCCGTTTTAAAATGAGTATGTTGGGTGAGATGAACTTCTTTTTAGGTCTTCAAGTAAAACAATTATCTTCGGGTATCTTTATTTGTCAAACAAAATATATTTTAGATATCCTGAAGAAATTTAATATGGAAAACTGTTCATCTATCAAAACACCTATGGCTCATGGAACGAAAATCCATGCTGATCCTTATGGAAAAGCTGTTGATCAGAAAACATATCGAGGCATGCTAGGTTCTTTAATGTATTTGACGTCTTGTAGACCTGATATTATGTTTTCAACACATCTTTGTGACAGATATCAGTCTAATCCAAAGGAGTCCCATCTAAGTGCCGGTAAGCACATTTTTCGATATCTCATAGGGACTGCTAATCTTGGACTCTGGTATCCCAAGGGTACTAGTTTTGAACTGACAACTTATTCAGATGCAGACTATGCAGGCTGTATGTTGGACATGAAAAGTACATCAGGACATCTACAGTTTTCGGGAGACAAACTAGTCAGCTGGGCATCAAAGAAACAGAACTGCGTTTCCATTTCCACTGCCAAAGCAGAATATATAGCTGCTGCAAGCTGCTGTTCTCAAGTGTTATGGATGCAGACACAGCTCAGAGAGTACAGGTTCTACTTTAATAAAATTCCAAATTTACTGTGATTCCAAAAGCGCTATTGCTATTTCTTGTAATCCTGTTCAACACACTAAAACCAAGCATATAGATATCCGGTATCATTTTATTAAAGATCATGTACAAAAAGGAACCATTGAACTGTATTTTGTAAATACATAATTTCAATTAGCTGACTTATTTACGAAAGCTCTAGATGAAAAACGCTTTAGCTTTCTTGTATCTAAGTTAGGTATGTTAAATTTGAAAATTTGAATATTTATTAAAAACAATTCAATTGTTTGAATTGTATTTAATTCAAATTCATTTGGTCAAATATCTGTATTTTTTAATACAAATCAGTGTGTCAATTTTTCTATCTGATTTTAAATTTCTTGATCGTGGGGATCTATATTTGAGGGGGAGTGTGGGTTTTTATTTGTTTTTTAAATATCTGATCATATTTTGAGGGGGAATGAATTTTATCTGTATTGAACTAACAGTTTATGTTTTTCTTACAGGTATTTTGAGCATTATCTAATTTTTTGAAAGATGTAGAGTTTAGAAATATAAGTGTTTGCCCGATTTAGTATAATCCGGACAACACTTGTCCGATTTATTGCAAATCCGGACAACACTTGTCCGATTTAGACTAATCCGGACAAAAGGCTATATGATAAACTCTTATCCGGAGAAGGTTAGATATGCTTTACAAGGGATTGAGCGGATTAGAAAATCGCTTACTTGTTTTGACCGGATTCTTAAATCGCTTGTCTCATTTGTTTTTCCAAGTCATTAAATCGTTCATCTCTTGAGCGATTTATTCCTTTGTTTGATTCTTTGTTGAGCAATTTATCTCTAAATAGATTGACTCTTGAGCGATTTATTCTTAAACCGGACGAGTCTTGACCGGTGTTCTTCTAAATCGCCTATGCCTTGAGCGATTTATTGTCCGGATTAACACTTAGTTGATTCTTATTCCATAAATCGGACACCTCTTGACCGATTTATTCTAATCCAGATAAGCCTTGAGCGGTTTAGAATTTGAACGGGTTTTGACTTTGACTATAAATAATCGATTCATTTTTACTTTTTACTTTTTATTCCCATTACTATTCATCTTCGACTTCGACTGTTCTACCTGGTTAATCGCTCAAGTTCATCGAATTTCTACTCTGTTTCATCCCATTTCTTATTAAGGTTTACAATTCATTTGATTCATTCTTCGATTATAACTCCTTGACCATATCGATTTGTTGGACTTATTCGGACTGATTGGATTCGAACTCTTTGAATCTAAATTGAACTATAATATGCTTAATAATCAAAATCAGGCTAATCACAATCGTCTCAAATAAAACATTTTTCATGTTAATCATTTGACTGTTTTAGGATAATTTTTTGCTTAGGGTTTTATTTTTTAGCAATTTTTTTAGATTTTTTGTTTTTGACCAGATTTCTCACCGGAGAACATTAATCCGGTTGATGTTGTCTGGATAAGAATTTTGACTTAGAAAAGTTTGTTTCTTTCTTTGTTGACCGGATTTGAAGTCCGGTTAACCCTTTGTTTTTAGAATTTTTTTTACTTAAATATTTTTAGTGTTAGTATAGATTTTTTGTTTACAAATTTATTTTAGTATTTTTTTTAAATTCAATTTTATTTTGATTTCAATTTTTTTTTGTCTTATTTTTTTTTACTTTCAGTATTTGAATAGAAAGAATAATATGGGTTCTAATAAGTTTAGATTTTTATAGGTAAATGGAAGACATACATCATCAGTCTGACGAGGAATTTCATATTCCCTCAGTCAGATCTGACAACATCCAACACCCTCCACAACCTATAAACGAACCCATATCCTCTGAAACCCTTTTTCCCAAATGCCAGTACCTAGACATAAAGCCAAATAACCATTATTTCAATTTTGACATGTCTGCCGAATACCAGATAATTCCTGAAATCTTGAGAGGATACCCTATTGCCTACTCCCTTTCAGCCAATACACCTGTTCTAATGGTGTATTTACAACAATTTTGTAGTACCCTTACACTGGCAAAAGATGGCGACACATTTTATTTTGAAGGAGCAGTTGATGAATATGTCCGTCGTCTGACATTAAAACAGTTAAGAAGGATTTTGCGTCTTCCCGGACCAGGATCAACAGGATATGAATAATTTGTAACTGATGACGAATTATGCCGAGACATCAAACAGTTAGGATACTCCCAAGAGTTGACTAACCTGTCACAGTTCAAACGACGTTTTCTGCCATCTATCTGGCATCTACTGTTCTCCATCCTGAACAGATGTCTGACGTCCAAGACTGTGGGAATAGACACATRCAGCAGTTCATTCCTCAAATTCTTTCATGGGATAGTCTTCTCTCGTAACTATGACTATGCYCTGGTTATCTGGAATGAACTGGTGGAGCTCGTGAACGCAAAAAGATTTCCTTCGAAAGCCAGGAAATTTGTGCCTTTTTAGATATTTCTGCAATTAGTCATAAAGGCGATGATGAATGCGAATGAAGATATCCCGACCAGATCCAATGCTGAAATAGGGCCGACATTCGTCATGTCTAGAATTCGGCAGCATACCAAAGTCGAAGACTTGGATTCTATAATGGAGATTCCACCAGAGCTTTTTGCCTTGGATGATTAGACTGCTCAATGTGTGATAGACTATAAGAGAGTTATAGATCCTATAGTTCAACCAGAACCGGTTGAACTTACCCCGGGATCACCCCATGCCTCAGCTCAGAGAGAGGTGTTAGATATAGATGAGAGAGTTCAGGAACAGGGGTTACCTGAACAAGGTAGTGTGCTGAGAGAAAATGTAATAGAGAGGGGTGAACAGGAGGGGGGAGCGTCTGATCAGCAAAGTACTTCATCTGATAGTACTTCCACAACTTCTTCAAGTTCGGAAGATACTGAATCCGACAATGAGGCAGCTCTTGGTGATAATGATGGTGATGATGATAATAATGATGATGATGGTGCTGACGACCATGCTCAACCGATTCCTTCACAGAATATTCCAGTCGGAGCATTGGTTGATGATATTAATGACATATTTCCAGAATTTCCTGATCAACAGACTTGTCCAAGTCTACATTCCTTATCGTTTGATGTTGAAGAATATGAACCAACATAAGATGAATATGACCGTATTCTACAAGGCGTTTCAATCGGAGAAGAAGATGAGGGAGAATCAGTTGAAAATGATGAGAGGATGTGTGAAAGGGACGAAGAAGCACATGGTGAGGGTGTGAGTGGAGTACAAAATGAAAATCAAGCTCTTTTACTAGCGGAAACACATAGTCGGGCACCCACATCTGCTATTGACATTCATTCGTTGAATGTTGATATTGAAGAAGACGTAGCTAGTCCAACTATGCATTTGCACACCCCATCCAACCACTCTACTGGTTCTCAACAACCAGTTGCTTCAATTGGACACGGGGATGTAGCATGTCTTCTATCTACTTCTCATTTGGAGAATATAGTTAGTGAAACAAGTATGCCGCTGGCCCAGCCTACGATTTCGATTTCGTGCACCTCGAGTCTAGTGCCGATACACATAGGTACACATGAGTCGCGAGCATCTGTTGCTCCAGTTGCAGTTCTTAGTGAACTTGCTGGAACGACCAGAGTGGTGTCGATTGACATTTCACAAGGACCGGTTGGAAGTCCTACCAGTGCTATCAATATGCCAACACTGAACGTAGGCACAACAGTTTATTCAACTGTTGTTTCAACTGCAATCTAAGTGATCCAGGCATTAGTTTACCGGACTTCATGTCAAGGGAGTATTTGGACGGCGCCCTAAAGGCTGTTCAAGACAACATGGATGCACAAATTGGAAGTCTTAAAAGACTTTTGAAGGGGAAAGAGCAAGTTGAAGAAGAGCAACCATCTATGCCATCACCACCGCCTGTACCTAAACCGACGATACAAGAGCAAATGGTGGATGAACTCAAATCGCTATTGTACGCTAGGTTGATGGCATCTCAAAATCCTGACGCTGAAGATGCATATTTGGTTGGACTCTTAAGACAACAAGTTAAAAGCTTAATGGATGCCCTCTTTGAATGGGTATCTACTTTAGAAGAGACATGCAGAGCTCAGGCCACCTCTCACAAAAGAAGGCATGATGACCCGGAAGATCCAGATCATCATGAGGGGGAGAGGAAAAACAGAGGGTGGCTAAGACTTATGCTCAGGCTCTAGGTGTTAAAAGTGAGCCAGTTGCTCAAGATGTGAATGTTGAAGGTTCTGTCCCGGAATCTACACGGGAAAGAATCATCGAGGCAATTGTTATAGAAGATGAGGAAGAAATGGAGACAAGTCCTACGATCGAGCCAATGGTTGAAATATCGGCGGACTCCACAGTAGGAACAAGGATGTTATTAGACTTGTCTACCAATGTTGGTTTCAATGACGTGTTTACTACTGTGCTGGGTGGAGAGCAAGATTTTGGAGAGGATATTGAGAACATTGACGAGTCAACTGGGCTATACTTTGACTTTGAAGCTGACATTAATGAGGAAGACCCAGTATTCCCGTTTCAAAGTGACCGTCAGACAGTGTCGGAATCCTTTACTACAGCTGTAGCGGGTGCATCTGATATTCCTGCTCCTAGAGAGTCTTTTGATTCTACAGAGATTTTCATGAGGAATTATGTGCCATTTGAAATTAGAGCCAATATTCCAGGGTATGACAGGGCTAGAATCCGAGAGCCGTATCTTGAAGATATCTACTTTGGAATCTTCGTCCGACATCGTAAGGCTCTGAGTGGTGATAAAATTCTTGGTATCCACCAGGAAACCAAAGATTATCGCTTAGAATACAATCACTTTCTGAAAGCCAAGTGTCTGCCTGTTAGTGAAGTACGTACCAAACATCGAGTTGTCTCAATCAAACAGATAGATGCTCAGAGACTTCTTAGAGTTTGGTATCCCGTCTTCACTGTGACTCGACAAGATGGGAAAGTCTGGAGATTTAGTGAAGCTGATTTCTCGAACTTATATTTGGAAGACTTGGAGTATATGTACTGTGAGATCCGAAACATGACCAACAGGAAAGATAGAGCTCTGGTTGCTTTTGATGCAATTAAAAGATATATGCGGAGTCATGTAAAGTTGGCTATGGTCATTGATGTTCAGATGGGTCTTGAAGATAATCAAAGAATCATCAATCTGAAGAGACCTGACCAAGACTTAGAAGATATTGATGCTTATCCAGTTTACATGATTCTTGAAAAACCATGAGTTCGGAGTCATATACTTTGCTGAGCATCAAGGGAAGAAGTTTATGAGATTCAGCAAGCTAAACAAGTATTTAGATGGTACAATAAGACTGGTGAGATGGGCACTTGACTTGAAGAGGGTGACCAATGACGGAGCTGCGGAGTCAGAGAGGATGAGCTCTAAAGATAGATATTTGTTGATCAATGCCATAAATCTGCTCGAGGAGAAGATTCAATACCGGAACGCTCTAAGAAGGCTGGAGAAACTTCTCGGACTCAGAAAGACGAGATTTACGAGAGTTCGAACTTGAATCCAAAGGGGGAGAATGTTGGGTTCAAATATGTGTGTTATTGTTGTATTCAAGTTCTCCATATTTTACATGCTTTGTAATAGAGTAGCTTTATACTTTTCTTAGTATAAATAGTAGTTTACTTTGTAATTGTCATTAGCAAGTCATTAGCAAATTCTGTAATCTGAGATTAGCTGTAATTCTCTCTCAATCAATTCAAGNATTAGCTGTAATTCTCTCTCAATCAATTCAAGAGACATTTGGTGATCTATTCTCTCTCTTCATCTCATTCTTAATGTTCTTGAAGATCATGATCAATTGTGTATGAATTGGACATTTCACTATTTTATCAGACATTGTCTTTTCCTTTAAGGTCAGCGAGGGAGATTTGCGGAAGTTGCTTTTGTTGGCGAATCTCCTAAAAGATTTAGTCAAAAGTGCCATGGATTCATCAAAATCTGCAAGATCGGATTCTGATACATCCTCAGAGTTAGTAGAGTCTAACTCTGTAATAACAACAGGAGGAAGAGAAGAAGAAAAAGAAGAAGAAGAAAAAGAAGAAAAAGGGGTTTCAACTGAAGCTTCTTTAGAGATCAAAGCTAACGGAGAGCTTTTCATTTCTCTGGAATCTTTGATCATATTCCTTTTCAGCTGACGAGATTGTTCATGATTAAGCAAGATCCCATAAATAGTAAAAAAAAAGAGAGGACATGTCATTGGACATCTTAAGACACATGGAATAAATGTCCCAAGATTCAAGGAGATATTCTAGAAACTTAGTTAAAGTTTCAGAATTAGAGTATTCCCTGCCTACAGTCCTAAGATTAATAAGAAGACAATTAAAACGTTGATGTACTTCAGACAGTGTCTTAGTCTTTTCACAGAGAAAGCTTTCATACTGCCTTACTAAGTTAATCTCCTTGATTCTTGAACCTGAGAAGTTCCTTCATATTGAACACATAGAGTGTCCCACATGGATTTGGAGATTTTGAGTTTCATTACTAAGTGATAAACCTCATCAAGAAGAGATATAGCTATTATAGACCTAGCGCGAGTGTCTATAGCTATTTTCTTCTTGTCTTCATCGCTCCATTGGTGAGGGAGCTTTGGAATCTGCCATTCAGGAATCGCGACAGTCGTAGCTGTTTCAAGAACAGCCGGAGAAATAGCAAATGGTACATATGGTCTATTTTCTATGTAGTGTGAAATTTCAAGATCCACACCTTCCAGAAAGAGGGACATCCGATTCTTCTAGAGACTAAAGTTGTCTCGGATAAATCGGAGAGGTTTGGTAAGAGAGCCATTGTCTTGAAAGTGTGTGTTTGTGTTTTGTAAAGCCATTTTAAAAGCAATAGAATTATCTAAAGAAGGAGATAATATAATGCAAAAAAAACAACCAAACAACTAGAGAAGATAAAACACTGCTCTGATACCACCTGTTGGTCCCGTTAGGGTCTACAAGATGTGTATAACAGTTTGTAGAGGGAGGATGAATACAAACATAGAATTTTCAAATTTAAAATATATATTGATAAGAAAAGATCAATGCAAATTTTACAAGATTATTTGCGGAAAGATAAGGTGGACAAAACCTATCTAAACAATCTAAAGATACACACTGATTCTTAGCAAATAAAGAAAAGATTTGCTATTAAAAAAGTAGAAGAAAATAAGTTCTATCTGAGAAAGAATTTGTTTAGAATACAACAAAGAGATTCTAACTGGCTCTTGAAGATGAACGTATTTGTTCTTAGATGTGTGTGTTCTTTTACTTACACGTAAGTAAGTTTAGAGTAAGGGTTAAGAGTATCTCTGCATGGAGATAGAACACATCTATTTATACCCATTGCATTAAATGCACATTTAATGCAACGTGGTAGAGTTAGAACATGTGTCAAGCCTAAAGGGGAAGGCTTGTCCTTTTCTACAGTGAATAGTACAAAAGTATATTCATGAGCAGACATCCTTTCATAAAGTTGGTGGGTAATAGAGTCAACTAATCGGCTCCATACCGTACTAACGTTTAGAAAGGGTATGGGTTTGTCCTTTGTGTGTGTAAGGACAAGACAAAAACAATCATGCTCAACAAGCTTCTTTTAATCGCTGAATGCTGGAATAACCTGAAGGTCTCTTCATCATTCGCTGAGGCTTGGGCAGTCTTCACACAGATATAGACAAGGTTGTAATCACTGAATACCGCTTCAGATCATGTACTCGCTAGTCTCTAATCTTAAGTTTGAGTCTTCGACTTTCGCTGAAGGTTCTTTGGTGTGAGTTTTGTCTTCTTGAAGTATCGTTGTCGCTGATTGGATTTACAATACAAGTTCTTCAGCGATCACTGAACAAATTCAGTGATGATCGCTGGAACTGAAAAACAGAAACATAAATACTTCGCATATGGTAAAAGGGATTATCATTAAATCAAATGAGAGAGAGGATCAACACTATGACTAATGTACACGCTAACTAATTTGTGGCAAATATGACTTGAGATGGTATAATGTTCTACTACTTGCCATTATTTTTTGTATATAGTAGTGATTCTTCTTTCTTAGAAAGGGTATAGAAATGAGAATAGTTTTATTCTTGACTGTCTCTAAACATAGTAAACTTATTACAGTAAACTACACTTGTTGCAATTCCAACTGGTGAATTTGAAACCCAAGGTCCCTTACTAAAGTTGTGTGTGCAAAGAATTTTGATTTGCAAAAAGAGATATTGACGCTTCTAAATCTTCAGAAATTGATATTTTTTTATTTATATATTCATCTGTTCAATTAGTCTCTATCCATCATCCTTTTGACTTACTAAATTAGTTTTCCTTACAAGATGTAAGTGGATATTATTTTTCTTACTATTCCATGGCAATGCCATTTAAGGTTATCACTCTTAGGCATGACCATCTTTTACAAGTTTCTGTTGTTTATTTCTTTTTCAGTTGCAAAATATGGAGGAAGGTTCATCTTATCATGAAAGTTCATATACTGAAACACCAGACACGCCAAAGGTCACTAAGCCCTTTAAAGGATGACTATGAAATCATTTTAGTGCACATACATTCTGTCTATATCATGTGTTTTGATATTGTTTCTTTTGGTGTTACCTGACAGGGTTTACAGCATGGCAAAGATCAGGACTGAACATTCAGTCCTAACTCAGTAAGTTCTTTATGCAAGGGATATATCTCTATTTCATAAGTTTTAGTACTGATTGTTTCTTGGTTGTTGGCTTGATTGTCAATGTTATGCAATTCAAGAACCTATGAATATTTACATTGGAAAGCATGTTTACATTAACATATAACCTATTTTCATTTATGCTTTCTGTGTGATCGTGGGCTATGCAGTACAGGTATGCATACATGATAATTTGAATTATTTGATGCAACATGTTAAATATATGCATGTGTTTCTGTTTATCTGTAATTCTACATGTTAAAGAAGAACCAACACTAGCTATAGTTGATTCAAAATTTGAAGGAGGTGCCATTGAGGAGTTGCAAAATGCATCTGGTGGGACAGTGCAAGCACCCATGTGCAGACTTTAGGACAGAGAGGACTTACTGAAAAGGCTTGCTACTTCTAAGTCAATAACTTGGTTTGCTAAACCTGAGATTAGAAACAACTACTAAATATTAATGCAATGATATTTTCTTGTGCTATTACCTTGAGAGAGAGAGAGAGAGAGAGATGAGCATAAGATTGTCTTAAACAACTGAACAAGTAATCACATTAATTCTTGTCGGCAGTTGGTGAAACATTTTGATTCAGTAGTAGTGGAATTACACTTGTAGGAACTTGAAAAAACATCTTTATGTTCTCAATTGGCGAACTTCCTGACAGAAATTAGTGACATTACATCCTAACGAGCTTCTTTCTTTTTCTTAGAGAGAGAGAGAGCATCCACTCCATTTTTACGCTTGGAAGTTAGTCAATTTTCTAGCTGGATATTTTTGAAATATATTCTCATGAGCTTCTTACATTTTTGTATGAGAGTGCAGTTGAGTAACTGATCTCTAGTGCATTTAATGTGCAGAGGTCTGCTATGGGCCATCTTGTTATCTCTCTTAGTCGCGTAATATGTTTTGTTTAAGCATGATCTGGTACCATATTTGCTATGTGCTGGGCAATACCTTACTAATGATTAGTCACACTTCAGTGGATGTTTATTTTAGCAATATCCTGCAACTCTTATTGCAGTTTATTCATATTGGCTAACATAATGGGGCCTTAACTACATTAAATAAGCCTTGAATAAGTAAACTAATACCAATGATAATTTTTTAGGACAGTGAAACAATCATATCATAAAAAACTGAAATACATTTAAGTTAGCATTGATAATAGGAATAATAGACATGTTGCAGTTTTTATTTAATTTCGACCGGATGTTCACCTAAACAAGTAGAACTGGCCTTCTGAAGATAGTTGACACAATGCCTTATTGAGTGAAAGTGGATACCGACCACTCTGCATTTATGCTTTTTGCTGATTTTAGTTGAGTACATAGTCGAGCATAGGTTGTGGTTGTAGGAATATGGTGCAAGGTAGAGATGGAAGGTCTTTGACTCCTTGTGATTGTGGATGTATGGAAGATATGTTCATAGCTTGAAATATCAGGAGTTAGGTAGAAAAGCTAAAGGGATTTAATGTACACTTATTGACCTCCACTTGTAGTTGTTGCTATCCATATATTAGTTATGTAGATTGAGATTATTTTGAGAGAAGCAATTTAGTATAGCCTAGTCAAGCTCTTTGCTGCAGATAACTTTTTCCTCCGCAAAATTCTTGCTTAGCTAATTTTTGTAACCGATCACATAACCTAATTTTTTGCTCTTCATGATTTGGTTATATGCAAATTCATGGTACACATACTTGTGCTTTTCAAGCTTTAAACAGTATAGAAATATATTTTACCTTTTTGGCGTTATATTCCAAAAAATGTACAGTAGTTACCATGATATGTCAACAAACTTTTTTGAAGTGTACATTCTAGGTGAGAACATGCGTGTATTAAGTATTGATGACCCATCAGTGAATTTTTTTTCATCTATTATGGATTTAAGGTTAGAACAGGAAAGAAGGCTTATTGAGCTTTTTTTTTTTGTGGTTTGTATGTTTCTGGAATCCTGGGCTTCAGCTTTGTTTGAGTTTCATAGTTTTTCATTCAGTATGTTACTCATAAGTGTGCATAGTGCCCTTCTCTCCTCTTCTCCTCCGGTGGTGAAGACAAAGGAAACCCGCCCTGCGTCTAGCCTAGCCACCAAAACCTCTTCAAAATGACCTTCTCAACCAACGCTTGGTTCTCCTTAGAGAGCAAAGAAGGCCAAAAAAAGGATAGCCACATCTTTGGCTGAGACCTCTCGAAAGGTTTCAGCTATTGAAACTAGCCTTAACCTCGAGGCACCTTCAGCTAACCTCCCTAGCTCTTCAGTGATCCCTGAAATCACTGTCGTATCAGTGGTACCTACCCCAACCACCTCAGTGACCTAAATCACTGAAGGTGTTAATATCACCGCTACCACCGCTAACCACCCACAAGTTTTCTCAGCCATCTTCTCTTCTCCTCCTTCTTTGGTCGCTACATGTGTTCATGACTCATCAACGAATGTCCTCACTGATGATGAAACACACATCACTAGACCTGAGGTTGCTCCTTCTAAGGCTCCTCAATATACAGATGTTCATCCTCTCGAGGGCATCATCAAGCAAGCCAGTGCTAATCCTTTGGATGTCACTGATGGCCCCTCAGATATTCCATCATCCTACCCTTTCTTTTTCTCTAACCCTGAGCCTCTCTTAGCTCACTCTCCATCTCTTACAAGTCCTTCTGTGGATGACGCCATTGACGAGGATAAGGATGACGCAAAAGACTACGATGACGAGGATTATGACATGGCATCTGACGTCAAGCTCCTCCTCCCAACCGTCGATACCGTCTTCTGCAAGATGACTGAAGTACATCGTGATATGCCTCGCAAGGCAGTTATTGATCCAGACCTCTCAGCTATCAAAGCTGACATTCAAGACGTTAGGAGTAAGCTCTCGACTCTTCATGAGGCTGTTCGAGCCAATGCTGAAGCCATCATTGTTCTCTCCAACAGGGCTGATGACGCTTAAACTCAGTCTCTCCAGCAAACAGAGCTTCTCCAACAGGTCCTGGATATCGTTCGTCAACCAGCACCAGTGATCCTACCTTCTTTCACCGCTGATGACCGCGCTCAGCTTAATGAGACGCGCGAAGCGACGACAACCCTAGCTAGCACTCTGTCGCAGCTAGAGGAGATGATGGTTCTCCAGCATCAATGCGTGGACGAACTCTCTAGCCTATACTCTCAAGTCTTAGCAAGAGAGGGGGAGAAAAGGTCCAACACCACTGGACCATCTACTGCTCCAGTAATCCATGACGCTGAAACTGAAGCTCCTAGAGCTGAAGCTGAAGCTGAGATTGCCCAAGCAATCCCAACCTCCGGTGAAGCTGTTACAGTTGAGGAAGTTGATGCCATTCCACAAAATGATGACCTTCCCATCACCTCTGCACCTGTTGTTGGTGATGATGATGATGATGAAGATGACGAACCTGATCTTCCAGACTTCGAAAGTGACCTTGATGCCGATGACGACGACGATGATGATGATGATGACTTCACCATTCAGTATCAACGTCCAACAACAACCACCAAAGGAGTCGCCCTCAGGGATTCTGCATCCCACGAGGAGCAAAGGGAAGAAGAGTCTTCTCCTTCAAAGAACCAGGACCCTAAGTCAAAAGGCAAAGGTGTCGCTGAAAAAGGGAACCTAAAGGTATTGTTCAAAAAACCCTCAACCCTTATATGAAGACTCTACCTCTCAGGTAGTTGTCACTTCATTGTATCAACTTCATATTCCCTCTACTACATGTGGTCGACTGGAGTGGGTCCCTGAAAACCCTGTCTCTAGTGCTCCTACCGACCAGCAGATGGCTCAGCTTAAGGAGTCGCTTGACCAGACTAGAGTAAAAGTCCCTATTCATACCTCTAGTGGTGGTGAGTTTGACTTCCTTTATGAAGCTGAAAGACTCGAGGCTATAAGAGCTGAAGAAGAGCTAGAGCTTCAGAAGAAGCAGACTAAGGACAGCCTAAAGTTGGCCAAGTCACTAGCTGAAAAGGTTCTTCCAAAGAGAAAGTCCAAAAAGAAGGTGAACGCTGTCTAAACCCAAGCTAAGCTACTCTCTCTTGTAGAAGCTGAACACGAGAAAAATCTAAAGCTGGCTGAACGGGACAAGCGCTGGAGCGAAGCAAAGATGAAAAAGAGAATCAGTTCTCACCCGATCAAGAGCGTCAGCATTAGCGGACGATCCAAAGACGGTGGAACTCTTCTCTCAATGCTCATCACCAGGGACAATCTCGATGTCGTCACCGAGTACCCTTCCTACCTTGGCCAATATGGATACAGCAAATGGCTGGAGATCAGACAAGCCATTTGGCAATCCAAGTCCAGACATAAGCCGATTATCGAAGACATCATCAACGAGCTCATCAAAAGGATGTCTAGGTATGTCGCAGTCCCTGACAGACCATCTCTGAAGAAGGGAGGAAGGAAGAAAATATTCTCCGGTCCTAATGATGGACCATCGCTAAGAAAAGAACATGAAACAAGGTTCTCCTTAGATGAGGTTCTGAAGGAACACGAGAGTATAGATATCTCTATGCTGAATCTTGATCTTCCAGAGAAGAGAAGGGTCCTTATATTCCCAACTCTATGCACTTCAAACCTGAGTTAGGAGTTATATTTCTTGACTATGAAGGTGAAGTAAGATTTCAGAGAATATCTGAGTTACATCTATGCCCAATGGGACATCTGGTTTATCTCATGTTCTGGATAGATGATAACTTGCAAGGAAAAGTGGTGGACCAAAGGATACGAAGAGAATTTCAACGTCAAAAAGAATCTTGGAGAAGATGTACCTGGTTACATTTATCTAGACGACTTAGACTAGTTTATTTTTCTTTGTAATATTGTCCATGTATTATAATCTACTTACTATGTCTACTTTCAATTATTAATCTTATGTTCTGTAAATTTTAGACATGTACTAAACACCTTGTAGTATTTACTTTGAAAATAATATAACTGTTTATGTACTTCGAAAAAGATCCCTGAAAAAAGTAATAGGGACACAAGTCTATGAGTTCCAAAATTACTTGTCACGTTCACTGACAATCTATAAGTCAGTGAATAAGCTTTCAGTTTCAGTTTCCATTCTTGTAACTTTTCTCTACAAGTAAAGACTGACTCACTAAAAAAGATCCCAAAATAGTTAAAAGGGACATGTACTTTATATGTTACTTTTCCTTACTATTATTTGACAAGATAACTTTCTTTATGTTGTCTTGTTATCATCAAATAGGGGGAGATTGGTGATCTTCTCTCTCATTTGATTTGATGATAATCCCTTTTACCCTATACGAAGTATTTATGTTTCTGTTTTCAGTTCCAGCGATCATCACTGAGTATGTTCAGTGATTGCTGAAGAACTTGTATTGTTAATCCAATCAGCAACAGCGATACTTCAAGAAGACAAAACTCACACCAAAGAACCTTCAGCGAAAGTCCAAGACTGAAACTGAAGATTAGAGACTGGCGAGTACGTGATCTGAAGTGGTATTCAGTGATTACAACCTTGTCTACATATGTGTGAAGACTGCCCAAGCCTCAACGAATGCTGAAGAGACCTTCAGGTTATTCCAGCATTCAGTGATCAAAAGAAGCTTGTTAAGCACGATTGTTTTTGTCTTGTCCTTACACACAAAGGATAAACACATACCCTTTCTAAACGTTAGTACGGTACGGAGCCGATTAGTTGACTCTATTACTCACCAACTTTGTGAAAGTATGTCTGCTCATGAATAAGCTTTTGTACTATTCACTATAGCAAAGTACAAGCCTTCCCCTTAGGGCTTGACACGCGTTCTAACCCTACCACGTTGCATTAAATGTGCATTTAATGCAATGTGTATAAATAGATGTGTTCTATCTTCATGCAGAGATACTCTTAACCCTCACTCTAAACTTACTTACGCTTAAGTAAAAGAACACACACATCTAAGAACAAATGTGTTCATCTTCAAGAGCAAGTTAGAATCTCTTTGTTGTATTCTAAAGAAGTTCTTTACCAGATAGAACTTACTTTCTTCTAAGTCTATAACAGCGAATCTTTTCTTTATTTGCTAAGAATTAGTGTGTAACTTTAGATTGTTTAGATAGGTTTTATCTACCTTATCTTTCCGCAAAAAATCTTATAAAATCTATATTGATCCTTTCTTATCAATATATATTTTAAATATGAAATTTATGTGTTTGTATTCATTCCCCCTTCTACAAACTGGTATACACATCTTGTAGACCCTAACGGGACCAACAATTACCAATTGTATCATATATGCAACTCTTAATTCTTTATGGGATCATATGACAACACTTTGTTATTTTAGGCATGTTCATCCCATCTATGTCAACTTTCTCTTATAATTGGTAATTGTTTATAAGATCGAGTTCTAAGTCGTCCAAAAAAAATCAATGGTCTTTGGCCAATGACTGTCGTCAGAAGCGCAAAACCCCATCTCGCATGTAACATGGTGGTCAAGTGGTTGGCGGAGAAGCTGTCCACAAGATCATCTAGTAACAAGCGAGTGTCTTTTAAAAGGATGGCATTGACTTACATTTTATTTTAAGAAAAAGGGATTTTATCATTTTGTTATAAATCGAATTTCACCAAATGACATACAATGATAAATGTTTGTACTCAAAAATCATTATACGATTTGTATAGTAAAAACCTTATTTCACTTGTCGAACTTAGAATTTCAAAAACTAATTTTAGCTTTTAAATAAAATGATTTTATTAAAGCTTCAAATTATAGAGTTTGATAATTATTTTTTAATACTCAATTTGGATTTATCAAAACTTATTAAAATGACGTTCTATAGAAAGACGTTGAGTTTTAAAAATATTATTTTACTAAAACTCATTTTAGTTACATACTGTTATCAAATTACACCAAACTCCAATTTACGATTCAAAAGATTTTAAAAAATGTTTTATGCAAAATCCTATTTCAACGCCCCCCACCATATATCTATATTACATTAATAAGCATTTAAGAGAATGTCTTAAGTACAATTTTTTAAACACAAGTTACAACCATTTTATGCAAGATTTTAAAAAAATTCTTAATTACAACTCATCAAGCATGTGGTACAAATTATTGATGCATTGACTTCTTATACAGAAACAAAACCCGTTTGGTAAGGTGAGACCTTACATCCTTCTCTGGCAGTGTTCTTTCTTCCTTTTTCCAGCTCTTCCCTTTACGTCCAAACAGGTTTGGTAAGGTCAGGTTGCTCTTTCTTCTCTATCAGGCTTCTTCTTCCTTTTCCAGCTCTCACCTGTGCACCAAAACAGGTTTGGTAAGGTCAGAGCTTGCTTTCTTCCCATCCAGCTACCTTTTCACAAATGGACGATTTGATGAATCAATTTCGTGGCTCCCAAGACGACCTCATCTGTGAATATAATCAGGGTTTTGAAGTATTGAGATTCAACAACGATTTCTCCGAGGTATTGATTTACATTTCATGGCTCCCTAGCGATTTCTCTAAGGTGATGTTTTCACAACTCCATCTTTGTTTATATACTTAGTGTATTTGTATCTTCAATCAAAGATCTTGCATTTGTAATGTTTTGGTCAAATTCTTCAAATTTTCTATATTCAAAATGAAATTGGGGATTTGTGAGTTTCGAAGACGGTTTGGAAAATGAACTCATCAGTCTAAGTTTGAACCTTGAAGACATGCAGAATCCCTGCTTACCTTGGGGTTTCTTCTCAGGATCATCACATCACGTCGTACCTGCAAACAAATCCATGGATGCCAAGATCGGGAAGTTCTTTGAGTCGGTAGGCACCTTTTTCACCGGTGGCGATTCTATTCCTTGGTGCGACTCGGACATTGTCATCGTAAGTAGTATCTGGTTCATTTGTATTAATTCAAAGTTCTTTTAAGTTTGAGATTCATGATCTGGAAAACCGAGTTTTCTTAAGACTTGAACTTTGAACTTATCTTTGAACTCTTGTATGTCGATGTTTTAATACAATAAGAAGTGTTCTCTAGCGGTTTGCTTTCTTGTTCTTTGCTGTTATGTAGCATAATTTTGTTTTTGGTATTATTTTGAGTTGGTCTTTTTTTTGTTTCTTTCAAAAGTGTGGGAATGGAACGAAGATGTTGAAATACATGGTTCTAGGTTTAGGTTGTAGTCGAATTAGAATTGTGTCTTCTACCTTTCGATCTTTGGAATTCTTCATCAAGTGAAGCATGTAAGATTTTAAATTTGTTGTCTAAATGTAAGAATTTGAGGTATTGATCAGAAATGTATTTGATGAAGTCGGTCTCCTTGCGGAATGGTTAAGTGAGATGTTAGATGAGTTCTATGTTAATTTATATGCTATGAAGCTTGCTATAATTGCTTACTGTTTTCTGTATGATAGTTATCAGGAGGACYTTTACAAGTGATCAATTAACACAAAAGCTTGAAGACCAAAATGAATAGATAATTTTTTTTTGAGCTTTAGATATTATGATGAGTCATACTTACTGGATGGTAGGATTTGCATAGGGTTACTGAATTCCTAAAGTAAAAATAAACATTCTGCTTGAGTGATACGTTCAATAGAAACGAGTGGCTTTTCATTTGCTTAAACCCCAATAATTGAAATTTAGGGCGAGAAAGCAATTGTTTAAAAGTTTGAAGGATAAATACTTGATATATTGATGAAAACTTACATAAAAGGAAAGACCTCCATCCATACAGGAGGTCAACTTTTGATTTTGGAAACTCAAGTTAGGTTTTTAACTTCAAAATTGACCYCACAAGCTACTCTAAACTTAAAGACCTTCATATAGCTTCATGCCTTTGGCAAAGCAATGATCAGGATTTTGAAACCACAAATTTATAAAGTAACCTATTTAAGATTTATAAAGTCAAAATGCATCTGTTATAGAATGGAACAATAATTTTTTGGCTCCAATCAATAATGATAATGTTAGCTTAATGGCTGTGTTTTATACTTGAATGGTTTCTGATGTGTTGTGAAATGTGTGCAGAATCTGTTTCCTGGTTTGTGGCTTGACTCCATTACTGCTGAGTCATACTAAGTATCTGAAGCTTCTACAAAGGTACGTATATATATATATATATATATATATATATATACATGCTTCAAATGGTGTTTCTTGTAACAACAGTCAACATTCTGCTTTTTTGTGCATACAGGGATAGATTTAGGTTATGACGGTTATCGATCTTTCTTTGTGTTTGGTGCAAGTTGGCTTTGGGATTCTTTGAATGTTGTTTCAAGGTACAATAAACCCCTAACTTGTATAGGTTTAAGGGTGGTGTATATAATGGGTTCTGTCTTCTTCATGTTATGGTTTGTTTGTCTTTTGATAAGCTTGCAAAGAACATTTTTGAATTTACAAAGATTAGTTCATATGAATTATTTGGAGTTTTATTAGTATTTGATCAATGGCTCTTCATGCTATCCCTTTCTTATAAATGAGTATGATTCAGTTTCCCTATAGAATTGTTATCAGTAATTTATATACATTAAACTTATAGTTAAATATAGGGGTGTCTGTGGAAGGGTTTTACATATGCGGTTTGAGCATTTTTCGCAAATCGTGAACCGCACTGCATAAACCTCAAACCCACTGGTGCATTGCGGTTTATGCGGTTTGTCCTTATCGCACTTTATGCCTACAATCCAAAAATTATAAGTTTAAAAATACGTTATAAAATCAACAATAAATAGGTTTAGTGGTTAAACATGTATTTTGGATTAATAGGTTTGGTGGTTAAATATACATTTTGGATGAACAAGCTTGGTGGTTAAATATGTATTTTGAATTAATAGGTTAGGTGGGTAAATATGCATTTTGGATGAAAAGGTCAGGTGGTTAAATATGCATTTTGGATTAAATAGGTTTGTTGGTTAAATATATAGTTTTGGGAAAATAAAAGAGATTCGGTGACTAAATATACAGTGTAGGCATTAATTTTATTGAAAATGTTGTTCTATGCTTTCCTACATCTTGAAATTCTTTCTTTGTTAAATATTACCATTTTTTTCATCACATATCATATATATTTTATGGAGGTGTAATGGGAATGATTTGAGGTGATTGGGACTGTGGAAGGAGTACTTTAATATGGAATAGATATTGCACAGTTTGGCCAATATGTTGTGGTATCAATATAAGTCTCAATATTGGCCAATATATCCTTTATGGTCACATACAATCTTGTGCAGCTGTCTTGGTGTATAGACTGATTTTGGTGACATAAAGAGGGTTGTGTTTTGGAATATGGTTCATTGTTTCTTTCTTGTTCTGGTTTAGACTTATGTAATTGCCTAAACAAATCAGACATCTGCTCCTTTGGTCATGTGGATTTTTGTGGAGTCTTTGCCAAACTTTGAATGTATTGGCTTATTTGCTATTCATCTGTTGATATGGTGGTTTCTGCTACTGTTATGACCTGGGGAATGGATGCTTACACTGCTTCTAAGGTATATCTCAACATTTGTGGTATATAGTGGCCATGACCGAGGTTATTATTTTACAAACAGTTTTTTGAAGCAAAGGATGCTTCTCAGTTTAAAGAAATTGTTCAACATCTTACTGGCCAAACTCCCAACTTCGGAGTCTACTCTCATTCGGCTACTGCCGCCACCACCACCGCTGCAGCTGCCACTGCCGCCATGGAAGCAAATATCTACAGTTACGGATATTCATTAGTTACTCATGGGAAGAGCTTGCAGAGTGGAATTGAAATCTATAGTCACTCGTGGGAGGAGAACGCTGATCATATCGGCACAACATGTATGCAACAATGCAAAGCCAACTGTCCAATGGTTTGTGCCAATTGACGGGTTTAGGAGATTTGAGCTTCTAAATTCTCATCTATCATTATTATGTAATCGAAAAGTAACCGGTTTCTTTTTTAGTTGAAGTTCAAATATTCTCTGCATTCGCTATGTCTAACATGAGACCATTGTTTAATTTAGTAATCATTGGCCGTTTGGTCAAGATTTACACAGACTAAAGTGGTTATAGTTAAGTTGTGATATGAACTAAGAGCTGCAGAGAGCACTTTTGTATAAGTTAATTAGCACCCGAGATCACTGAATGTCAGGGTCAAGGGGGTCGTGCCTCCTTACGAGGTGCAGTGATCAGAAGCTTCAAAACCTAAACGGTATGTATCAAAAACCGTCAATAATTACTTAAATAAAACAAGTGTAACTTATATTATCGTTAAATCTTCTCTAATAAAACCAGTGAAACTTCAAAATAATTTAAAATTCACGGCTCCCGCCGCATTGCGCGGGTACACAACTAGTATACATATATATATATATATATATATATATATATATATATATGGATAGGGGCACGTTCAAATGAAAAACGTGCATTTCTAAAAAACCGTGTAAACTAATTTCGACCAATAGGAAAATTTCATTTTTTTCTAATTAAATTTAATCAATAAGAGTATTTCGGTCATTTACAATATTTTCTATTAAATATGGAAATTATTAATAAATTTTAATTAAGGAAATGTAATTAAGGAAATTTTATAAATGGTAACATTTAAATATTTAATTATATTTTAATATTTAAAATTTGAACCAAATATATTGTGATGCAATTGAATCTGTTGGTCAATTTTGAATATTGTAAGTCATAATGTAATGAATTCATCAAATCATAGTTGGACAAAAAAAATTAATACAAATAAACAGGTTTCATGAAGGTGAAACTGGTTCATGTCGCAAATAAAAAAATGAGTTGTGAAATATTTTCATGGTGAACCCGTTGCATTGATGGTGTAGTTGATCTATTTAGTAGGTGAAGTGGAAAATGAAACGGGTGCATAATGTATTTGGTTCGTCATGAAATAATTGCATGATGAAAGGGGTACATGATGAATCTGCTACAGAATCTTGAACATTGTAATCTGCTCCAGAATCTTGAAGATTATAAGGCTTAAAGGAATGAATTCATCAAATCAGGTGTGAAATAAGAAAATTAATGTACATGAAATATGTTTCATGAAGGTGAAACTGGTTCATGGCGTTATTGAACATGAGTAGTAAAACGGGTGCATAATGTATTTGGTTCGTCAGGAAATAATGCATGATGAAACGGGTACATGAAGAAACTGCTCCAGAATCTTGAAGATTGTAATATGCTCCAGAATCTTGAAGATTGTAATATGCTCCATAATCTTTATGATTGCAAGGCTTAAATAAATGAATTCATCAAATTAGGAGCGAAATAAAGAAATTAATTTACATGAAATAGGTTTCATGAAAGTGAAAACTGGTTCATGGCATAATTGAACAATGAGTAGTGAACTGGTATGATGGTGAATCTTGTTTCAGTGACGTTGAAATGCAAAATAAAACGGGTGAATAATGTATGCGGTTCGTTATGAAATACTTACATGCAGAAACAGATTCATTATGAAACCGGTGCGTCTTGAAATCATTTCATAATGAATAGGGTGCATATTTACATGGTTGTGTGAAAGAACATTGAAACAATTTCAGGATAAGGAATAAAAAGGCTGTAACATTAGTGAAAAGTGAATAAAGTTCATTATCAATATCATGAAATAACAAATGACGCATCAAACCATGAGTAAAATTTCATGTTTTATCATAAAATTCTATGAACGCAGTAAACATTTAAGAAAATGAAACTATTTCATGTTGTATTATAAAATTTTATGAACTAGTAAACAATGAAAAATTTTCGTTATCTAAATGTAACGGATTCATCTACCAGTATAATGAAAATTACGAAATATGATCAGTATTACATTGATTAGTTTGTTGATGAAATTTTGAAACCAATTTCGTTCATATAATGTAATTCAAATTTTGAAACGATTCATTATATAGAATTGAATATGGTGTGTTTTATTTATTTTTTTGATATATACTTTATTGATGGATGTTATTTAAACGTAAAAATAATATATTGCTTTACAAAATAAAATAGTTTCATTTATAGTATGGTATGAAGGATATTGTTGCCTCGAATATAATGTATTTCGGTTTACCATTTTGCCCTTATTGCTGATATAAAATAAATTTTTAATATATATATTTTTTTAATTTCCTAAAATAAAGTAAACTAATCTTGACCATTGGATCAAGAAAATGGATGGATGAGATTGGTTTACACGGTTTACACAAATGAAGGCGGTTTTCATTTGAACGCTCCTCTATATATATATATATATATATATATATATATATATATATATATAGAGAGA
>NC_037529.1:15319805-15342904 GCF_001531365.2 Cynara cardunculus var. scolymus | reverse complement strand
CCTATATATATATATATATATATATATATATATATATATATATATATATCAACATACATATAACGTGAATAAAATACATGTGCATGGGAAACTTTATTTCTAATCGGGTTTTTGTGAGCAACACAAAATCTGAGTCAACCGTAAAGGACAATAAATATCCAAGCCATCTCGTGACGATATTTGAGCTCCCACTTGACTCGCCATCCGGTAAAGAAAATCTAAAACTCTATCTTCAAGTCTTGTTACATTTTAAAGCAACAAAATACAAGATCTAATCTAATACTTTTACAAATCCATGAAATAAATATTACAAACATTAATCACAAGGGGCAAAAACTTTGTCATGCACCCACAAACAACATATAAACAATTTATATATATATATATATATATATATATATAACAACTATAACCATAATGCAAGGAAAATGTGTAATAGAAAAAGCTAGGACAAAAGAAAATCTATAACTTTTTCAATAAAAGAAAAATATCCATTTTCTTTTGATCAAGAATATACCAAAAAATTCTTGATAAAAAAAACGTTTTCTAAGTCATGCATGATCGGCTCTGATATCACTGATGAGATTTGTAGGAAACTTTAAAACAATATTATCAAAGATAGCAACGGAAACATATAATATAAACTTACAAGGATTTTCACAAAAACTCCCAATAAGGATATCATGTGTTAAAGAACTCTGAAAAACGAAAAATACAACCATAGTGGTTTTAGAACTACAACCTTTGAAGCTTGAACGCCGATGTCAGTTAGAGAAGAAAAGCGGATTTTCCTCCAAAGTTGATCCACACCAAACAGCTTCTTTTTGAATGCTAGTTTGTTGCAACCCAAACTAGTGTGTTTTTATATCTACCTTAGAAATAAAAACCAGGTATGCATCTCCTCACTTTTTCTCTCACAAACACTTTTTCTAAAGTCTCTAACACTTTGTATTTTAGAGAGAAAACTTAGAATGAGTTGGGATGGTATAAGAATATGTATTCCCCTCTTTTTATTTACCACCACACATACATATATATGATAGATTCAAAAGGAAGAAAAGAAGAAAGAGTGGGAGGCCATGTCTCCCATCGTACTTCTTACATCCCATACCTTGTCCTCTTTTGTTTAATATTTTAAATGTCTTTGTAGTGTACTTGGAAGCAACCAATACACTTAAAAATCAACTAATAAACAACCTAAAACCAACCACAGTTTTATTAGTTAGTTATTAGTTATTTTATATAAATTTTATACCAAAATATAAAACTTATATAATTACTGTCACACATAACAAATTAAGTGTATATTTAAAACAACGGAAATAATAATATGTATCAAATATATATTAGACTTAAACACTTGTCACAATATATATAACATATATTTTATTATTATCAGAAATTATTATTTTGATTAAATAATAATTTGCATGAAAATTGTTTGGTTTGAAAATAATCGAATCATATACGATCGTACGATTGTGGTTAATTTGCTTGTATGTGTGTGACTCTTTCGGATCGTATATCATTAGCCATATTGTCAAGTTTATTGTCATGGGCATATAGACCCAACACCTTTTTTATAGATAAATTGGATAAAGAGTAAGAGTAGGTGGGGTTGTTGGTGGGTTCATAAAGGACTAAATACACGAAAAAGGTAGGTCCACAATGTCGGAGCTGACATATTGAGGACCTAGCTCTGACACATTACCGACCTTCCTCTGACTTCGAACAAACTCGGGACCGATTCAGGTGCGGACATGTGTACATCTGCAATATTGCGGACCTATCCCTTTGCGGATCTGGTTCGAATTCGATTTTTTTGTCTTTTAGCCAAATTTGCAATATTCCGGACCTGGATATTGCAGATCTGGGGCAGATTTGAATTTGTTTTTGTCTTTTAACCGGAACTATATATTGCGAATCCAATAGCATTTGGGTCAATACGGGAAGAAATGGTGTTAAAAGGCCAATTTGGATGAAGGATTTAATCATTTGAGTCAATTTCTCTTATTATTGAATTTATTAGTGTTTAATCCTGTAAAATATACCATTATTAACAAAATATATACGGGTTATTTCACAATTAATAAATTATATACCCATATCTATATTGAATATCAAATCTAATTTCGAATATAAAAATCAACGAATGATGTAAAAGTTATCATAGCAATACGTTGTTGGATCAGGGTAATAGTTTTTTATCTGGCTAAATAATGGTGGATTAGATCATCTCAAGAAACCCTTTGGCCAACGGTATTAACAGTAACGAATCCAAGAATTTTTCGACACTGATATGACAAATTAATAATCGTAATAAATTAAAATTAATTATAACACACCAACTCAATTTTTGGCTAAATTTAGGGTCATTTAGACATAAATTAAATATTTAAGTTATTAAGAATCTATACACTTAGTTTTTTTCAAAAAATATCTTTTAAAAACTTTAAAACTACTCGATTATTGGTGTATTTCCAGTTTTTCACTTGAAGATTCTACATGATCAGATCCAGATACAAGATATTAACCTCAAATTTAACAAATAAAACCTAGAGTTTAAAGAGTTAACACCGAATATAAACAAACTAACTTTTATTGGCACATTTCAAGAAGGACCAATGACAAATATCGAGTCAAAATTGTACCTAATAGAGATTAATTATTGCATTTATCATGTATACATGCAATTAACGATAAAGATATAATTAATTTTAAAAGTATTTAATATTAGGCTCGTTTCGAAGATATCCACGAGACCGTTCTAACAGTACAATTTTTAAAAGAAAATACGTATTTTTTATCTAATAATTAATTAATATAAGAGTGTAAAAACTGAAAAAGGAAGGTACTTAATTAAAAGCACTAAATTCTTTGAAGGTTTAAAAGCATAAATGATATCTAACCACCACATGGTTATTTCTTAATTTATCATTTAAACTTCTTAAAGATTTTAATGTTTATGGTTTCACCCCAAAAACTTATGATTTTACACTTATATACCTTATAAAAATTGCACTTAGGCCCCACATTTTAATGGAATCACAACATTCATACCCCAAGGGTAGGTCTGCCTCTGAGTATTGATATGAATATGCCATTTTGCTCGAGTAGGGCTATCAGCCTTTTCTGAGTCATGTAAACATTAAAAGTTGTTTCTTTTACATAATAAGCGGTTACTGGACTTTTAGTATATCTCAAGAAATCAAATTAAAACTTCACCAACTGATTCATTCATAATATTTTTTTTACATTTTGAAGGTAATAGTATTTTTCCTACTTTTCGACAGTTAAAAATAGAAAATAAGAGCAACAGTGATCTACCATCATTTGATCACTTAGACCATGTGTTCACCATGGATGTTGAGCATCGGTTGTGATATGGCAACAACACTATCAACCGGTTGTTCAAGCAAACAATTACGACAATTGGGGCATGAACAATGTGACTCAAACCACTTGTCTATGCAACCGACATGAAATTCATGGCTACAGTGTGGCAACACCCGAACATTCTCCCCATCTTCAAAAGTTTCAAGACATATGGTGCATTCTGTAACTGAAATCTTCACTTCTGATCCAAGCACTCGTGTGGAAATCTGAACAACAACGGATTTTTCAAGACCAACAGGGTCTTCTAATGTTTGTGTTGTCACCTCTGATGTACGTCTGCGCTGGATGGCATAACGCATCACTTGAAAAACTCCAAAAGATGCTATTAATCCACACAACAAGACGATCCACATAATATTCACTATGAGATTCATCTCCTTTGTGTTTGAAATGTTTGTATCATTGTGGTTCGGGGAAGAAATAATCGGGCCCCCAAGAACACTCTGATGGTGTAAAGTGGTCATGAGTTCTATGTTTTTCAAGAATCTAAACAAAAGGGAGAGAGTTTATTAGTCGATTATTTTGCTTGTAAGGAGGTTCCAACTATATAGTATCGGAGATGTGAAAGGATGCATAAAATTGTTAATAATTCAAATGCTTTTTTATTGGTCACGAATCTTGGTAACAAATACGATGAGGATTTCCCTTTTCCAACTAGATTGCAAGTGTTACGTTTGATCTCATAAAATCTATGAATAGCCTTTTAAGGTTAAATGTATTATTTTCTAATACAAGATTGATAAGGATTCCATTTTAATTGATACTAGTTGTGTATCCGTGCAATTTGACAGGAGCCGTGAATTTTAACGATTTTGAAGTTTCACTGGTTTTATTAGAGAAGATTTAACGATTATATAAGTTACACTTGGTCTTTACTTATTAATACAATTTGAATAAATAAGAGTTATGGTTCCAATTACAGTCTATCGAAGAAAAAATTGTATGACAGTTTAAAATCCAATATATCTAAAATCCAACATATTTAAACGACTTCACAAATGTGTTCGATTTACACCAAGAACAAAGAATCAAGAGATCAAGAGCGAGACCGAGAGTTCTAGAACAATTGAATGGGAGATGAATGAATTTTTTTTAATAACTAATGGTAAATATAAGTTTAAATCTCACACTGAGGAATGAGGAGAAGACATAGAGGTATATGAGAGGGTGAAGACATAAGTGAAAAATGTCAAAAGTATCTTGGGAACATGAAAAGCAAAAGTAATAATGTGCGTTGGTAACTTGTAATATATGTTATTTTAATTATAGATTAAAAGGTTTTAAGATTGAATGTATAAAGTAGTAATACTTAATGCATTATGAGTTGTTTTTAAGACTTTGTGCATAAATATATAGTACTGTGTGCATTAAAAATTGTTTTTAAGACTTTTGATAAATCTGGTTTATAAGGTAGTATAGATAATCTTATTTTAAAGAATCAAATATTTATGTAACACTTCTCATATTATAGCATAGGGAAGATTTATTAGATTATAACGTATTTTTTTCACGAACATAATTTTAAAAGCTTTATTTTGGATTCAATGACCAAATAAATTCATTGTTTATGAAGTTACAATACATTTTCTACGTTATAGTGTTATAAATACGTTTATATTTTGTTGATAAAATTACAGTATGTTTTTATTTAACTGCATTAAAGAACGTAGTACATTTTCTTAATTGCATAAAAGCATAATTCTTTTCCACAAATAAAAAAATTTAAAATAGGTTTCCTAAAATATGAATCACAACAAAGTATGTTATATTTTTCAGTAATTCGTCGCTAAAAAATAAATATATAATCTGATATGCACTTAATATACAAAGTTCGACAGTTAGTGTTTGTTTACTATATGTTTATCGACAAGAGTGATCACCCTCTCTCACCTTATCGATTGACATTCTCGACCATCAAAATGGATTACGGTAAGCATCTTTCACTCGGTAAGCGCTTACAGGTGAGAGTTTTCTCATCACTTATCAGGTAAGATTGTTCGTCTTTATTATGCTCTTACCGGATATGATTTTTCTATCTTTACTATGCTCACCGATAAGGTAAGTGACATCTGGTAAGCGCTCACCAGATAAGAGTTTGGTGAACGACCCCTTGATCAAATATATGAAGTGCAATCATAACAAAGAAAATATATAGAGACCTTATAAACCAAAATCAATAGGAATCTATCATATTTATAATGTTGTTCTAAAAGGCTCGTTGCAATAGCTTTCATGACGTATTGTGACTCAAGGCTTAGGTCTTACGCCACGTTAAACTTGTAGCATGCCATGGCCTAATGCGTGGATTTTGTAACAAGATATTTGATTTATCATATCTTTTAAATGTTTTATTTGTTACTTTTTAATGTATAACTTAATTTAAGATGTTTATTACCATCGACTCATTGGATAGTAATAGAAAACATATGTTTACATATATGTATGTATATAATATTATATAAGATATAAAGATTTGTTGACATAATTAAGTCATGTCTTGGAAAACGTCGTGGTCTCGATGTGACTCCTGAGGTTTGAGAATTGGTCTCACTGTCACGTCATGCTTTCACGTCATTTAAAACCTTGATTTATAATTTTATTTGTTTGATGGGTTAATAAAAAGACTTGACGAAAATCAATCAACTCATCCTTTTTAATATTAACATATTGAAATGTTTTAGGATGACATTAACAAGTACTTCCAGCTGGGTTGCAAGTAGTTAATTGGATTGTGTACAACTTGAAGCCCTTTAAAACATCATTAAAGAATTAAAAAGTAACATCTTTATATTAGTGTTATATAAAAAATAATATCTTTTAGTTATCCCTTGGTTTCCTCTTTAATAAAGTGAACTTAATTGATTGTCCAATAAAGAATGTTATGTAGGTCATTTTTCAAACCTCTAAGATTTGGTATGGATTGTGGAACAAGTTGTGCTATTACCCAACAAGAGAATGTGATAGATATGTCGACCTAGTGTCACAAAATTCGGGGAATTTGAGTTGCGACATGAGTCAAGAAGCATGTTGTGTGATATTAATTGAAGGGTAAAAATGGATATTCAGGTACGTAGCACAAGATGAGAGCCGATAGGCACAAATACAAAGTACAAACACAGTTTTAGTCAAGTTGGTGTAAAAAGAAGATCTTTCCTACGTGAATTATAATCGGTCCCTAACCGATTTCTTGAAAAAAAAGATAAACCTTAATAGGATGGACCTAATCTTACACCTATTATGAGTCATAATTGGTCCTTCCTGAATTAGTCTAAAGGACTCTTCTGCAATAGCTTAATGAGTTGTTAAGCCTGTATGGCTTATTCTGTCAGCCATACATTGTTGTTCGTTTCTAGCTTATTTGGTCAACTGGTGGCTCAATCTGTCAGCCAGGAAAGTAGAGTCCTATGGACTCAGCCATTTGGTCATCCTCTTATTCCAAGTTTGCCCCTTTACATTTGTAGAATCCTAAAAAATTCCAGCTTCTCTCGATCTCATTTCTCTCCATCTTGTGTTTGCTCAACTAGTTCAAGCCTCTATCTCCATCGATCTGCGCTCTCTATTCTCCATCAATCCAAGTGTGCTTCTTCCTCACTATCCCCGGTTGTTGCTTCTTCCTCACCATCGCCGACCGTTGCTTCTTCCTCCATTGATCTCATTTCTCCTGCTTCTTCGGTCTCTGGCGTTTGCTTCTTCCTCAACGTCGCCAGCCATCTCTGCTTCACCATTGTCGGTAGTTGCTTCTCTGGCAGTTACCTTCTGCCTCACCATTGTCGGTCGTTCTTGCCCTCTGCCTCACCATCGATGGTATGGATCTTGTTACTGATTTATTATTATTTGTACTGTTTTTTCTATCTCAGTCTGGATTTGTTACTGAGTTGTAATTATAGATTTGGGTATGTTTTAAGTTTGGGGTTTTATGTGATGATTCGTTTACAATTTTATGATTTGATCTATATATTGTTGTTTTGAGAAATTTGATCTATAATAAGGCTTACAAAAAAAATCTAGTTTATTTGTCTAATTGTGATGTTAGTTGTATGATGTTTGAATTTATGTTTACTTTTATATTATAATCTAGGACGTTGTTTGTAATTGAATTGATTATGTTTAAGACATTTAAACTTATATATATATATATATATATATATATATATTTTAATTTAATTTACTTTTAGTTAGTGAAAATTAACATATTGTAATTTTTTTTAGATCGGTTCATATTTCGGGTTCGGGTATAACCAACGGTGAACGGGGAAACCAAAGGAAATTTTTTTTTTTTTACTCTTAACAGGTTTCCCAACGGGAATCGAGGAAACCACGAGGACCCGATTGGGATCCTTGATAAGATCCCTGTTGGGGATCGAGGCGGTTATGAAGACAGTTTTAGTTATCAGTTTTGGAAACGGGGATACCAATAACCAGCCCGAACCCGGGCCGTTGCCCTTCCTAGATCCAAACTCCAAAATAAAAGCCCAAAAAATAGTTGATTTAACACAAAACAATCCATCTATGAATAAGATCCGATTTAGGGGGTGTTTGGGATTGCTTATTTAGGATGCTTATCAACTTATTTCAGTCTCATACCGTCGATAAGTTATTTCTAGTGTTTGGATGAGAAAAAAGAAAATTGCTTATACCGGTGCCAAACCGGTAATAAGCAGTTTTTGATAAGTTAAACCTTCCTAACTTATCAAAATCGACTTTTGACAGATTACCCTTTTAACCCTGTTAATACCCTTTCTTTATACCGTAACAAAGATGAGAACCACAGCAGCCTGCTACCCTTTCTCTATACCCTAACAGAAACGAGAACTACAGCAGCCTATTACCCTTTCTCTATACCCTAACAGAGACGAGAACCATAGCAGATACGAGAACCACTTCTGACCGCCTGTGAAATCTTAATCTTATCCGTCTCATCATCACCGACAATCTCGATCCGTCTTATCGTCGCTGGCAATCTCGATCCTGCTGGTTTCGTTCTCATGCATAGACGAGAACCACTTCCAACCGCCTGTGAAATCTCATCCGTCTCATTATTGCCGACAATCTCGATCCGTCTCATTGTCGCCGGCAATCTCGATCCTGCTGGTTTCGTTCTCCTGCATAACATATTTTGAGGTTAGTGATCGATCTTCCCCGTTCCGTATTTCGTTCTCTACGAATTTGTTATATTCTTACTGTGAGGTGGATTTTTGTGTTCTTTTCTGTGGATTTCTCTCTACTTTATGTGTATTTCTTTCTACTTCAATTTCTGTGGACAGGGTTTCTGAAACACAAACGATATTTTTTTTTCTGAAAATGCTGACATGAAATACTAGAGATGATCCAAATTCATACATGTGTTGGCCATTTCAAATGGTCGCTTATCAAGAAATCAATTCAACAAAACTCGTCAAATTATAAACCAAAAGGCACAATTTCCTTTGAAGATAGTTAACAACTAAACTTTACTTTTCATTAGTTATAAAGCAACAATTGAATGGTAAATGAAGTTATGATAGCATCAACCTCCAACTTAGTTAGTACCCCCTATGTCACAGGAGGAGGCTGAGTGATAAGACTTGTATTACCAGTTTATCATCCCCTCAACATACAACCTCTTTGCCTTCCTATGCTTGCTCCATCAATCTTGTAAACTGGTCTTTCCAATTTAGAACCTTTTCCTCACCATTAACAGGGGTATTTCTAGTGATGCTTCCCTGATATTTTTTTCCTAGGGCATCAACTGGTATAGGGTAGAACATAACCTAAATGAACAATTAGGCAGCTGTTTCAAAACCATTTATTTTGTTTAAGAAGCCTGCCCACCAATTGCGAGTTTGCTTGTATGATTGAAGGAGAAACTGAAAATGCGAAATTTCTTTTAGTGTTTATGGCTATAGATCACTACTCCCTGCAAGTAACGAGGATGTAATTTGCCTTATTTTTTCTATATTAGCAATATATTTATAGTTTTGGTGTAGCAAATAACTTGTTTTCCATCTAAAGAACCTCAAAACATTATCCTTTAAGCACTGGATCTAAGTTATGCAAGATTATTGGATAAGCTTGTTCATTAATTGACACATGAAGAAAGACATAGCAAAGTATGTTGAGCGATGTTTGACATGTCTGCAAGTGAAAATTGAACATCAAAGACCATATGAGAATTTACAGTCATTAGAAATTCCTATGTGGAAGTGGGATCATATCACGATGGATTTCATAATGAAATTACCTAAACTCCAAAAGGATATGATGTCATATGGGTGATTGTGGATCGTCTGTCAAAATCTGTGCATTTTCTTCCGGTAAAAGAGAATTATCCGTTAGAAAGATTGGCAAGGATTTATATTAAAGAGATTGTGACCAGACATGGATTTCCGTTGTCTATCATCTCAGATAGAAACAGTCGTTTTACATCCAAATTATGGGAAAGTTTTCAAAAAGCTTTGGGTTCTCAGATTCGGTTGAGCACGGCGTATCATCCACAGACTGATGGGCAGAGTGAAAGAACAATAAGACTCTTGAAAATATGTTAAGAGCATGTGTTATAGATTTTAGGAGATCGTGGGAAGATCATCTGTCGTTAATTGAATTTGCCTACAACAACAGTTACCATTCCAGTATTCAGGCGACACCGTATGAAGTTCTGTATGGTCGTAAGTATAGAACGTCGTTGTGTTGGAATGAAGTGGGTGAAAGAAAATTAACAGGGCCGAAAATTGTTCAAGTCACTTCTGAGAAGATTGAGCAAATTAGAGAGAAGATCAGAATAGCTTAAGACCGTCAGAAGAGTTATGCTAACAGACGTCGTAAGCTGATTGAATTTCTTGTGGGGGATTATGTGATACTGAAAGTCTTGCCCTGGAAAGGGGTAGTCAAATTCGGTAAAAGAGGTAAGCTCAGCCCAAGGTATATCGTGTCGTTCAGAATCTGTAAGCAAATTGGATTGGTTGCGTATCAGTTGGAATTATCAGAGGAGCTTAGTTTAATTCATAACTCTTTCCACGTGTCTAATCTGCGAAAGTGTTTGGCAGATCTGAGTCTGGCAGTGCCTCTACTAGAAGTCAGACAGTCTGACAGTAAGTTGAATTTTGTAGAAACCCCAGAAGCAGTAACTGACCGTAAAATCAAGGTTTCACGGAATAAAGAGATCTGTCTGGTAAAAGTTCAGTGACGGTATCACAAGGGATCTGAGGCAACCTGAGAATTGGAATCGGAAAGGAGAACTGAGTATCCGTGGCTTTTTAATTAAAGGAATTCCGGGACGGAATATTTTTGAGGGGTGGATAATGTGATAACCGGGTCTTGGTTATCACCTCAGGTAATCAATATGTGATTATTTGATATATGATTATGTGAATGCATGACAAAATGTTATATTTTATCATGTGAGTATGTGTATTTTTATGCATGGAAAATATATGCATACTATTCATGCATGCATAAAAAGTGAATGTATTTTATGTATACATGCATGCATGAATATTAAATTGAGGTCATGCATAAGCCTTTAGTCGCCCTTCCATAATTAGAAGGGTATAAATATGAGGGTTGGGTGAAAGGAAGAGGTTTTTTGCCTCTTTTGAATTTTGTGTAAGAATATTCTAGTATATTGATCGAATAGCTTGAACTGAAGTTGGATTCAATCTTGCTTTTAAGTTGCATAAGGTGAGTGATTTTTTTTAAACATTTGATACATATGATTTCATCTTTTGTATATCGAATTATGCTTTGTTCCTTAAAAATATATTGGCCGGATTGAGTTTAATTCCGGTCACTATGTTGACCGGAGAGGGGATGTCCGGCCATAGTATTGACCGGACAAGGTGTTCATGTAATTTTGAAATAATGAATCCGGCCATAGTCCTGACCAGAGAAGGGTGACTCCGGTAGTGGTGTTAACCGGATTGGAGCCTGTCCAACTCTAGTGTTGACCGGAGACAAGTAAGTCTGGCCAAGAGTTAACCAAACTCGAGCTATAAATTGTTTTTAATTGAAGTGTTGACCGGATTCAATTCAACCTTAATGGAATAGTGTTGTCCGGATGAGTAATCTGGTCAAAGTTTGACCGGATATGATGTCCGGCTAAAACTAATTATGTTGACCGGATAAATTCATATGAATATTTTATTCAAATTTGATTATGTTAAGGACATATTGTTCTTTTCAAAATGATAAAGAAAAAGTGTACAATGTTCATTTGAAACTATTTCTGGTTAAATCTATAGATGGTGTTCCATCAGGATGTTTGTGACTTCAGTCTGTTCTGATTGAAAATAATCTGTAAAATTTTGATGAGATTATAAGGAAGGCATATCAAGTAGAGGTGTATTTTGGGATAAGGGTGGCATATCAAGGAGAGGTGTACTTTGAGATAAGAGTGACATATCAAGGAGAGATGTACCTTTGGATATAAGGGTGACATTTATATGTATTTATTAATATAACTCTTACTATTATATCCTTTAAGATTACGATGTTTCTGAATCTTTATTTCTTTGTGATTTAAAGATTCAGGGACATGGTTCTTGTTGGAAATGGTAGTAAGGATGTTATTGAGAATGAAATAATTGGTTTATGGCCACAAAGAAATTACATGAACCCATCTCTAACCTCTGGCCATAAACCAATTATTTCCATAAAAGTGTTTAGAGATGAGTTATGTGGAACTCGAATGATTCTAGCCTGTTTTTGCTTATTTAACTACTTATAAGTCAGAGATTGGTTTGGGAATCAGCGGGGCACTAGTAGATGTGAATTACATGGTTATGTATCTTTATATATGAAAAGTTGATTTCAAATAAAGTTTTGGTGATCTTCACCCTGCAATTACATGGAAAAAGGGATCTCACTAGACCTTCCGGTCTAACCCTCATTTTGTCTTTCTAAATATGTATTGCAGAAACTGTTGGGTTACACGATGGTTAGGGGACGGGGAAAATGTAATATTTTCCTATGTGCATATTTGTGTGAAGATCAGTTCATGTTAAATCTAGTTTTGTAGATAAATGTTGATCAATACAAGAAAATTTAATATAAGTATTTTTTGTGCATCAATGAAAAAGATCCCTGAAAAGAGTAATAGGGACACAACTCTATGAGTTCCAGTGTTACTCTTACATTCACTGACAATCTATAAGTTAGTGAATATGCTTTCAGTTTCAGTTTCCCTTCTTGTAATTTTTCTTAGACTTAATCTTAAGAAAATTCTCTAAGTAAAGACTGACTCACAGAAAAAGATCCCAAAACAGTTAAAAAAGACATGTACTTTATATGTAACTTTTCCTTACTGTTATTTGATAAGACAACTTTCTTTATGATTGTCTTGTTATCATTAAATAGGGGGAGATTGTTGATCCTCTCTCTCAGTGATTTGATGATAATCCCTTTTTTCTTGTACGAAGTATTTATGTTTCTGTCTTTCAGTTCCAACGATCATCACTGAGTCTATTTAGTGATCGCTGAGAACATGTAATGTAAATCTATCAGCGACAGCGATACTTCAAGAAGACAAAACTCACACCAAAGAACCTTCAGCGAAAGTCGAAGACTGAAATTGAAGATTAGAGATTGGCGAGTACGTGATCTGAAGCGGTATTCAGTGATTATAACCTGGTCTACACATGTGTGAAGACTGCCCAAGCCTCAGTGAATGCTGAAGAGACCTTTAGGTTATTCCAGCATTCAGCGATCAAAAGAGGCTTGTTGAGCACGATTGCTTTTGTTTTGTCCTTATAAACACAAAGGACAAACCCATACCCTTTCTAAAGTATAGTTCAGTACAAAGCCGATTAGTTGACTCTACTACCCACCAACTTTATGAAAAAATGTCTGCTCATGAATAGGCTTTTGTACTATTCACTGTAGCAAAGGACAAGTCTTTCTCTAAAGGCTTGACACGTGTTCAAACCCTACTACGTTGCATTAAATGTGCATTTAATGCAATGGGTATAAATAGATGTGCTCTATCTCCATGCAGAGATACTCTAATACTTACTCTTGAACCCTAACTTATGTTCAAAAGTAAAAGAACATACATCTAAGAAAACAATATGCTTATCTTCAAAAGCAAGTTAGAATCCCTTTCTAGTATTCTAAATAGTTCTTACCCAGAAAGAACTTACTTTCTTCTAAGTCTCTTACAACAAATCATTTCTCTTTGCTAAGAACTAGTGTGTAACTTAGATTATTTACATAGGTTATCTTTATCTTTTCTTTCTGCAAACAATCTTGTAAAATTTGTATTGATCCTTCTTTATCAATATATATTTTAAATTTGAAAAGTTTACTATGTTTGTATTCATCCCCCCTTCTACAAACTGTTATACACATCTTGTAGACCCTAACGGGACCAACAATACCTTTGGATATAGGGGTGGCATTTATATATGTATTTATTAATATAACTCTTATTATTATATCCTTTAAGATTACGATGTTTCTGAATCTTTATTTCTTTGTGATTTAAAGATTCATGGACATGGTTCTTGTTGGAAATGGTAGTAAGGATGTTATTGAGAAGGAAATAATTGGTTTATGGCCAGAGGTTTTGAATAACTGTATTCCTGATAAAAGTGTTTAGAGATGAGTTATGTGAAACCTGAATGGTTCTAGCCTGTTTTTGCTTAATTAACTGCTTATAAGTCAGAGATTGGTTTGGGAATCAGCGGGGCACTGGTAGATGTGAATTACATGGTTACGTATTTGTTTATATGAAAAGTTGATTTCAAATAAAGTTTTAGTGATCTTCAATCTGCAATTACATGGAAAAAAGGGATCTCACTAGACCTTTCGGTCTAACCCTCATTTTGTCTTTCTAAATATGTATTGCAGGAACTGCTGGGTTACACGATGGTAAGGGGAAGGGGAAAATGTAATATTTTCCTATGTGCATATATGTGTGAAGATCAGTTCATGTTAAATCTAGTTTTGTAGATAAATGTTGATCAGTGCAAGAACTTGTATCTTGGAATTTTTGGGCTATGTACTTTATACGATAATTTCTTGTATTTTGGGACCAAAATGGTATAAAACATGTATTTCTGTTGAATGAAGTATGTGTTATATGCAATGTATGATGTGGGGTGTTACAATGGTGTTCATTGATTTGTGCATGAATGAGGTTAAAAATGGGTATAGACCTGGTAGTCACTTCAATAAGCTTGGGTGGGGAAACATAGAGAAGAAGATTAAGGAACGGACAGGAAAATCTTTTGACAAGAAGCAACTTAAAAACAAATGGGACACTATGAAGAAAGAATGGAAGTTGTATGATCGCTTAATGAGGATTGAATCTGGCATTGGATGGGATCCCATAAGAAAGACAATTATTACATCACCAGAGTGGTGGGACGAAAAAATAGAGGTAATACTTACTATTTTATATATATTCTTTTGTTTTCTATTACTTTTTTATGATTTCCTAGTGAAATTTGCTAACAAGAGCCATTAACACACAGGGCGACAAAGATCTTGCCAAGTTTAGGGACTTAATTTGGAGATTTATCAAGTGTATTATGAGCCTTTATTTCGGGATTCCGTTGCCATTGGAGATAAGACTAAGGCTCCCGTTGAATGTCAAAACAATAGCGGTCCGATGATGAAGAAGATCATGAGGGGAAAGGAGATAGTGATGAAGTGAATTTAGGCAACGATGATAAACATCTTTTCCCTCAAAGTAGTTTGAGTAAGAGGAAGAAGCCAAATAATGTCGCACCTACCCGTTCAACCAAGGGAAAATCTTATGTAACTTCCTCATTTGAAGATAAACTAGATAATGTATTGGAGACACTATCATCACGAAGCACACAAACTTTTTCATCACAGAATAATTACTCACCAACGACACAAGAATGCATGGACATTGTGACATGTTTTCCAGGATTTGAAGAAGATTCAACGATGTATAGCCAAGCATTACACATCTTCCTAAAAAAGCAAGTCCATGAAAATTTTATGGTTCCAAAGACATATGGAAAGGATGAAGTTTCTTAAGTTACTTATGGAAGAATGATTCATATCGTGTTTTACCCATTTCATTTTATCTATCCCCTTTTAGAATGATGTTTCACATTATCGTTTAATATTTTGATATTATGTTTTCAACTGGTTTCATATCATGTATAATCGTTTGACATTATATATGACGTTTGACATTATGTATGGCGTTTGATATTTCTATCCTTTTTATATGCGTTTTCAATATGTTTGATTTTTTTTAATCTATTAATAGGATGGATCGTGATAACTCTGATTCGAATGGTGATAATGAAATAAATTGGGTGGAAGAGGAGAACAGATGGCTACTATCATGTGCAATAGCTATCAAAGAGATAATAATAAGTCATAAATTGAATAGCACACGTATGCTTTGACGCACATCTTCTCACACAGGAAACATATTTATTCATGAAGTACTTAACGGTCATCCTAGACGTTGCTACTAAGATTTCAGACTACATGTCCCAATATTCAAAATGTTATGTTCAGATCTTGCTACACGTTACGGGTTAAAGCCAACACGTAATATGTGTATTGAGGAGTCTGTTGGCATTTTCTTGATGACTTTAGCACATGGGTGTGGGAATATGTTAATTCAATAAACCTTCAATCATTCTAGAGAGACTATTCATAGGAATTTCCATGTTGTTTAGAAAGTTGTACTTAAGTTAAGTGCGGACATCATAAAGCCAAATGCAAATTACAATGAAGATGTACCTGCACATATTTTAAATAACTCTCGTTATTATCCAATGTTCAAGGTACTTCCTATATCTTGTTTCGTATTTGACCGTAGCATTTTAATAGATTAATAAATTATTTTACTTATATGTGTAGGATTGTATTGGTGCTATCGGTGGGACACACGTAAGGGCATCGGTTCGAGAGCAGGCGCAAGCAAAATACATTGATAGAAAAGGATATGTGACGTAAAATATCATGACAGTTTGTGATTTTGTGTTTTACGTTTGCATGGGCTGGATGGGAGGGAACTGACATAACACACGGATATTTTTTGAAGCCTTACGTAGAACTGAGCTTAAATTTCCACATCCAATCGCTGGTTAGTATTTTTTTGTAGTAATGCAAACTTTTATGTTTTCATACCATTTGAAACGAATAACTGTAGTTTGTTTATTTTTCATAACAGATAAGTATTATGTTGTTGATGCCGGATATCCAAATACTAAAGGTTATCTTGCTCCATACAAATGAACAAATATTTGTTATCACATACCTGATTTCTGTAGTAGACAAACTACAGCAATACGTGCTCCCAAAGGAGTAAAAGAGACATTTAACTATTATCACTCATCAATGAAGAATGTTGTTGAACAAACTTTTGGAGTTTGGAAAGCTAGGTGACAAATACTAAAAGATATGCATGTCAATTACACCTATGAGACACAAGTAAATATTGTGCCAGCGTCGATGGCAATTCACAACTATATTAGAATGAATGGAAGTTTTGACGAAGCATTTAACATGGTGCAACAAGAATTATACAACCCTCATATTGATGTTGATGATGAAAGATGTGGTAGCAATAATGAAGCACATGAAAAAACAAGTTCGCGTCGTAGGAGTAACGATCTATATATGAGTGCGGTGAAAGATATGATTGCAGGAGATCTAATAGGTGGATCCAGAGGAATATTTATTATAAATGACTATCTATTTTTTGTTATTGATATTTTGATTATAAAAATATCACATTATAAATGACGATCTAATATTCTTTTGTTGTACAAATCTATTATTTGTCATAAATTATTAATGATATTGGTATAAATGTTTGTTAATTATTAATCTTATTGATATAAATTTTTGTCAAAGATATTATTATAAATGATGAAAAATAAATTTTTACATGTTAAAAAATCAAATAAGTTAATAAACAATCCCAAACACTCCCATAAGTCAATAATATGGAATACCGTCCTTTTAGGTCATTTTACATATATAAGCAAAATTTGCCAAACACTAAAAAAACAACTTATCAACTTATTGCTTTTTGGTATCGCTATAAGCTAATCCAAACACTTTTTACAAAACTCCGGTTTAATACCACATAAGTTAATAAGCATTTTTACAAAAAAGACATAAGTTATTTTAAATGTCTTACCAAACGATGAACAGCAACGCACCCTTACTCCGCTATATTCACACAATTATGAGCATAGGTAATAACAATATTAATTCACATGATGTTATAAAAATAGTAGTTAATATATAAAACAAAAAAATAGTTAATATTAAAAAAAACACATACTATCCGATCCTTATAAAAAGGTTGTATCCAATCATTGTTCTTTACGTACAGACCGGAGTGGAGCTAATACAAGGGGCATTGACAGTTACACATTTTGGGAATGCAATTATTATAATATAGTCCTAAACTACAAGAAGTACAACATTTTCTCATAGATCTTCTTCTAATACAATTCTTTCCAAATTTGAAACAAATCTTTCCATCAACATACTTCGACTATGTTGTTTTTCCACCAATTTCCTCAATTCTTCATTCTCATCTTCAAGTCTCTTCTTCGTAACTTGGTTTTCTTTTCTTAGCTCTTGTATGATCTCCTTCAATTCAAGATTTTCTTTTTTAAGATCCTCAATCACTTTCGATTCCTCATCCTTCCACAAACACACCCATTTTCCATTTCACATAACAAGTATAAAAACCCATAAATTGCAACGTATTTTGGTCAATACCAAAACTGAAGGTTTTGAGATCAAATTACGTTGCATTTTACAATACAATTTGCTTGATATTAAACTTACATCACTTATGACGAGGATCTTGGATTTTTCTTGCGAATGTTGTTCTTCACCGTGCACTCCAACTATTCTACTAGCTCTTTTGCGGGCTACATCAATTGGATGTTTCGTAGTTCCTGATCCAGTTCTTAAAATTGATTCTGATTCTTCTTCCCTGTGTTCTTTAACCATTCTGATGGGTTTTTCACTTGCTACATCAATCAGATGCTTTATAGTTCCAGGTCCAGTTCTCAAAATTGCTTCTTCTTCTTCTGGAACCATTCTAATAGCACTTCCGCTATCTACATCAAGTGGCTGCTCCATCGTGGTTCTTGAACACCATTCCTTTGTACATGTTAAAAAAAGAATCAGCAGAAAATTTTGGATCCATGTGTCTGTAGGATCTTGAGGAAACTTACTTGTGTGATCTCCCTGATTATATCGACCTGCAACTCCTCTGAAGTTGGTTCAAGCCTCCATAATATCTGATAATATATCGACCCATAAATTCATAAGCCAAACAGACCCGGTATATCACACCCAAAGGTGGGGTCAGGGGAGGTTGAGATGTAAGCAGACGTCACATGACCTCCACCCCAATGGGTAGAGCCGCTGTGAATAGTGTGGAAAAAAGAAAATAAAAAGACATTCGAGAAGGAAGAATTTGAAAACAGAAAGGTAGAGAGAGACCCATAAGTGCATGGTAACCTGGAGAATAACAGTAAGAAAGAGAGACATGCCTGAGAATGCTCTAATTCCTCAAACTTGATAGTGAATTGGGAAGACGTTAAATATTGCCTACCACTGCTTTCCCATTGGCATACACGAGGAAATGTGGAGAGACAATCCAATAATTTAGGCCTTCCCATAACAATATGCTCATAACACCATACCTGAGGACATATTAGTTTAGATAACGGAATTTTGGAACAACCAACACAGAAGAAATGATATTCAGATTCTTTAACTAGGAAGGCAAACCATCTTTCCAACCTCAAAGACAACCTATTGGCATCTGAACCGAGGGAATTGTGATTCAACAAGTTTTCTGAATCAAAATATGCAGAGGTGACCCGCAAAGAGTTACGGATGCAAGAAGTTATATTGTCATTGCAATTGTGGTTGAAGGATGTTCAGCTTTCATAATGGTCAGGTTTGTGAGAATATGTGGAACTCCATTAGATTACTCTACAAAAGAGCTCTTGAGAAGAGAAGAAAAGTTCCAACATATATAGTGAAGAAATGGTCCAAGTCTAACCGATGAAAGACTCTAGCATGCCCCCTCCAACAGAGGCTAAACAAACATAGATTATCCCACAGAATCACAAGGAGTACAGATTGACCCCGAGTACCTAGAGTGATAGACCTTGGCTGTGAGAAAATGTAGAACGCTATCATATTACTCTCCAAAAGATCCATTGAGGAGAGAAGGGAGATTCCAACAGATATKGAGAAGAAATGGTCCAAGTCTAGCCGATGGACTCTAACAAGGTTGATGGATTTTCATGATTAAGAATCACATTTGGGGTATGGCATGGCAACTAGAGGTGTAGAAGACAAGACAAGCTGGCATGTGAGAGCAAATCAGAAGGCAGATCAAAAAGCCCCACAACCCCAAGCCAAGCTCAAACACATATGGCTCAAACTCAAGAGCTCAACAACTGTAAACGAGCCAAGCCCACCAAGCCTACATAAACCTATCCAAGACAAAATTTCCTATTTTCTTTTTAGGGGTTTCCAATTGTAACTTCTCGAAGAAAATTTATTTATTCCCCTTCTTCCTCCAAAAATGGAAACCCTTTCCATTTTGGATTTTCCTTATGCATAACTCTTTGAACCTACTTTGCTTTTCTGGTAATCATTACTTGACATAAGTAATTCTGCTTGTCGTCCACAAGTTTCTTTGTTCTATACACATTAAGGGTCATTTTAAACATTTAATCAATAGTCAAACAGAACCACGTGCCAGGTCCAACGTTGCATTTTTTGTGATCGAGTAAAAATTTTGTTGAACAGTTCACTTTTTATCATTTTACGGGCCCATAAGAACGAAGCCTAGGTCTGAGCTTATTCGTGCCTATACAAGCCAATGGGACCTAGCCTATACAAGCGAAGCCATGGCTGGAGCCAGTACAACCCTATGTGATCCCACAAAAGTTGAACCTATACAAACCAAACCAATCTCAATGATTTGAAAGAGCAAGTGATTTTGTAGAAAAGATGGAAGTACAATGGTCCCTTTTTGCATTTACATTTCCACAATTTGTCCAAAATCATGCAATCTTTCAAAATTATATTTTATTAATTATCACAAGAGCCAGCATTATTTTATAAGATAAGTTAAGTATGATGGTTCAAAAAGAAATATGAGCAAGTAAATAGGAACTTACTTGAAGAAGAATAAGACACCCTCCAATAAAACTTGTTCTTTTACTTTTTCGTTGGCTCAAGCAATCATGAAGATCTTCAAGAACAGCTGCACCCCAGGCAAAACAACTCACTTTATCCAAGTCTTGAAAAAAAGAAAGATACCTCAAATCCACCTTTCCATTTGCAGTTGGAAAAAGTAACGTTCCAAAACAATATAATAAAAACGTTCTCACGAAAGATTCATCATCCCTTTCACCTAGAGACTCAAGTCTCTGCTTAAGTGATTCAACACCAATTGTCCTATTCACTATAGAAGCACCAAATTCTTTCTCTAGGCTCGTTAATGGTGCATCTTCCTCTAGGACCACAARTTCACCAAYAMCACGTARTCCTAAAATCAAAACAACATCTACAAGGGTTATTGTTATTTCWCCAGGAGGAAATACAAACGCTTTTCTTTCGYTATTCCATCTTTCCATCAATTCGTTCAATTGCAGCCTCCTTAGGACATGATTTGGAATACRCAACAAGTTGCCAAATCCCACTCTTTTAATGGAGTTCCTTTGGCTTTCTGTCAGTTTATTTACTTGTTTCAGAAATGAAGGCAATGAGAATTTGGTAGTGAAAACCTGCATAAAGAAACATGTTTGAGAGATTGATGCTGATATCAAAATGTAAATGGATCAAATGAAAATGAACAATTCTTCTCCATTCTGAAAGAATGCATCATTTCACAAAAGTTGTAAACATTAAACTGTAATCAGAAGTGGAGGTTTTGTTATTTCAGGCTCTAAGGCACAAAGGTCTGCCTACGGCCATAGGCATGAGACTCATAGCAAGGTGGGTGACTCATCTACAATGACCAACAAAAGTTTTAAATTGTACACTATCAACAGCCTTAACACAAAGGCCATGTTTGTTTGGCAACMAAAAAGCTAGCTTATTTTTTGAGCTTACTGAAAAAGCCCCGTGTGGTAAGCCAAGCTAGCTTTTTGAAAAGCTACTTCAAATAGMTTATCGGGCTWWTTYMMYTTTYYTWWTKKKSCCCYTWWWWTTTTWWTTTWRGKYMWTTTWMMWTKKYMWYYWRSYTWWTWRGKWRKTTTTATCAAATATGACTAGTYTTATTAGCTAACAACAAGCTTATTAGCCATTAACTAGTTTGCCAAACATAGCCGAAACTTAACTTGCAGCCAACCAAATTGTGCTTTTCTAAGATATGGCTTTGGGTGGTTCCAAATCCAAAATGCATGTTTTAAAGCACAACTAGGACGGCTGCCGGCATATTTCTTTCTTTCTTTATTACACATACATACAAAGGAATCATCAAAAAGAGGCATGTATGCCTAAAACATTGAACTTAATACAATTTACAACATATAACATCTATATTAACATGAATGGCACATGGAAAAAAGCATCAATAACATTCAATCAGTAATCTTCTAACATTAATACTAATACCAATTAATATTGACCAGAAAACCATGGGCACTCACATGAACCAGTTAAAAATTCATCAATTTAACAATTAACATAAACATTAGTAACCTATAAACCACTAAAATTAATCTCAAGTCAAGAAACAGATCATCAAGAGAAGAGACATGTTTGAGGTAGAGCGAAGAACCTAATGTTGATTGTTCCATTTTTTTCTCTTCACTTTTGGTGGTATAGTAGTGGAAGTAGATGCCTAGTACGTTAGGATTCCATTTAAACTAAAAGGGCATTACACAAAACAATTTTTATTCACTAAAATCTCAATCTGAACCTTGTTGCAAGAAATTATTGGCAGGTGCCACCATCTGCCGCAACCATGGTGGCCTTTTAAGGCATTACACCTTAAAAGCACCTTTCACAACCATGGTTAGATACTTGGAAGGATTCTAACTTAATTTTGTACCTAATTATGCAGAACCCTGGCAAAAACACCAAATGTAAGGAAGCATCCAATCAAGAAAAGAAAGTTATAGCACAATTTATTTGGATCCCCAAAAATAGAAACAGCTTCAAAACACTAGTTCGATTCATCACTTGCAATACAATTTACAAGTATCTACATCCCGAATTCCAACAAAAGGGAGAAGACAATATACTAACTTAATTTTGTACCTAATTATGCAGAACCCTAGCAAAAAYACCAAAYGTAAGGAAGCATCCAATCAAGAAAAGAAAGTTATAACAATTTATCTGGATCCCCAAAAAATAGAAACAGCTTCTAAACACTAGTTCGATTCATCACTTGCAATACAATTTACAAGTATCTACATCCCGAATTCCAACAAAAGGGAGAAGACAATTTACGAAGTTGTAAAAAAAGGTTACATTTTTAAAAACTTGTTAATATTCAAGAAATTGAGAGAGTACCATTGTTGCGAATTCATGTAACTCTGGGAGGTAAGTATCGCCGGAGGATTGGGCAAGGATCGACGGCGGCAGGTAAGAACAAGATTCGCCGGAGAGAACAGWGGAGTGTTTTAGTGAAGCTTGCTCGAGAAGCTCAAACTCACAAGGCGCGAAACCAACATTTTTATGAGGACGTCCTTTTATAGTGCGAGAGGGAGTTCTTTTGGGAGTTTGGGTTA
>NC_037529.1:15315772-15318010 GCF_001531365.2 Cynara cardunculus var. scolymus | reverse complement strand
CTAAGTTTAAATTCAATTCACTGATATAGTTTCATTTCTAAATTCAATTTTATTCTAGGGTTAACTTCATTTTAACTAATTATTGATATAGTTTCATTTCTAAATTCAAGTCTGAAGAGTCATTCTTCACAATAGCTAAGAGATTAAAGAAGAAGATCATGAAGTAGGAAACTGAATCCTACTCTGAAGTCTTCTTTTTCAGACTTAGATGTTTGAACTCTAAAGTCTTCTTTTTCAAATTTAGAGGTCTGATATCTGAAGTCTTCTTTTTAAGACTTAGAAGTTTGAACTCTGAAATCTTCTTTTTCAAATTTAAAAGTCTGATATCTGAAGTTTTCTTTTTCAAATTTAGACGTCTGAACTCTGAAGTCTTCTGTATCTGAGCTCTGTGTCTGAGCTCTGTATCCGAGCTCTAAACCAAGGTCTTTAGACTTTGAAAATAAGTCTGAAAGACTTAGTCTTATAAGCACAATTCGAAAATCTGAAGATAAATCTTTAAGACTTAGACTTAGTCTTGTAAGCACAGTTTAGAGATAAATAAGTCTATAAGACTTATACTTAGTCTTGTAACATTTTCTTGACCTAGAGGCTCTAGATAGACGAACCTGAGGCTCTGGTTGAATGAGCCAAAGGCTCTGGTTGAACGAACTAGAGGCTCTGTGTCCGAGCTTTGTATCCGAGCTCTGTATCCGAGCTCTGAACTCAAGGTCTTCAGACTTTGAAGATAAGTGTCGATCCTCTCTTTTATTGATTTGATAATGATCCCTTTTATCTATCGAAGTATATTGTTTATGTTATTTAGTTTCAGCGATCTTCACCGAGTCTGTTCAGTGATCACTGAACGTGTATTGTAAATCGTTCAGAGACTGTTATACTTCAAGAAGACAAAACTCACACCATAGATCCTTCAGTAATGTCGAAGACATAAGCTGAAGATTAGAGACCAGCAAATTCTTGATTTGAAGCGGTATTTAGTGATAACAAGCGCGTCTACATATGTGTGAAGTCTGCGCAAGATTCAACGAACACTGATGAGACCTTTTAGCATCATCCTAGTATTTAGCGATCAAATGAATCTTTCCAATCAAGATTGTTTTTGTCTTGTCCTTCCACACACAAAGGACAAACCCATACCTTTCTAAGTATAGTATAGTACAGAGCCATTTCTTTGACTCTAAACGTGCTCATCTACTTTATGAAAGAAGACTGTTCACATACGGCCAAAACCCTACCATATCTGAACAAAGGACAAGTTTTCCTCTAAAAGCTTGACACGTGCTTTGTACCTTCTGAATTGCATTTAATGCAATGAGTATAAATAGCTAAGTGGTTCTCCTCTCAATCATCATCTTTCTTACTAAGAACTTACCCAAGAAGTTAGTTCTCTCACTACTCTCTGTTTAAGATAAAAACCCACTTTAAAAAGTGAAGAGCACATTTATTCTTACCTTATTTCTTGTAGCAAATATTTTCTTATTGTTATTTGTAATCTTGTGTGTATCTTGGATTGTTTAGATAGCATCTGTATCCTATCTTTTCCGCGAATAATTAGTAAAATTTGTATTGATTTTCTTTATCAATATATATTTTTTAAAAGTGAAAGTTTCTATGCCCCCTTCTACGAACTGCTACCTATAAACTCTTGTAGATCCGGCTAGGACCAACAAGTGGTATCAGAGCATTGTTTGCTTTTTTTGTTATATTATTGTTTTATTGGTGTTTTATTATCTTTTCTTCTTTAGATAATTTATTCCTTTCAAAATCGCTTTGCAAAACACTAGCACCAACTTTCACGATAATGGCTCTCTTGCCAAACCTCCTTGTTTCATCAGAGACAACTTTAGTCTCTGGAAGAACTGGATGTCTCTATTCTCGGAAAGTGTGGATCCTGAGATCCCATACTACATTGAGAATGGACCTTATGTTCCATTCACAATCTCTCCAACAATTCCTACAACTGCTACGACTGCCATGATTCCTGAACAGCTAATTCCAAAACTCCTTCATCAATGGAGTGATAAAGACAAGAAGAACATGGCTTTAGACACTCGTGAAAGGTCTATAATAACCATGGATCTTCCTGATGAGGTCTATCACTCAATGATGAAACTTAAAATCTCAAAATTCATGTGGGGCACTTAATGTGTTCAATATGAAGGTACTACTGAAGTACAAGAATCAAGGAAGATTAATTTAGTAAGAAAATATGAAAGTTTTTTTGGTGGAAAAATTGAATAT
>NC_037529.1:15273084-15315657 GCF_001531365.2 Cynara cardunculus var. scolymus | reverse complement strand
TCCTTGTCGGATCTACAAGAGTTAAGAGGCGAACAGTTTGTAGAAGGGGGGGGATGAATACAAACACAGAAACTTTCAATTTTAAAAATATATATTGATATAGAAGGATCAATAAAATTTTTACAGATTGTTTGCGGAAATAGAAAAGGTAAAGAGAACCTATCTAAAACAATCTAGGATTACACACAAATACACTTAGCAAATATAAGAATTTTGCCGAATGATAAAGACAGAAAGGTGTTCTTCTTGGGTAAGAACTTTAGAATTAGAGAGAAATTCTAACTTGCTTGAAGATAAGTGTATGTGTTCTGTTGTAGTGTGTTGTAGTGCATGAGTGAGGAGATCACTTACTATTTATACCCATTGCATAAAATGCAATTTAGAAGGGTTAGAACACGCGTCAAGCTTTTCGAGGAAATCTTGTCCTTTGCAACGGTAAATAGTACTATTGTTTATTCATGAGCATACATCTTTCATGAAGTTGGTGGGAACTAGAGTCGACTAGTCGGCTCTGTGCAATACTATACTCTTGAGAGGGTATGGGTTTGTTCTTTGTGTGTGGAAGGACAAGACAAAAACAATCATGCATGACAAGCTTCATTTGATCGCTGAATGCTGGAATAACGCTGGAGGTCTCTTCAGCATTCACTGAGGCTTGTGCAGTCTTCACACGTATGTTGACCAGGTTGTAATCACTGAATACCGCTACAGATCACGAACGTGCCAGTCACTATTCTTCAGTTTCAGTCTTCGACATTCACTGAAGGTTCTTGGGTGTGAGTTTTGTCTTCTTGAAGTATCTCTGTCGCTCTAGGATTACAATACATATTTCAGCGATCATTTAACACACTCAGTGATGATCACTAGAATTGAAAAAACAGAAATATAATACTTCGAAAGGTGAAAGGGATTATCATCAAGTCAATGAGAGAGAAGATCAACAATATTCCAACTAAGAGACAATGACCAAATTCCTTTAATGTTTGCCAGAAGCATGGGATCAATATACCATGTGTCTCAAAATGTCTAAAGACATGTCCTCCCTTTCTCTCAGTTCTCTTTATGGGATATTGCTTAATCATGAGCAATCCCGTCAGCTGTAGAAGAATCTTCTTAAAGGCTTTAAGAAAATGAAAAGCTCTCCGTTATCTTTGATCTTTGATAGCCCTTCAGCTGATCCTTCTATTTCTTCTATTCCTTCTATTTCCTTTGTATCTATCATTGAGTTAGATCTTTCTAACTCTGAAGGCTTTTCAGATGCTGATCTTTCATAGTTTGATAAGTCGCTGACCCTTCTAACTAACTACTTCAGGAGCTTCACCAGAAAAAGTAATTATTGCAGATCTCCTTCGCTGACCTTAACTGAAAAGCTAAAGTCAAACCCCATTGATAAGGCTTCAGCGATCTGCTATAACTGTTAACGCAAAGGCCACTTTGCTAGTGAATGTAGGTCGAAGAAAACTGCGACTCCATCTTTCGAACTCTCATCCTCCTCAAGGCCTCAAAAAGACAAGTACCTGAAGCTGAAGGATCTTGTCACTGGCCTTCCTCAACACTCCTTTGCAAATGAATCTCTTTTTGCTCAGTGTGCGAAAAAGGGAAAATAGGCAAAGGCTAGTTTCAAATATAAGAAAGGGGCTGCTTGTTTACCACTTATTGATTCCATCTAGATGTATTTGTCTGAATCGGTCAGATAATGAATGGTTCAATAAGGTCTGATTCGCTCCATCACCACTCCATCCTCTATCCGATTCAGACTTCACTTTTTTCCTATATTACCCTTCTTTCAACGGCGTTCATACTTCTCTTCAATACTCTTGATTCTCACCATCAAACACTTAGGAAATGCTCCTCAAAAACCCTTGATTCTCACCATCGATCTTCTCTATTTCTTCACCTTCAACTTGGCAACAGGTTGCATTCGATTCTGCAACAGACGGGGACGAGGGAAACATCAAAATCGAAAGAGGTAAGACCATTTTTTGATTTCTCCTTCACTCTTCACACACTGTATGCCTGGTGGATCAATTTTGAACTTTCCAACGACATGAATGCGCTAGTTTTATAGAAAGCTTGATAATCACCATATGTTTAGATACATTGGGTTTTTCAAGTGTTTGTAACTTGTCTAGATGCTTGTAAACAACTTTCTACCATTACCAGAGCTTCTCTTGGTCCCAGTGGTATACATTTTTGTTCTGTTTCTTTTTTGCCCTAACTGATTTTATTTTGCAGTAAATAATTAGGTTTAACATGAATATGATTGACTAGGTTTAACATGAAAACAATTGTTCAAAAGTAAATAGTTTGGAACAATGGACAACATAGGAATGCATCAGACAAACCCAGGTCAATTAGAAGCTTGTTTTGCATTTGGAACAATGGACATCATAGGTGCAAGAATCTAAGTTTTATCCTCCTACTACCTCTTAGATTGTAGGTATTTCAATAGGTTCTGGAATAACAAACTTATTTGGTACACACTCTGGTGTCCAAATCACAAAAAGCCCCTTATAAAAGATAAAGAAAAAAAAAACCCAAGTGCTTTCTACCAACTGCTGTTTACCAAACACTTACCCGGGTAAATGCTTACCAAGTAACATTACCTCACCGGGTGAATATAGTAAGGACCGAGAATCTTACTCGGTAAGAGCGAGATAAGGATGAAGAGTCTTACCCGGTAAGTGAGGATGACGACTCTTACCACGGTAAGCGCTTATTAGGTAAATTATTGTATACTATGTCGTTTTAGTGGACTAAAATCTTACCCGGTAAGTACATAATAGTGTTAAATTTTACCGGTAAGCACTTATCGGGTAAATGTTTGATAAACGGCTCCTAATTCATGTTAAAGGTTCCTCTTAGATTAATAGGTAAAAGTAAAACTAGGTGACACTGCTGCTAGTAATCAGTGAACATATCAGTATTTCAAAGTCACTTCTACTACCTTTTAAACAAGTTAATGCCAAAATTTAGTAGGGGTAGGGGTATGAGGTGACGAGAGTTGATTAAAAACTAATAAGACAACATTATTGTAGGCTCTTTTATCTCTATGACTGAGGGTACTATATCAATTTGTAGAGAATCTCTTTTTCTGTTGAATGAAATCTTGGTAGGCTAGAACAGAACCATGATTAGGGGAGCTAAACATAATGTATACATGAAAATAGATAGAGACTTAAATTTGGTGTAAGGCACATAATCAAAAATTGATATATATATATATATATATATATATGTTATACAAGTAACAGATAAAGCTAAACAGAATGTATACAATATGGTTTGTTCTATAATATGGTTTATAATCTGGTTTATTGTATACAATATGTATACTCTTTTTTTGATGATAGAATGTTTTGGATAGGGAATTATAAGAGATTTATTCTATGCTTTTCAATCTTGATTTGCTAAATGTCGTTATTTGTAAGGTATGGACATTGTTGGTGAGGGTTCACAACCAAAAATACGTAGAATAAACTGGAAAAAAGAGAGTGTGGTGCGAACGTTTCTTGAAGCATGTATACATGAGGTCATTACACATGGACGGGAAGGCACCAATCTTAAGTCGCGTTCATGGAAGAATGTTGCAGAGATTCTTAAGAACAAACATAACTTCGTCGCAGATCAAAAACAAATGAAAAACCACTATGATTATTTGAAAGCAAAATACAATGTATGGACGAGACTGAAAAACAAAACGGGCAACGTGTATGACCCAACAACCAACACGTTTAATCTAACTGATGAAGAGTGGGAAATAGAAATTGAGGTATCTTTATAATTTTATATCAGTTTGCATTTGGTATCTTCGTAATTTTATTTATATAATCCTTTTTAAAACAGAGAAGCAAATATGTAGAACCAATCAGGAGTACAGGACTGCTTTTTAAAACAGGAACTGAAAGTCATGGGCCACGTTCTAGTATTCACAACATTTCCGACCCACTTTTTGATCACTCTAGTGCAGATGTTGAGGTAGTTTCTAATACTCAACAAATCCCGACCCCAGCTTTAGGACAAGAGTGTGATTCTCGTCCAAGTACACAAGCAAGTAAAAAGAGAAAAGGTAAAGAATCAAGTAACTCACAAGTTGAAGAAGATATTTCTAAGGCTGTGAAAGCAATTATRGAAAAATATTCGAACGATGTGCCTGCTTGCTTGGCAAAGTTGGGTGGGGAACAGATCACCCGGTGTACCATGTAGCTACTTTTATCTTCAGTGAGAGTGCCGATTATAGGAAAGTATGGTTGTGTTTAAAGCCGGAAGGTTGTGAGGGTTGGGTTAGAATGATAGGACAAAAGTATGGGATCGTGTAGTCGGAACATATTATGCATTTGAACATATTGTCTTTTGATATGATGCTACCTTTTGAATGATGTTTTGCTTTTGAACACATGACTTTTGGATGACATAACTATTGGACATGCTTTTGAATGATGCAACTTTTGAATGATGTTAACTTTGGAATGAAAATTTTTCTTTGAGCTTGCAAATTAACCTTCAGTCATGTTTTGTAATTATTTTTATTTGCAAGGTTCTCTATGGATGTCGAGGAAGAATTGTTGCTTTTGGTTCTTTTTTGGTTGTATTTGAAACGAAAAGCTACATCAAGAATCAAAAGGATAAAAGATAACACTTCATCGTTGTCCGGACATGCGTATACTCTAGAACTATTAAATGGCTCAAATACACAATGTCTTGAGTTGATGCGTCTTTCTCGTGATGCTTATATACTACTATGCAACCATTTTAAACAAAAGAATTGGTTGCAAAATAGTAGGAATGCAATCATTGAGGAGAAGATGACAATTTTTTAACAATTATAGATCACAATGAACGCTATAGAATGATTAAAAGAAGATTTCAACACTCAACATAAACTATCCATAGATATTTCTATCAAGTACTACGAGCAATGATGGAATTTGCTAGAGAAGTTGTAGGACGAATGCCCAATGAAGAAACCTCCAACATGTCAGAACGACAAAGAAATATTAGAAGAATATTTTCAGTATGTTTTCGTTTATATAATTTGCAAAATCAAGACGTAGTTAAAAAGTTTCTTATAGTTTATACTTTTTTAATAAAGGGGGCGATAGGTGTGTTAGATGGGACTCTCATACATGCAGTTGTGTCGAAGAGGTGAATATTATCAAAACATGTTAGCGATTTGTGATTTTAATATGGTATTCCCTTATGTTTGGGCTAGATGGGAGGACATAACATATGATGCTAGAGTTTTAAGAGAAGTTGCATTGGATCCAACTTCTGGCTTTCCATTTCCTACACTAGTTATTTAGAATTTTTACATAATACTGAATATATTTTATTTTTTATGCATTTTACTTAACAATAACTTTTTCTTACATGTTAAATGTAGAAAAATATTATCTTTGTGATGCTGCATATGCCAACACTCGTGGATTTTTGACTCCATATCACAATACAAGATATTGGCTAGCTGATTTTCGACGTCGACGTGCCTTGACCAAAGAAGAAAGATTCAATCATGCCCACGCATAACTCAGAAATGTTATCGAACATGCTTTTGGTGTATTGAAAGCAAGATTCCCAATTTTGAAGCAAATGGCCCCTTATCCTTTTCGCATACAAAGAAACATTGTAATTGCTTGCTTCACGATCCACAGCTTTATAAGAAGATGCAACATGCAAGATCAATTATTCATGGATTACGACGATAATCCCGTGTTAATTAATGAAGCACAAGAACAAATTGACAGAGGTGAGGAAGAAGAGATAGATGCAACACCTTGGGGTCCTCAAGACGGTGAGTACATGACTAATTTGCGTAATGAGATTGCAAATCAACTGGTGTTAAATGMTTCAAATTAGATGTTGTACTCAAAATATTGGGTTTGAAGTTGTGTTTCATGTGATGTTTTGTAATGCCAAAACTTGAACAAACCTTGTCATGCTTGTTTGGATTGATATACTATTATGTATTGGCTTGGACCATTAATTATTTTCTATTTTTCATTTAGAAATTTCCTTCAGAACTGTTGTCAAACGTTAATTTTCATTAAACACAAGACTGGGGGTAAAATGGTAATTTTATGTCATTCAGACTGTTGATTCAGAACAGTTTCCAAACAACCTTTTTCTATCTGACACTAGAGTCTCTTAATCATTCTGACCACTTAATCATCCTACACAAAACCATTCAGCAACTGCTAAACAACCCCAAAATCTCTTAAGTGACTTCTCCTTTTCAAATATTGCACATGGATTTAATTGGTTTAATCAACGTGTAATCTATAACTGGAAAGAAATATACACTCATCATTGTTGATGAGTATTCCAGGTACACTTGGTTTTTTTTTTCAGATCTAAGAGTGGTGCACCTAAAGAAATCATCTCGTTCGTCAAACACATAGAAGTACTGAACAACATCAGAGTATGGTCTATCAGGAGTGATCATGGCACTGAATTTAAAAATAGTACCATTGATGACTTCTTTGTGAACAAGGGAATCTCACAAAACTTCTCAGCTGTTAGAACTCTACAACAGAATGGGTTCACTGAAAGAAGAAATCGAACAATCATTCAAGCTGCTCGATCAATGCTCACCAAATCTCTTCTTCCTACTCAATTTTGGGCTGAAGCTGTCAGTACTGCTTGTTTTACTCATAATCGATTATTGATTATCAAGAGATTCAAGAAGATAACTTATGAACTCTTCCATAGCAGAAAGACTTCTCTCATTTTTTTCATAGCTTTGGTTGTACTTGTTATATTCTAAACAACAGAGACCAACTTGAAAAGTTTGATCCCAAAGATGATGAAGGAATATTTCTTGGATATTCTTCAGTGTCCAAAGCCTTCAGAGCATTCAACAAAAGATGACATATAATAGATAAATCTATTCATGTCACCTTTAATGAGTCTCAATCAGCTAACTCTAAACCCAACTCTAAAGATGATGAAGAGTTAGATAAATGGATGATATATCTCTATGGAGAACCTGAAGCTTTTATCAGCAATCAACCGAACGCTGACCCTCCAGAAGCTGACGATGTTCCATTTATTGTTCCAAATGTGACTAGTAACAAAGTTGAATCCTCTTCAGGGATTGTTGTTGTTCGCATTGGTCACTTACCCCCTTCTACTTCAAATATTGACATTTAGTCACTGAAACTACTTCACTCACTGAACCTCTAATAGTTGTTGAATTTCTCTTTGAGGCTCCTTTAGCAATCCAACCTATTGTTGAAGAATCTGTTGCTGATGCCTCATGTTATGTGCATTAGCTTCCAATATCAGAAGATCATCTTCAACTAGCTCAACGATGGACGAAAGACCATCCAATCCATCAAATTCTTAGTGATCCAAGTGCAGATATTCAGACACGACGTGGTCTAGGTAATATCTGTTTATTTGTCAACTCTCTTTCTCTAGTTGAGCCTAAAAGAATCAACGAGGCTATCATTAACCCAAGCTGGGTCATTGCTATGCAAGAAGAACTAATTGAGTTTGATAGGAACCAAGTCTGATATCTTGTCCCGCGTCCATCTGATAAAACTGTGATAGGCACCAAGTGGATTTATCGCAATAAGTTAGATGAATAAGAAATTGTAACCCAAAACAAGGATCGTCTTATTGCTCAAGGATACATGCAAGAATAAGGAATCGATTATGATGAAACTTTCGCATCAGTGGCTAGACTTGAAGCTATTCCACTCTTTCTAGTCTTGTTGCCCATAGAGACTTTAAGGTCTACCAAATGGATGTAAAAAGCGCTTATCTAAATGGAAATTTTCAAGAGGAAGTTTCTATTGTACAACCTCCAGGGTTTCTTGACCCCAAATATCTTAATCATGTCTATAGATTAGATAAAGCTCTTTATGGGTTAAAGCAGACCTCTCATGCCTGGTATGATATGTTGGGTTTAAGCTGTGCTTAATTGTTGTATTCAAGAGTTTCTCCTTGTAAATTTTGTATTAGTTTCTTTGTAGGTATAAATAGGTTTTCTTGTTGTAATTAGTGGTAAGAATTATCATTTGTAATCTTCTTGAAGTTTAATATAATTTACATTTGGCAAAACTCTCTCAAAGTATTCATCTTTTCTACTTTGATTGTTTGCATATCTGATTGAAGAATTTGGGATTCACAATTGGTATCAGAGCAAACTACAACAATTTTGGTTCAAAAATCTGCCCAAAAATTGGAATTTAACTAGAAAATTCAGACTGTTCTTGATATTCTTGAGTGTTCTTGAACATTTTCTTCAATTTTCTACTGAATTCATTGAATATTAAGCTGTTTGATTGTTGTATTATTGTGAATTCTGTGCGTAATCTTGTTTAAAATCAATCTGTTCAAACAATTTTTGTAATTGAATTGATTCAGTGATTAATTTGTTGAATTTTGTGATTTTTCGGACTGAAACTGTTCTTGATCAAGAAATCATATCTGTGTGATTTTGATCAAGTTTTAGGTGAATTTTTTGGTGAAATTGTGTTTGTGATTGAATCTTGAGCTTTTCTACATAACTTTTCACTTGATTATGTCTGGTTTCTGAATTTTTGGAAGAGTTTTACTTATCCCTCATTGAATTTGTTCATCAAGCGATAAGCATCACTCATTGGGCATTGAATTTGTGAGTGTTGTCCGATTTGGTTGTGTCCGATTAAGTGATCTCTTTGATTAATTTTTGTGACTTGAATTTTTCAATAGATTTGAATACGAATAAAGTGTTGTGTGGATTGTGTGTTTTGCTATCCGAAGAGTGTTAATTCCGTGATTTGTTGTGCTTTAGTGTTTACTTTCCGGTGAAAGTGTTGTGTGGATAAGTTTCTAGTTAATCTTGGATATTTTGTTTGTCCAGATAAGTTTGTTTCATAATACTCTTTGTCCGATTATATCTTTGTCCGGAGACATAGTGTCCGAAGATMTTCTATCTGGAGAGYTTCTATCCGRATAAGTTTGAGTTTTGAAGTTTTGTCCGTRTAAGTCTTTGTGATTTTTTATGTGAAATTTCTTTGGGTGGAATTTATGATAAAGTTTCAAATTCTTATTTTTTGAATCTAAATTTTGAACTRCAAAGATCTATATTCTTTAAATCAGATAAGATGAGTTCAAGAGAAGCAACGTCCAKAGGAACAKATACTAAACCACCAGTTCTRTTMAGAGGAGATTACAATCAATGGAGAGACAGATTTTTAAACTTCATTGAAAGACAGAAGGAAGGAGAATCAATCTTGGAATCATTAATGAATGGTCCAGCTATATTTTGGAAGGAGGTTCCTGCAGTTCTGAGCAGAATAAACCTGCTGAAATCGTGATAAAAGGAAAATCTAAATGTAGTCCAAATGAATTAATCAGAGCACAAGCTGATGTTTTGTGTAAATCTATATGATGCAAGCCTTAACAAATGACATTTACAGAAGCATTGACAGTTACAAGGAATCAGGGTATAGTATGTGGAAACAGATAGAAATAATGATGATAGGTTCTAAAGTTGGTACACAACTGAAAATTAACAACTGTATTACAAGTTATGAAGAGTTTAAGGATAAGGAAGGAGAGAGCCTAGATGATGTGTATGATAGGCTAACCATACTTTTGAATGAGCTAACTAAGAATTATTAAGACCATAATAAAGATCAATGTCAAATTTTTAAGTAACGTTCAGTCAAAATGGAAACCACTTGCAAACAATATCATATACAATAAGTCATTGTCTGGTATTGATATTCATGAAGTTTATGAAACATTAAAGGAGAATGAGGAGGATGTTTGGAGATTAGAGATCTGAAGAAGAAGAAGAAAGAAAAAGAATTGAGTGATCATCTGGCCTTTGTGTCTGAAAAGAAGGTTAAATCAAGATCTGACAAGTCTGTTAAGGAAGTTGTTTTGTCAAGTGAGTCATAAGTAAAGAAAGTAATAATAGTGAATCTAATTCTGAAATGAAAGAAATTAAACAAGCCATGGTCATGCTGACTAAAGCTTTTCAGAAGAAGTTTTATAAGAAACCTCATTCAAATAGTCAGAGATTTTCATCCGGTTCAAAGTATGAATTTAAGGATAAGTTTGGAGAGAAAAAGAAGTATGATGAGAAAAGGTTTGAGAAGAAGTTTGATGAAAAGAAAAAGTTTGTTAAGGGAGTTGCAAATGAGAATACAAGATGCTATAATTGTGGGAAGTTGGGACATTTTGCTGTAAACTGCAGAAAACCAGTGTCTAAAAACACTGATTACTATAAGAACAAGTTCCTTCTTTTCAAACAAAAGGATGCAGGAAAAGCTTTAATGGTCGAGGATGATCATTGGTTGAACTTAATTGATGAGGAAGAAGAGTTAGATGCTGTTGCTCATATTTGTCTGATGGCTAGGACTGAGACTGATATATCTGAGAATGAGGAAGAAAAAGCAGATTCGAGTGATGAGGTACTTGAATCTTCATGTCTGGAACAGATGCAGAGAATGATGTTAAAATTACAAGATTTTCAGCAAAAACTTAAGTTTGAAAAAGATTGAGTTGCAACTTTAGAAAAAGATCTTAAAAAGCAACAAGAAAGATACATTAAGTTAAATAGTGAAAATACTGGAAATTTTGCATGGGCTCAATCTCTGCTATCTGAAAGCAAAAGTTTTACTAAAAAAACGAATATCTTGAACAATGGATTATCTGAATCATATGATAAACTTAAATATTTGGAATTAGTTAATGATGATTTGGTTGTAAAGAATAGCACTCTTACTTTACAAAATAAGGTTTTAAATGAAAAACTCAAAGACCTGGAAGAAAAGTTGTACAAGAGAGGGCAAACGAATCAAAATATTTTTCTAAATAAACCAAACGAGACCAGATTTTTTAATCCAAGGGAAGGGTTGGGATTTGGAAATCCGAATCGTTTAAAGAAATCTCTATATTTTACTCCAACAATTTATAAATTTGAATATCTTGACCTCGGTCCAGAATATCAAATCGGGTTTACAAAATCATCAGAGGAAGTGGAAAAGCAAGAAGACTTGAACAAACAGAGAAAAGATCAAATGCAAGTTCCTGTTGATTATACTGAACTAAATGAAAGTTACAAAAACAGAGTTTCTGCTCTTTCAACTGATTATTTTTATAGTTATTTAAAGGCAGAACTCGAAACAAAACTGGTTGAATAAAAGTTTTATACTCCTACTCTAATTTTAGAAAAACAAGTTGTTCAACTGGAAAAGTTTTTGAAAGAAGAAAGACTTTCTTTCCAAATAGAAAAAGAAGTTTCATTGAATAAAATTGAAAATTTTGAAAATTCTAAGAAAGAAGAGGAACTTACTGAATCTGAGTATTTTTCATGTTCAAAACCTTCTTGTGAAATCTCTAAATCTGATGAGATAAAATTTTCAAATGAAGAGCTTAATTTTTCTGAAATCTTAAATTCAAATTCGTGTTTAGATAAATATATTGAAGTATTTGATTTCTCTAAGCAACTACCTAGTCATGATGATTTTATTTTAAATGAAAATGATAAGACTGAGGATTCTGACAAGGTCTCTGATTTTGAATTTTTTTATCCTGAAAATTCAAAACTCGTTTCTGAGAACATTTATTACAAAAAGAACAAAATCAAAAAGAGTTCAAAGAAACAGAAGAAGAGTGTTAACAAAAATATGAAACATACAGCTCATCGTAAAAATAAATTTAATGATTTTGTTTCTCATATTTCAGATAAATCTTTGAAGATCAAAAATATCTGGCGAGTAAAAGGGTTTACATTTGTAGAATCATCAAAATCATTTGATCAACTTAGGAAAAACAAATTTTCATTTCTTGTATTATTAACACTGTGAATGTACAAAAATATTCATTCAGTGAAATCATTGATATTGCGAAAGGCAAAATGCGTTGTTCTTATTGTCGATGAGATGGATTTGTGCCTTTTACTGCTTTTCATGCTCATAATTCATCTTATTCCAATATTCATAATGAGAAATCTGCTGCTAAAAGAAAAAATATTTTCAAAAAGAGTTGGTTTGGTAATTATAGCATACAACCAACCAGAGCTAATCTGAAAGGACCCATACTGAAGTAGGTACCTAAAACCAATTTAACCGGCATGTGTGGTTCTTAGATTCTGGATGCTGAAAACACATGACTGGTAGGAAAGATTTATTGTCTAATTTTATTGAAACCTTTGGTGGAACTGTAAGGTTTGGGAATGATCAGTACGCACCTATCCTTGGATATGGTGATGTTATTGATGGGAATTTCATGATTAAGAAAGTCTCGTATGTCGAAGGACTTGGTCATAATTTGTTCAGTATAGGTCAATTTTGTGATAAAAATCTGGAGGCTTGTTTTAAATCTAACCGGTGGAATGTTTGTACTTCTGATGGTAAGGAAATTCTAGCCGGTACCAGAAAATCTAATATGTACACAATTGACTTATCTAATCTACAAGTAGATATTGATGTCTGCTTGATGTCCAAGACTTCTTTGCAGCAAAATTTGTTGCGACATCGACGACTTTCGCATCTAAATTTCAAAAATCTGAAAAAGTTGGTGAATGATAATTTGGTGAAAGGTTTTCCGGAGCTGAAGTTCAATAAAGACCATGTTTTTGCGGAGCGTGCAGAATGGGTAAGATAAAGAAGGTTTCTCATAAGTCCAAGGTAGAATCCAACACTGATCGTCCTCTACATTTATTGCATATGAATCACTGTGATCCTATGGAGTTCAAAGTATCAATGGAAAGAGATATGTACTAGTCGTTGTTGATGATTATTCAAGATACACATGGGTTCATTTTCTGAAGTCTAAATATGAAGCTGCAGAGATAATCATCTCACTCTTGAAGAGCGTTCAAGTGAATCTTCATTTATCTGTTCAGAAGATCAGAACAGATAATGAAACTGAATTCAAGAATAAAACTCCAGGTTCATTTCTAGAATCTCATGGTATCATGCATATATTCTCGGCAGCCCGAACACTGCAACAAAATGGTGTTGTTGAGCGAAATAATAGAATATTAGTGGAATCAACTCGTACACTTCTTACTTTTTCAAAGCTTCCTCTATTTCTATGGGATGAAGCTGTTGATACAGCGTGTTTTACCCAAAATCGTTCTCTCATACACAAAAGGTTTGGTAAAACACCTTATGAACTCATAAATAAACGAATTCCTAACATCAAATTCTTTTGAGTTTTTGGTTGCAGGTGTTTTGTTTTAAATGACAAAGAGGGCATGGATATGTTTTCTACCAAGGCTGATGAAGCAGTTTTTATTGGTTACTCTAAAAATTCTGCTGCTTACAGGGTCTACAATAAAAGAACAAAGTGAGTCAATGAGAGCGTTAATGTTTCATTTGATGAAGTTGTGGATGTGGCTTCTGGACAAAACATTTCAGGATCCATGCTGATAAATAAACCTTCATGGAATGCAAAGCCAACTGAACCATCCTCTTCTGATCAAAATATTTCTGATTTGGATTCTTTATTTGAAAATTTCTAGGATGAATATTTTGGAAACATATCTAATAAATCAAATATTCTTTCCATGGAAAATCCAGAACTTCTCCCAGGCTTGTTGTTGTCTATCAGCTACTAACACAAGGACCAGAAAGACAACACTACACTAGGGAGATTCGTGCTCCTCCCCGAGAAGCACTCTCTGATCTGAACAACAAATATCTGGTTCATCTGTTGATGTTCCAGTTACTGTTTCAGAAGAGATTATTGAAGAAGTTGATGAAGAAGAAGGGAATGAAGAAATAATCATGGAAGAACAAAGTTGTCCTATTTCGTATGAAGAGGGCTTGAGCAATAATCTGCCAAAGGTTTCAGTCGTACAAGATGAAAATTTTCAACCTCAGCCAGATAATTAGCCAATTTCAACTCCTAATCTTGAACCTTCACATAAACCAATTCAGGACAACTCCTCTAATACCTACATGGATCAAAATTCTGATCAATCTTCATACATTCCCCTACCTCATAGAACTAAGTGGACCAAAGATCATCCGATAACTCAAATTATTGATGATCCAAACTCATCTGTACGTACAAGGTCTGCTACTGCTAATGAGTGTCTTTATTCAACATTCTTAAGCATTATTGAACAGACTAAGGTATATGAATCCTTAGCGGACCCGGATTGGATAATCGCAATGCAAGAGGAAATCAATCAGTTCGAAGCCTTAAAAGTTTGGAGATTAGTTCCACGTCCCAAGAATATGACGATTATTGATACAAAATGGGTATTCAAGAACAAAAAGGATGAAGACGGTGTTGTTGTCAGAAACAAGGTTCGATTAGTAGCTAAAGGATATAATTAACAAGAGGGCGTTGACTATGATGAGACATTTGCTTCCGTGGCAAGAATGGAAGCTATAATGAAGTTTTTGGCATACGCAGCTCATAAGAATTTTATTGTATATCAAATGGACGTCAAAACAACATTTCTATATGGTCTTCTCAGAAGGATTTGTTGATAAGTCAAAGCCTAATCATGTTTACATCCTAGACAGAGCCTTGTATGGATTAAAACAAGCCCCGAGAGCCTAATATGATATTTTATCCAAAAATTTAGTGAAGTCAGGCTTCTCGAAAGGTAATATTGACACAACCCTTTTTATCAAAAAGGATAAGTAGGACATAATCTTTATACAGATTGATGTTGATGATATAATATTTGGATCTACAAATCCTAAATACTGCAAAAAACGTTTTTGCCTTGATGGTTTCTAGATTTAAAATGAGCATGATGGGTGAGATGAACTTTTTTATAGGTTTACAAGTTAAACAATTATCTTAAAAAAAATTATTTGTCAAACAAAATATATTTTATGATATCCTGAAGAAATTTAATATGGAAAATTGTTCATTTATAAAAACACCTATGGCTCCTGTTTCAAAACTATATGCTGATCCTTCTAGTAAAGCCGTAGATCAGAAACCCTATTGAGGTATGATTGGTTCCTTGATGTATTTAACTTCTTGTAGACCTGATAGTATGTTCTCAATACATCTTTGTGCCAGATATCAGGCTAATCCAAAAGCGTCCCATTTAAGTGCTGTTAAACGCATTTTTCGTTATCTCAAAGGGACAGTTAATCTACAACTTTGGTATCCTAAGGGTACTGGTTTTGAGCTGACTGCCTACTCAGATGCAGACTATGCAGGGTGTATGTTGGACAGGAAATGCACCTCATATCACGTTCAATTTCTTGGAGATAAACTTGTAAGCTGGGTGTCAAAGAAACAATATTGTGTGTCAACTTCTACTTCTGAAGCAGAATATGTAGCTACTGCTAGTTGTTGTTCTCAAATTATCTGGATGTGCACACAACTTAGAGATTACAGTTTTTCTTATAATAAAATTTCAATTTACTGTAATTCTAATACTACTATTGCAATTTCTTGTAATCCTGTTCAACACACTAAAACAAAGCATATAGATATCTGGTATCATTTTATTAAAAATCACGTTGAAAAATGGACTATTGAATTATATTTTGTAAATACAGAATATCAGCTAGCTGACTTATGTACAACAACTTTAGATGAAAAACACTTTAGGTTTTTAATAACAAGAGTTGGATATGCTGAATTTGAAAATTTGATTTTTTTTCCTTAAAATTTATTCAACAATTTAAAAATATTATATTTATTAGTTAAAATGATAAACTTTTGATTTTCATATGTGATTGAATTTAGTTTAAGTCAAATTCAGTATTTCAAAATATATGTATTTTGAAACATAAGTCATTATTTCATTTTTTTTATGTGATTAATTTTTTTGAATGTGGAATCTATATTTGAGGGGGAATGTTGAATATTTTTCATCATTTCGATTATTTTTCTAGGTTGAGTAAAATATCTGTATGAGATACTAACTGATATAATTCTTTTACATGTATTTTAAAAAGTCCGAGTTTTTGAAAGATAAGGATTTCTAAGGATAAGTGTTGTCCGATAAGGACCCTATCCGGACAAAGTGTTGTCCGATAAGGACTTTATCCGGACAAAGTGTTGTCCAGTGAGAGTTAAATCCGGACAAAGGCTATCCGGTGAAATCCTATGCGGACAAGGTTAGACTTTATGAAGTATTGGTTCTTAATTGTGATCGATGAAGAGCCTATCCGGATAGAGGCTTGTCCGGTGAATAGCCTATCTGGATAAGGCATTGTCCGATGAGTATGAGTTGAGAGTATATGTTTTGAACTCTATCTGGACAAAGGCTTGTATGATGAGAGTCCTATCCGAACAATACGTTGTCTGATGAGGAGTGCATCCAGACATAGCGTTGTTCCGTGAGAAAAGTGAAGCGTCTTTCTTTCTCCTATATAAGGAGTCGTCCGATTTCCTTTTCACTTTTTACTCTTCATTTTTACTCTCTATCTCATCGCCTAGAACTGTTCTTCATCTTCATCGGACATTCATGTTTTCTGTGTTCTTCATCTTCATATTCTTAAAACTTTGGACTGTTATATTCTTGGACAAGTTGCTGATTTCATTACAAAGGTTTGTAATATGTAATAATATTTACCATTATTAACTCTAATCTTTGGACAAATATGAAATAATGATGGACCGTGAATATAATGAACTTTAAATGTTTAATATTGAATTAAATAATCATGTGAGATAAGAGAAAGTTCTTGACCGGAGAGTATGTGTCCGGAGAGGTCACCGAGGAGGATTTGTTTTTGACCGGATTGAGAGTATCCGGAGAGTGGTTTTATTTTTTTCTCGTCTTATTTTTTTTTGTTTTAAATTTTTTTAGGTGATATTTTTCTCAAATTTTTTATCTTAATTTTTTTTTAGTTTAGGTTGATTTTTTTTCTTAGTGTAATTTTTTGTGTGATTTTAATTTCTTTTTAGTTTAGTTTTATTTTTCTTACTTGGGATTTGTTTAGTACTTTTTTGAATAATTTTTTAGTGTTTAGTCTAATTTGTTTAGTACTTTTTTGTGTGATCTAATCTATTTGATGTTTTACAGATAAAATGATGACTGAGGAAAAACGACCTCAGTTCCCAAGGGTCTGATGATGAGAACCCAATCCCTTCCATCAGATCCGAAAATAATTACTATTCCCAATCAACTACCAACATAATCCCTGATGAAACCCTATTTCCCAAAGTCTTATACCTTGACCTAAAGCCAAACAACCATAACTTCAATTTCGATATGCCTTCTGAATATATGATAATCCCGGCCATACTGAAAGGACATCCAATTGTCCATGCCTTATCTGCAACGGTGGATGTTCCTTTGGTCTACCTTCAACAAATTTGGCATACTTTAGCTTACATCAAAGAAGGAGATCAATTCTATTTTCAAGGGCACGTGGACAATTACATGAGTCGGCTGATTCTGAAAAAGCTGAGAAATTTTTTGAATCTGCCAAGTCCAAGCTCTGCTTCTGGATCATATGAGTTCAAAGATTTCATATATGACCAAGAACTATGCCGAGACATAAAACGTCTTGGATACTCGGGAAAACTGTCAAATCCATCTATGGCATCATATTATTTTCCATCAGTGTGGCACTTATTATTTTCCATCCTGAGTAAGTGTCTCACATCTAAGATGGTGGGAATAGACACTTGCAGCAGTTCATTTCAGAAATTTTTCTACGACATCATATTCAACCGTCGGTATGACTATACCATGGTGATATGGAACAAATTAATAGAACTTTTACAAGCTAAAAAGTTGGCTTCAAAGGCTAGAAAATTTGTTCTATTTCAGTGATTTTTTCAATTGATCATTCGAGCTATGATGCGGTCTAACAAAGATATCCCGACCAGACTTGACAGCCAGTTCGGCCTGGATTATGAGATGTAATTTATCTGACCGCTTGCTGAAGTGGAAGATGTCGAATCTATAATAAATATCCCAAATGAGCTCATAGCCTATGCTGATCAGAGTGCTCAATGTGTTTTAGAATATAGGAGAGTGACAGATCCTATAGTTCAACCAGAGCCGGTTGAACTTACCCCGGGGTTACCCCACGCCTCAGATGAGTGTTGTGAGGATTTTTAGGTATAGATGAGAGTGTTCAGGAACAAGGGGTACTGAACAGGGTTTTGAGCAGAGAGAAACTGTGATTGAGAGGGGTTTGGAGCGGGGAGACTCTGATCAGCAACATACTTCGACTGATAGTACTTCCTTAGCTTCTTCATGCTCGGACGCTACTGTATCAGATTTGGCTACTCATTCTGATGATAACAATGATAATGTTAACGATGATGCTACCAATACTGTTAATGATGATCATAATGATGATGTTGACAATATCTTTGTCGATAGATCTTTAGGACCTTTCTTTCGATTTTGATTTTGGAGAAGACTTTAATGATTTTTGTTGATCTCTAATCTCTCAATAACACAAAGATTTATGTTATGAAGAACCTAAATCTGTCGTATAGATGAATAATAGTGAAGAACAGCTTAAGAATATTCAAGAGAATTATGAAGCTTCAAAGATCTCACTATTATTGCTTTGATGAGAAGGAACGACWATGATTACAAGAAATATAAAAGCTATTTATACTAGCAATCTATTTTAAAAGATAACTATCTAGGGAAACGATATCTATAAGATATTCTAGGAAAAGATATCTATCAAGAATTATGTAAATTATCTCAATCTACTTAACGAAATAGAAATCCAACTGTCGATGAGTCATCTCCAGCTGTCTTCTAGGAAGCATGTTCAACCAGGAGTCTTTATGAATCTTCTTGCTTGGGTATCTCTGATTGAACCATTATTGAATCCTCTAAGTGTTAATGACCAGAGGGGTGATGGAAATGCATTGTTCATCGCACCTATGGACCATTCATCGCATCTCTAGTTGGTCTTGGACACTTAGGATTTCTTCCAGCTTTTCTTCCATCGGTCCTCTGCACTTCCTTACTTGTATATTTTTCATTATTTTTACAATAAGAATTATGGGGTTTAACAATCTCCCCCTAAGTAATAATAAGATAAACAATGACTTGTCTATGAAACATGAATGAATTGTAGAGAACAGAGACTAATCTAGTAGAAACATCCTTTTGCCAAAAGTTTTCATTGTTTGAAAAGTTGGATGATTTCTTACAATACGGAAGTAAAAAGGATAGAAAAAATACATTAGTCATGGTCTTCATTGTAGATCTTCCAGAAGCGCCTCATCAGTCCTCTATAACGAATGACTGTGGAGATACCATGAATTAACTCTTGACCCTCCTTCATCGGCACGTGCTCTCTGCCCAGTCTCTCTCGTGTGACCGTCTGAAACCATTCAAGTGTATCGGTTGAATACTTGAAGGCCTCAGTTAGTTTGAAGAATTTTTGGCCTCCAAACTCGTTCTTGAAGACAAAGCCAGGTTCTGTTTGAGTTAAGTTTGAAGCATAGCACGTCTCCTGCAGTACAGGAACGTCTTCATTTGGAGTCGTGCAGGATAATCTTTTGATGCCTAGTTCTAGAGCTATTTGGAAGTCATTCTTCGCTCTGAACTTCAAAAGGGTCCCCATCGTGTCTATGATCGCTCGATTTGCCATCCCGTACCTTATCCCTTGTTCATGTTGCTGAGTTGTGTAGCCATACAAATCAAACAAGTCCCATAGATTGAGATTGATGAGATCATTGTCATTGAAGATGCAGATCATCCTATGTGCGCGTTCCATGGTGTACTCGATGTATTTGATGGCTTTGTTCGCAAAAGTCCGCAGCTTGATGTCGAGGACCGTTTTGATTTCATCGTCTGAGTGATAGGTTAGGAGGATTGAGGACAAGTTGATCATCACAATCATGGTAGAGGTATTAATGGATGTTCTCCATCATGACGGGTTCCCTTGGTGGCACTAGCGGACGTCTCCTTAACGTTTCCATCGGTGCGACTATTTCTTCGACTCGATCAATTGTTGGAGGTTGCCTTGATGAGAAGGGTATGTTTGCAAGCACCTTCTGGGTAGTTTGGGTGATGGGTGGTTCTGTTTGGGTAAGTGAGATTGGAAAAAGAAAGAGAGAAAAAGAGAAAGAGAACAGAGGGAAGGAAAAACAGAGTTGAAAAGGAAAGGATGAGAAAAGAGGAAGAAGAGAGGGCAGAGCAAGCAAAACAAGAAGAACTTGCCCGTTTGAAAGAAGAGGAGGAGCGAGTGGAAAGAGCAAGACATGAGGAAGAAAAGAGACTCAGAGCAAAGGAGGCTCATCGAGACTTGGGACTCTTCTCGAGCTCTGAAGAGGAAGATGACCAAGAGCATCATGATGATGTTGCTAGGTCATATGAAGAAAGAAAAGGGGACGACGCCCTTGATCATAATGTGGGCGTCGAGGTTGAATTTGAATAAGATGAGGAGGGAGGAGGTGCAGAAGCTGCTCTGTCTCAGGGCGATCCAGAGCAACCTAGGATGGTGAATAGGCACGTATATTTCTCTATCCCAACTCCAAGTGCTAACACATTATCTGACTCCAGTGGTCGAGACACAGAGATCATTGAAACAGAGGTGCACACCTTGAACCCTAACCTACCAAACCAACCAGAGGTCGCATCTGCCTCTGGTTATATAAGCCAAAGGGAAGCCACATATTAGGGATCACCCTCTCAAAAGGGTGAAACTTTGAAATGATAAGTAATATGTCTCCCCATATCATGCGACTATCCCAACCAGAGGAATTCATTTCCTCTGCACCAGTAGTTTCTCCACCTTGTTCAGAGAAAGGTTTAGGTGCACAAGACATGGAGATTCTTGACCAATCTCCTAGTCCACTTGTGGAGGATCCTCTGGCTGGCTCTGAACCTGCCTTGGATACTCTTCACGACAGAACATCAATATTGGTCTCTCCTCAAAGAGAGCCATAAGGATCTGCTAGAAATCCTTCCTCGATTAACATCCCACAAGTCGAGACAGAAGGTGTCCTTGGAACGAGGACTCAATCTGGCCCATGTGTTGGGCCAGAGGTTACCCCAATAGCTTATGTCACAAGGGACGAGTTCCAGTCCTTTGCCACCTCTATGCTGTGCTCCTTGGAAAAGCTAAAACTCAACATGGCCCGTGAAGAGCCATCACCTTCTGCATCTGCTCTGGATGAGATTCGAGCATCCTTAGTAGTATTGAGGGTTGAGTCAATGACGAATGCCTCTCGACTCGACACCCTCCAAGAATTGACGGCACAAAATGCAGAGGCCCTGCAAAGGGTTATAGCATGCATTCACAGGGATGGAGCTTCCACTTCATCTCATGACGCCCAGGCGCTCATTCCTCTGAATGTCCCTGTAGACTATGTCACCCAGTCGGCCATAAATGCTCTGGGTGACAGACTCCTCCAGGAAGTGGCAAATTTCACCTCAGACTTCAACAACAAGGCCACAAAGGCAGTATAATCGATACGGCGTTCCTTGGCGGCCTTTAACTATCGCACATACATGGAGATCCTCAGAGTCTCGGATGCCGCAGAAGAGATCCTCAAACTCTATGAGGCAAAAATCAAGTCCATGCCCCAAGCAGAAGAGCAAAGGCCAAAGAGAAAAATGGAGCCAACTCCATGTGCCGAGGCGTCAAAGCGAAGGAGGCTTGACGACGATGAGGACCCAGACCTGTCTGGCCCTCAAAGTCGTCAAGAGGGGGAGAACCAGTCCACCGCCACTCCAAGTATCACACCAAGGGTTGCCCCTCTGCTTCATCTGCTTCTGCCCCAAGCCAGCCAATGCCAGAGTCTTCAAGGCAGAGAACACAGACTAAGCCAGCGCATGCAGATGCATTAAGAAAAGGAAAGATGCCCATGGCATCCCATGCACAGCCAGAAGGAAAACATAAGGATGAAGACGTGATCCAGCTCTTATCCGTCTACATATCTTCCTCTTAGTTAGAAGAGCCTCTGTATTCTTCCATAGAGTATGCAATGGACACTGTTGCCCCATCAACAAGGGGGCATGAAGAAGAAGAGGTGGTGGCAGTGAATGTAGCCGATCCATCACTCACAACCATTCCTATTGTTGTTCCAATTGAAGGTGTCACAATAGCTACACCACCACCACCAAGGAATACACATAGAGCTAGGGTCCCTGCTCAAGGGACCAGAGTAGTCACTCCAACTATGAGGCAGAGGGTTCCTATCAAACCAAGAAGATTAGAAGAAGGCGCAAGCAGCAGGCCTCAAGGCACCAAACGTCCCTCTGATTGAGTTCAAAAGATCAAGGACAGTATGGATACAATGATGAGGCCAACACCCCCAGACAAGCCAATCAAGGACAAGGAAGATATTAAAGACATCTACCAATTTCTTTACAGCCTAAGAGATGAGACACCGATCATCAAGATCAACCTCCATCCAATGGCCCAAGAGAATATCAGGCAGAGGTTCTTGCATCATTATACACAGCCAATCTCTGTAGTCCATTTTGTCGACGACATCAAGCAAGTCCTCGACATCAAGAAAAGAACCTTCGCACATAATCAAATCATCTTCCATGAGTATACAGTAGAGAGGTCTCATGGACAGATTAACACGTTCACAGATTGTGATCTAATAAATTTGAATCCATGGGACCTTCTGTCTCTATATTACTTCACGGATCATAAGAAGGACAAGGGGATCAAATATGTTGTGGCCAACTCTGCAATAAGACAGACAATGATGGACCTTCTTGACTTCAGATGCAAGTTTGACTTCCAACTAGCTCTGGACCTGGGAGTAGATCAATTGAGCGTCACTGCACCAAACGAAGATCTGCAAGGCATCAATAGCATTCCCTCATGGACCGTCTTGGTTGAACCAGAAGTAGGGGTGGCCTTTCGAAATGAACAAGGAAGAAGAATATTTTTTCAAGAAGACCAGCGCTTCAAGTACTCAAATGCTACTCTACGCTACATCAGAGATCATCTTCTAAGAACCAGAGATACCACCCTTGGAGCAAAGGAAAGAGCTAAAATTATTCTAAGGTCAATACATAACTTGTTGGAGTTTCAAGAGCTTCTTAGGAGGTTCATCAAGCTTCAAAACATCTAGGCCTTCTTTTGTAAGCAATTTTTCTTATCTTTCAAACAATGTACTTTCCTTTCATCGTATTGTACTTTCTAGATAGATAATGTAAAACAGAGGTCTCTTTTAGCCTCTGGCTTCGACTAGACTTATGTTTATCAATTCAAGTAAGAGCATGCCTTATTTACACTTAGGGGAGATTGTTAGACCCCATCTTGTGAAAGTGTAGGTAAAAAGTCTCTTACTCTAGTCAATAGGACTTAGTCTATTGAAGCAGTCTGGATTAAGAGCTCTCATGCAAAAGAGGTCAAGAACTAGAGCTCTTACTCAAAGAGTGAAGGTTCCCTACATACAGAGCTCGCGCTCAATCTTCGTGGATGATCAAGCCTTAAGCGCCAAAAAACTTAAGCACTTGATACAAAGCTATATTCCAGACACAGAGCCTCTGCATAGTACATGCAGAGCTTCTGTATAGTACATGCAGAGCCTCTGTCTCCTTCTCCATGGAACGCGCGTGTAAGTCCAGACATTCTCGCAAGCATCAAACATAATCAAGGCGGCTTGACTTAGTCCGCTTCACTTTTCAAGGGTAGTTAAAGATAAGGACGTGGACTCGGCAACTCAGAGATTCAAGCCATACTTATAGCAAAGTTGTTTGATTTAAGCGTATATATGGAGGATTCCTCCTCAAGTTCAAATAACCTGAGAGTGCTGACTTATATTATAACTTATTTTCTGTCAGAATATGTTTAGATTGAAAGTTCTTATTTTCATCTAATAAAAGCATTCGATTTATTCAATTATTTTTACTATTCTTATATATTTTGATCGTTTGATCATACTCAGTTCATTGTTCATACTTCAATCTTATTATATATCAACTGTGTGTTTCTAAGAATTAAGAGTATCTGGGTTCCAACAGTGCCTGTAGAGGGAACCTGTACGTTATATACATCATCAGAGGGTTGAGCCTCTGGTTCCCTCGCCCTGGTTTCATTTGTGGGTTAGTTGGTTGGTTGGTTCTTGAGTTGGTTGTGGTGGTGTTGCTGCAGTTTCCCTCGAGGTGATGGATGGATTCTCCTCCTCATGAGGACCTAGACCATGATCATCCTGGTCTAGGTCATCATGTTGTGACCTTTTGAGGGGCGGTTGGAGGAGCAAGAGGCTCGACTTCTCTTCTTTGAGCATAGCGTAGCAAGGTATTTCCTCATTGTGTCTTTTCTTCGTTCTCCCTCCATCGAGAGGAGGAGGGAGTTGGTGTGCTCTTGTTCATTGTCAAGGCTCTTCTTAAGGGCCTTGGTGGGCTCCACGGCTATGGATGCAAACTGAGAACTTATCTCATTGAAGTTTGAGATTGAGGCCTTAGTGAGTGTGCGGAGGTCGGCTTGCATGACCATGTCATGGGTTGGAGGTGGAGGTTGATGTTGGTAGATGTATGGTGATGGAAGAAATGAGGGTTCATACCTCTGCAGCAAAAGAGGTAAATGCTTCATCGATGGTGGGTGCTGCAGAGGGAGGTGGAGGGGGGGCTGTTTGTGGTATACTGGCTGATATGGTGGTGAGTAGAGAGGCGATGGAATTGGCGATGTTGTTGACTTGGGTGGTAAGGGTGGCAATGGAAGCATCTGTGGCTGTGATTTATGCCGAGAGGACGGCTATGATGGCGGTGGTGGAGTCATGTCTGATGGTCATAAGGTTGGTATGATAATTGTGCTACTGGACCATCAGACACTGGAAGGATTGGATTCTTGTGGTGTTGTCCCTCGATTGAGCTTCGAAAGACGTAAGGGATTGCTGAATTGATGAAAGGTCGATGGTGGGGGTGGATTCAGAATCCTTACTTAGCTGAGTTTAAGGTCATCCAAGGATCGCTGAATCGAGTCAGCAAATGCCTGGAACTCGGTCTTTGTGACCAACTTGCAATAGGGGTAACCCCTACAACAACGGATGTTATAGGTTGAGCCTCTGTTCTAGAGATGTCTCCACCGATGCCTTGTGGAGAGTGAGTCAAGTGAGGACTTCCATCTCGTCTTGATAGCCCTCAAGACAGGAACTATCTCAAGATGTTGCTACATGTTCCTCTTCCTCATCGGATTCATAGTTCAGTGAGGAGAAGTAAATGTGTTTCCCCGTCGCTAGACCAAGTATCGACGGGGTACGTGCTTGAAAGGGAGAACCGCTCTGAATGATCGATGGGGATATCAATGTCAGAAGCAACAAATGCTTCTGTGTGTATGGGGAGTGGCGAGCCTTGAGGAGAAGTGGCTCTTATTTCTTTATCACCCCTCTGTTGGGAGAAAGGTGATGGATGATGGGGTTCCTTAGCTATGTCATCTTCAGAGACCCGATAAATAGCCTCTTGATGGCTTGGTTGGGTAGGGATCGGACTAATCGGTCCTTGTTCAATATCCCTTTGGCCTTGGTCGCTAGGGATAGATGATGTGGTTGCCCAGGGTTGTGGTTGGGGAGATGGAATTGAGGTGGGCATAGGGCCGAGGATGGTGGAAGGAGTGTCATCAACATCGGATTCATCATCTGATGAAGACCTCTCACCTTGTGATCCCTCGCTAGAGTCAGGGGAGGGCCCTATGTGCTCTTGGGTAGCTGGCTGCGGTTGTTGGGCCAACAGAGAGATTTCGTATGACCTACGGGTAGCGGAGGTGCCTGGAATGACACTAAGCATGGCCCTTGACAAGGGCCTCTCCGCGGGGTAACCATCTTTGGAGATGGTGGGGCGATGACCATTCATAACATATTGCGTCCTTGATGAAGAGGGCAACGAAGCGAGGAAAGAGCACTGATTTAACAGGCTTCCTTGCGGCCATGAGCTTGTTCTTCTTCACCACGGCAGCATGGATCTCATTGTAGATTAGGAGAGCATAGTCCAGAGGCAAGTTGAAGAAGAGACTATACATGATGGTCATAATGTTGATGTTACCCTGGTCCATGCTCCCAAGTTTGCACGTCAGAGCTCTGTTGAGGACGCTGAAGAAGACACTCCATATGGGTAGAAGGTACTGTCTCTTGAAGTCGAAAGCATTTCGGAGTTCCCGGTTGTAGCCCAACATTCTAATGAATCGTAGAATGTCATGGCTTGTTGGTGGTTCTGCGTATTGTGCAATCCCGAGCTCCTGTTGAGTGGGAATGAAGAGTACCTTGGAGATTTTGACTCGGGAGATCATGATCGAGCAAACCATGTCATTGGGGACATCGATGTCGCCCATGATTCCACGGTTCTCTGCGTAGAAATCGCAAGTCTGCCAATATTGTTGAACGTACTTGACCGACACCTCGTTGTCGGAGAGGGTGAGTGACGGTTGGAGAATGCAGTTTTGGAAGAATTCAATTAATATCGCAAAACGATCCTCAAACAGTTGGGGATGAAGGTCAATGGCGTGATTGTTAGGCTTGATGGGGAGGAAAACGATCGCACAGCTGTCTGCGCTGGTTGACTGCACATGGCTATCGTTGTTATTGGATTCGTGTGAGGCGGAAGACATCATTGTTGTAGGTCGTGACTTGCAGGTTTTTCTTGCTGTTTTAGTTCTTGAGAGTGTTTGTAAGTGTAAAGGTTAAAAGGTTGGGGAGTACTAGTTTATATAGTGAGAGGGAGAGGAAAGGTTGGTTTAAAAAAAATAATTAAATAATGTTAATGTGATGATAGCGGGTGACGTTTCGGAAAAAGGTGAAACGGATGTGTGATCGTGAGCCGTAAGGACTGCTCACGATCATGATGGTGTAGGGTTGATAGGGACACGTGTCAACGTGGGGTGGGATGAAAGGTAATATGGAGGGTTTCTAGGGAACATGTTTTTTGGTGGTGTCAGGCGCGTGGAGAGGTTGGCGTTTGGGTGATTTAGGGATAATTATTAAAAATTAATAATAATCCCAAAGGATAACTCTAAAGAATATAATTCAAAAAAAAATTAAATTTAAAATTCCATCTAATTGAAAGATAAATACAAATTACGAAGTTTTGATCTTCTAAAAACCCATGTTTTATGGTTTTTAGACACAAAAGCTGCAATTTTGTATAATCTTAAAAAAAAATTCAATTAAAGATGGGTTTTTTGGAAAATGAATTTTTCATGGAACCAGAGGGGCTCTAGTGGGTCATGACTTATGGGGAGGAACGAGAGGGTCTCTAGTTGGGTGATGAACAAGTTCATCATGGAATGGTGGGTTTTGATGAGGGAGAGGCTCTAGATAGACGAACAAGAGGCTCTGGGTGATCATTTTAAACCCTTGGAATAAAAAATATACCCTTTAAGATGAACCAAAGGGGCTCTGGCTGAATGCAAGGGATAAAATACTCCATACTATAGCATTTTTGGAATCCAGAGGCTCTGGATAGAGGAACCAGAGGCTCTGGGTGGGAAAATGCAAACAAAAACAACCAAGGTATTGAACCAGAGGGTCTCTGGTTGAATTGGGATGTACAACCAGAGGAATGATAGGTTCAATTTGGATCCTTAAGGATGAATGAGATATGCATGACTCCCCCTCAAATGATGCAAGGGGATGTGAGATGAGTAGAAACTCCCCTTAGAACCAATAAAGGAGAAAAGTATGATGACCAGAATCTCTGGTTTATACAACCAGAGGCTCTGGTTGTGAAGGATGGGTGATATGAAAATGAATGATGATGAGAATGGAGGATCTATGGGACCAGAGGGTCTCTGGTTCCAAAGACTCATAATCCAAAGGCTCTGGTCTTTAGAACCAGATGCTCTGGTTGCAAAATGAATGAAAAACTAAGTGAAATGCATGGCAAAAAGAATAAGGGGAGACCAAGTTGGACCAGAGGGGCTCTGGTCTCAAAGACTTGGAATCCAGAGGCTTTGGTCTATAGGACCAGAAGTTCTGGTTGGGAATGAGGGTACTTAATGAAAAACACCAAGCACCTTCTTTGAACCAAAGGGGCTCTGGTTCCAAAGAGAAGAAATTTTGGCCAAATATAAACAAGTAGTTCCAGTTGTCCAAAGGCTTTGGTCTTTAGAACCAGAAGCTCTGGTTTAGAGTACTTTGTTATGAGGGCCATTTTAATATATCACTTTAGGCATAACCTAGAGATATTGAGAATCTCTGGTTAGAAAGGATGATTTGTCTTAAGTGGTGAGATTCAACATACCCATCTTGTTGACAAGAAACATAAATCTTTTCTCATCTAGTGCTTTTGTAAAAATGTCAGCAAGTTGAATCTCTGTAGGAACAAAATACATCTCTATTGTTTCCTTTTCTACATGATCTTTAAGAAAATGGTACCTGACATCAAAGTGCTTGGTCTTGGAATGTTGCACAGGATTTGTAGAGATGGCTATGGCACTTTTAAGTCATAGAGGATAGGGATCTTTTCATATTGAAACCCATTATCCTTTAGCTGGGTTTTCATCCAGAGCACTTGTGAACAACAACTAGTAGCAGCAACATATTCTGCTTCTGCTGTAGAGGTTGAGACACAGTTCTGTTTTCTGGATGTCTAACTCACCACCTTGTCCCCCAAAAGTTGGCAGCTTCCAGACGTACTCTCTCTATCAAGCTTGCAACCTGCATGATCTGCATATGTATAGGCTATTATTAGATCAAAGCCAGAGTTCTTTGGATACCAAAGACCCAATGAAGGGGTTCCCTTAAGGTATCTAAAGATCCTCTTGACTGCAGAGATATGAGATTCTTTAGGATTGGCTTGATATCTTGCACAAAGACAAGTGGTAAACATAATATCTGGCCTACTAGCTGTTAGATACAGGAGTGATCCAATCATGCCTCTGTAGGTTGTTACATCCACATCTTTGCATGATGGATCAGCAAACAACTTAGCTCATGTAGCCATTGGAGTTCTCATCGATGATGAATTTGAGAGATTGTATTTCTTTAGAAGGTCAGTCACATATTTGGACTGATTGATGAAAATTACTTATAAAGTTCATTTTATTTGAAGACCAAGAAAGAAACTTAGTTCTCCCATCATACTCATCTCAAATTTGCTTTTCATCAGTTCTGAGAATTTTTCGCAAAATTGGAGTTAGTAGAACAAAATATGATGTCGTCCACGTATATTTGGACAAGTAAAATATCATGTTTATGCTTTTTAACAAAAGAAGGATGTGTCGATGGTACCTTTTTCGAATCCATTATCTATGAGGAACGTAGAGAGTGTTTCATACCAGGCCCTGGGTGCTTACTTCAGCCCATAGAGAGCTTTGTCCAAAAAAATATACATAGTATGGATGATTAGGATTCTCGAACCCAGGGGGCTGCTGCACAGAGACTTCCTTTTGGAGTTTGCCATTGAGGAAGACAGACTTGACGTCCATCTGATAGACCTTAAACCTTTATGTGCTGCATAGGCAATGAATATTCTGATGGCTTCAAGCGTAGCAACGGGAGCAAAGGTTTCATCGTAGTCTATCCCTTCTTCTTGGCAGTAGCCCTTGGCAAAAAGCCTGGCTTTGTTCCTTACTACAATGCCATCTTCATTTTTCTTGTTTCTGAAGACCCATTTGGTCCCAATGGTCGTTTTTCCTTTAGGTAGAGGCATGAGGGACAATACTTTGTTCCACTCAAACTGGAGTAGCTCCTCTTCCATGGCGTCTATCCAATTTGGATCTTGCAAGGCTTCAGAAATCTTCTTTGGTTCGATCATGCTTAGAAAATTTGCGAAGAGGCATTCATTGGCAGTTGCGGATCTCGTTTTGACACCGGATGATGAATCACCAATGATCTGGTGATGAGGATAGTATTTTATCAACTTGGTGCATGATTGAGGTTCTAAAGCAACAGCTTGCAGTTCTTTATCGGCTGATGGAACTACTTGCTTCCCCTCAAAAAGATCATCTCCAGAGTGATGCTCTGGTTCTGAAGACATAGAATAAGTAGAGGGTGAAGTTACATGAGTTTCAGAAAGAGTTGTACCTTCAGCATTGGAGATCTCATGTGCTTCATTGGCTCTGGAAGGAAGTTCTTCATTGGGCGCTTGTCCAGAGACTACTTCTTCTTCAAAGATGTCTTCAAATAGTTGAGCCAACTATGATTCATTGGGTTTGCAAAGTGATGAATCAGAGGCTCCTTTTGATAGCCCGAGTTCTGAACTGATTTGTCCAGAAGTCATTGGTGATGAATCATCAAAGGACACATTGATGCTTTCTATGACGATTTTTGTCCGTCTGATAAATACTCTATAGGCCTTGGCGGTTTGTGAATAACCCAGAAATATGCCTTCATCGGCCTTCTTGTCAAACTTGCCAAGATACTCTCTGTCATTGAGTACAAAGCATTTGCACCCAAAGACATTGAAATATTTTACATTTAGACGTCTTTGGTTGATGAGTTCATATGGGGTCTTCTGATGCCTCTTGTTGATGATAGAACGATTATGAGTGAAGTAGGCAGTTAAGATTGCTTCAGCCAAGAAGAAAATAGGTAGCTCAGATGAAGCAAGCATGGTCCTTGCTGCTTTTACAAGGGTTCTGTTCCTTCGCTCAACAACTCCATTTTGTTGTGGAGTTCTGGCTGCTGAAAAGTTCTGAGAGATACCTTCACTGATGAGATATTAATCAATTTTGGTATTCTTGAATTCTGTTCCATTATCGCTTCTATCCTTGATGAGTTTGTGTTGTAGAAGCATTTGGAGCCTTTTCATCACTGTGATGAGGAGATTAGGAACGTCTGATTTCTTCTTGACAAATTCAACCCTTGTATATCTTGAGAATTCATCAACTAGTACAAGGATGTACTTCTTCCCAGAGAGGCTTTGTACGGAGATTGACCCACAGAGGTCGATGTGAATCATGTCCAAGGGCTTGGAGCAGGAAGTTTCTGAATTGGTTCTGTGAGAAGCCCGTTTTAACTTCCCCATCTCACAGACTGAGCAGAGGTGGTCTTTTTCGTAATTGAGATCAGGAATCCCCTTGACCAACTATTGTTTGGCTAACTTCTTCAGGACATCAAAGTTTAGATGTGAGAATTTTTGATGCCATAGCCAATTTTCATCACTCCTATGGGAGACAAAGCAGAGAGTGTCTTGACCCACAAAAGATTGAAAATCCAGAAGATAAAGATTTCCTACTCTCTTCGCCTTAATGATGGTTTGGTCGGGCTTTGTTTTGATGATGCAGAAACCTTTGCAAAATCTTATTTCAAGACCCTTGTCGCAGAATTGACTTATGCTTAATAAATTGTGCTTCAAGCCTTCAACATAAGCCACCTTTGCGATTGATATGTTCCCCTTGATAAGGGTGCCATATCTCTTGATAGTTCCCTTGCTGTTGTCTTCAAAAGTTACAGCGCCAACATATTTTTCGATGAAAGAGGACAGTTGACTTCTATCACCAGTGATGTGCCACGCTTTGAAAGGAGTCTCTCTCAGGGATTCATCGTTACAGGGGGAGAAAGAGAAAGAAACTTCCACAAAGAACCAGAACACCTCATCCAAAGACAAAGGTGTTGTTCAAGAAGAAAATCTGAAAGTTTTCTTCAAACATGTCGTTCCTCAAGAATATATTGAACCCTCCAAGTTTGCAATCATCACTTCCTTATTTCAACTCTTTTCTTCTATCCCTTCTACTACATGTAGTCGTCTAGAGGAATGAGTACCTGAAAACCCAACTTCTAGTGTTCCTAGTGACCAAAAAATGACTCAGCTTAAGGAGTCACTCGACCAAACTAGAGTAAAAATTCCTCTTCTTACCTCTAGTTGTGGTGAGTTTGACTTCCTTACTGAAGTTGAAAGACTCGATGCACTCAAGGCTAAGGAAAAACTCTGAATTCAAATGACAACAGACTGAGGACAGCCTCAAGCAGGACAAGTCTCTTGCTACTCAAGTTCTTCCAAAGAAAATGTCTAAAAGGATGGTGAACGCTATCAAGGCCCAAGCTAAATTGTTTTCAATTGCAGAAATTGAACGTCAAAAGCAGTGAAGCTGAATGACCAGACATGAAATGGAGCAAAGATCGTTTAAATAAGAGAATAAGTCCTCATCGCATCTCAAGTATCACAATCAATGGACGAATGAATGATAGTGGACTGCTCATCTCCATGCTCATCTCTAGAGACAATCTTGAAGTTGTTACTGAGTATCCTTTCTACCTTGGTCAATACGGCTACAATGAATGGCTGGAAATTTGCCAAGCCATTCATCGCTCAAAGTCAAGGCATAAGCCAATAATTAAAGACATCCTCAGTGAGCTGATCAAGAAGATGTCTAAATTTGTTGTTGTACCTACAAAGCCGACATTGAGGAAAGGTGGAAGAAGCTTCAGATCCTAACAATGGACCAACTCTTAGGAACGAACATGAAACAAAGTTCTCCTTGGAGGAAGTCCTGAAGGATTCGAAGAAGCCAGACATCTCTATGTTGAACCTCTCTTTGCCAGCGAAGGGTCCTTACATACCCAACATTGTGCATCTAAAGCCTGAGTTTGGATTCATATTCCTTGACTATGATGGCGAAAGCTTTCAAAGAGTATCTGAGCTCTGTCGATGTCCTAAACAACATCTTGATTATCTAAGATATTGGTTGGACAATGACCTTTATGGTGAGATGATAGACTGCAAGATCATAAAAGAACTTCTACGTCGAAAGATGCTCGGAGAAGAAGTATCAGGTTACATCGACTTCAGCGACTTATATTAGTTAAAAATTTCTGTCTTTTAAATCTTATCTTTCATTCTAAATCTTATTTTTCTATGTCTTTTCTTTTAGTGTACAACTTATATGTAATAAGTCTAGAATATACTGATTGTAACACTTGTAATTCTCCTTTTGATTAATATAAGTATTTCATCAGTATCACTGAAAAAGATCCTTGAAAAGAGTAATAGGGACACGTGTCTATGAGTTCCAGTATGCTCTTACAGTCACTGACAATCTTCAGTCAGTGAACACGCTTTCAATTTCTGTTTCAGTTTCCCTTCTTAGACTTTTTCTTAAACTTGTAACTTAAGAAAACTTATATAGTAAAAACAGTATCACTGAAAATGATCCTAAAATAGTTAAAAAGGACATGTACTTTTTGTGTAACTTTTTCTTACTATTAAACCTTAAGGAAATTTTATTTATGTTGCTTTGTCATCATCAAATAGGGAGAGATTGTTGATCCTCTCTCTCATTGATTTGATGATAATCCCTTTTACCTTTCGAAGTGCTAATAACCTTTCAGGTACTATACCATCCTCCTACCCTTTCATTTCTTCTAACCAAGAGCTACCTTTTGCTTAAAATTCTTCCTTTTCAGGTCCTCTTGATGAAGAACCTTCAGCCATGGAAGCTGAATACAACATGGCTGGCAATGTCAAGCTTCTACTTCTAGCGGTTGCCATTGTCTTAGAAAAAATGACACAAGTCCACTAAGACATGCCTCTCAAGGAAGACCATTCTTCTGACCTCTGTGCTATCAAAAGCTGAAGTCAATGAGGTAAAGGAATTACTATCTATGGTGCAAACGAAAGTCCGCACCAACATTGAGTCCATCTTCACTCTCAATAGAAAGGTCGATGAAGCGTAAGCTCAGCTTACCAAGCATGGTGAACTGATGCTGAAGATATTGGATCTTCTTCAACATCCAACGCCAGTTCCTGAACCTTCTTTCACAGAAGTTGATCGACTATCTGATTTTGAGCAGCGACTGGATCTTATTGCCAACGTTCTAAATAATCTCCCCTCTCATTATGCTGATGACAAAGAGGGGGAGAAATACTTACCTTAAGCTGTTGTCCCCACAACATTTGCTGATGTTGATGCTCAAGATGAAAGAGCTGAAGCAGATGAAGCTAATGTTGAAGTTGTAGATGCCATCATATCCCATGAAGCTGAAGTTGTTGCTAAAGCTGAGGACAATGATGATGTCGTCAGAGCTGAGGTAGAGATGAAGACCTTTCTATCACTTCTGCAGCTAATGTTAGTGATAAGGAAAATGAAGATGATGAAGATGAAGCTGATGATCCTCTTTCCTTTCCTGATGCTAGACAAGATCTAGGTGTTGATGATGATGATGAAGATGACGATGATGATGACTTCACTATTCAATATCACACCAGACCAGCTGTCGTTCAAAAAGGAGTCTCTCTCAGGGAATCTTCTTCCCAGGGGAGAAAGAGATGTCTACAAAGAAACAGAACACCTCATCTAAGGATAAAGGTGTTTTTGAAAAAGGAAACCTAATCATTCTACTCAACCCTATTAATCCTCAAGAATATGCTCAACCTTCCAGGTTTGTCGTCATCACTTCTCTCTATCAACTCTCCTCTACAATCCCTTCTATTACATGTGGTCATCTAGATAAGTGGGTACCTCAAAATCCAATATCTGGAGCTCCCAGCGACCTACATATGACTCGGCTTAAGGAGTCACTCGACCAAACTAAAGTAAAAATTCCCCTTCGTACCTCTAGCTGTGGGGAGTTCGACTTCCTTACTGAAGTTGAAAGAGTTGAAGCACTCAAGGCTGAGGAAGAACTTCGCATTCAAAGTCAACATAATGAAGGCAGCCTCAAGTTGGGCAAGTCTCTTGCCACTCAAGTTCTTCCAAAGAAAAAGTCTAAGAAGATGAACGTTGTCAAGGCTTAGGCTAAGTTGTTCTCACTAACTGAATCTGAACATCAGAGAGCACTGGAGCTGAAAGACCGATACAAGAGATAGAGCGAAGATCGTTTAAAGAAAAGAATTATTCCCCATCGTATTTCAAACATCACAATCAGTGGTCGTATGAAAGATGGAGGAATGCTCATCTCCATGCATATCACCAGAGACAACCTTGATGTTGTCACTGAGTTTCCTTCCAACCTTGAACAATATGCCTACAACCAATGGCTAGAAATACGCCAAGCCATTCAGTGCTTAAAGTCAAGGCATAAGCAAAAGATCAAAGACATCCTCAACGATCTCATCAAGAAGATGTCCAGGTTTGTTGTTATTCCTTCAAAGCCAACATTGATGCAAGGTGGAAGAAGAAAACCTTCAGATCCTAATGATGGACCAACTCTGTGGAATGAACATGAAATAAAGTTCTCCCTTTAGGAAATCCTAAAGGTCAAATATCTTTATGTTGAATATATCCTTGCCAGCAAAGGGTCTTTACATACCCAACTCTGTGCACCTAAATCCTGAGTATGGATTTATATTCATTAACTATGATGGTGAATACAGCTTTCAAAGATGATCTGAGTTTTTCCTATGTCCTCTAGAACATCTTGAATTTTTGAGATATTGGTAGGACGATGATCCTCATGGTCGGGCGATGGATCGCATGATCAAAAAGAATTATCTACGCCGAAAGATGCTCGGAGAAGAAGTACCTGGCTACATCAACATCAGCGACTTATATTAGCTATAACTTTCTATCTTGTAAACCTTACCTTCTATGTCTTTTCTTTCAGTGTACAACTTATATTATGTAATAAGTCTAGAATGTACAGTTGTAACACTTGTATCTTTCCTTTTGAATAATATGAGTATTTCCCCACTATCACTGAAAAATATCCCTAAAAAGAGTAATAGGGACATGTATCTATGAGTTCCAGTTTGCTCTTACATTCACTAACAATCTTTAGTCAATGAACATGCTTTCAGTTTCAGTTTCCCTTCTTGTATTTGTTGCTCTTAAACTTGTAACTTAATAAAACTTATATAAGAAAAACTATATCACTGAAATAGATTCCAAAATAGTTAAAAGGGACACGTACTTTACATGTAACTTTTCCTTAATATTATACCCTAAGCAATTTTCTTTATGTTGATTTGTCATCAACAAATATGGCGAGATTGTTGATTCTCTCTCATTGATTTGATGATAATCCCTTTTACCTGTCGAAGTATTATGTTTCTGTCTATTTAGTTTCAGTGATCATCAYTRAGTCTGTTCAGTGATCGTTGAACATGTATTGTAACTCTACAGCGACAGTTATACTTCAAGAAGACAAAACTCATACCAAAGAACCTTTAGCAAATGTCGAAGACTAAAACTAAATATTACTGACTAATGCGTTAGTGATCTGAAGTGGCATTCATTGATTACAACCTGGTCAACATATGTATGAAGAAGGCACAAGCCTCAGCGAATGTTGAAGAGACCTCCAGCGTCATTTCAGCATTCAGCAATCAATTGAAGTTTTCCATGCACGATTGTTTTTGTCTTGTCCTTCCACACACAAAGGACAAATCCATACCTTCTCTAGAGTATAGTACAACACAGAGACGATTAGTTGACTCTAATGCTCACCAACTCTATGAAAGGATGTCTGCTCATGAATAGACAAAAGAACTATCCACTGTAGCAAAGAACAAGTTTTCCTCTAAAAGCTTGACGTGTGTTCTGACTCTTCTGACTTACATTTAATGCAATGGGTATAAATAGCTGAGAGCTCTCTCCACTCAGATATGAAATACAAGAAGATACAAGTACATTATAATTCCTCTCCCTAATTCTAAGAAGCACTCCCAAGAAGAACACACTTCTAGTCTTATCTTTTTCTACAAATCTCTTATAATTTCTAAGTGTATCTATGTGTATTTCTAGATTTTTTTTAGATAGGTCTTTCTTTACCTTGTCTATTTCGCAAACAATCTGTAAAAATCTGTATTGATCCTTCTTTTTCAATATATATATTTTGAAAAGTGAAAGTTATTGTGTTTGTATTCATCCCCCCTTTCTACAAACTGATCACCTCTAAACTCTTGTAGATCCGGCTGGGACCAACAGTATGGCAATATCTTTTCTAGCACTTCATACAGGGAATGGAAGGGAAGACAGGTGGTCAGGACCGGGACTCTCACATCACCCACCACATTGGCATTTCAGTTATCTGGCAGTTGAAGGTCAACTATGCATAGTTGATTTTTGAAGACTTAGTGCTGAAGCTGAACAAACGCCAGCGCAAGAAGGTGGTGCCTTACACCATGTTCCTTTGCATGGTCTTTGCCAAGATCTTCGCCAAAAATTACCCATCTGAAGGTAATATGCCTATCTGTAGGCTTGGGTCTAGGATTCTAGACCACAAGTCGAAACCAATAGATATTAGCCTCTTTGCTCCTATGTTGAGCATTGCCAATGGAACTTCCTCCCTACCCACTTCTTCCTCTACTTCTTCTTTTTTCACAGGTGGTTATGACTGAGGCAAACTCCCCTCAGTTTATCCTGACCACCACGTTCTTATCCTCTAAGAGGACTCAGTCTCAAGCCAATCTTGGTCCTTTACTGAGGGCTAAGAAAGCCAAAAAGGCACAAGCCACACTTCTGACTGTTACCTCTCAACAGGTCTCAGACATTAAAACAATCCTTATCCCTGAAGAGCTCTTTATACTATCCACCCCTAGCTCTTTAGTGATCTCTTTAGACACTGTTGTAGTGGCCAATCACCCCACCACTTCAGTGACCCAAATCACTGAAAGTGAGAATATCAACATTGCCATTGCTAAACACCCACTTCATCTCTTAGTTGTTCTTTATTCTCCCTCTCGCTTGGTCTCGATTATATGTGCTGATAATTCATCAGTGGTTGTCCCCACTGGTGATGAAGCACCCACCACAGGACCTGAGGTCTCTCCTCTCCAGGCGCCTCATACACTTGACGCCAATCCTCATGAAGGCTCATGTGAGACCAGCAGTGTCAATCCTTTAGATGGCACTGAGGACCCCTCAGGTACATCATCTTTATCCTACCCTTTTAGTTCTACTAACTTAGAGCTTCCTCATGCTCAAGTTTATCCTTCTTTTTCAGGTCCTTCTACAACGGAGCCCACAACCATGGAGACAGATGTCTATGACATGGATGAGGATGTAAAGCTCTTCCTTCACATTATGGCCACCATCTTGGACAAGATGGACGAGGTCCACCAAGCGATGCCCGTGAAGGAATACTTTACTCACGGCCTCTCTGATGTCAAAGCCGAGGTCTGTGAAGTAAAGGATTTGCAAAAGATGGTGAAAATTGAAGTGTGCGCCAACACTGAGGCCATCAATGTTCTCAATAGCAAGGTTGATGAAGTGAAAGCTTGGCTCACCAGGTACGGTGAGCTGCTTCAGCAAATTCTCACACTCCTCCAGCAGCCGGCCCCGGTCCTCGAGCCCTCATTTACTGATGCTAACCGACAATCACTGGATTAGGTGGATGATTTCAACCTTCTGCAAGCTGAGGCTCTCTCCAACCTCGATCAACGCACTAAAGAAATCTCCCTGCATCTTAATGAGCTCACCTCTAGTTTTGATGATGACAAAGAGGGGGAGAAAGACCAGCATGAGAAAGATGATGTGGAGACCGCTGATGAAGTTGTTGTGCCGCTGAAGTTTAACCTCTCTCGGTAGATTGAGGATGCCATCACATCCAATAAAGTTAAAGCTTCTGTTGATGCTAAGGATGATGATGATGATGTTGTGATAGCTCCAGCTACTCATGAAGACCTTCCCATCAGCTCTGCATTAAATGCTGGTGATGAGGAAAGTGACGATGAAGAAGATGATGAAGATCTTCTTCTCTCGGACACTGAAAAAGATTTGGGTGCTGACGATGATGATGAAGACAAAGACGATGATAATGCCTTCACTATCCAATATCATCCGGCTCCGGCTCAAAAGGGTGTCTCCATAAGGGAATTAGCTTCCCTAGGGAAGAAAACCACTAGGAACCAGCACTCCTCTGTTAAAGATAAAGGAGTGGATGAAGAAGACAACCTAGAAATCATCTTCAAGAAGATTGACCCTACTAAGGTTGCATAGAGCTCTAGGTTTGTACTTTTTTTATGAATCTGAAGCCTCCTCCATTCTACTCAATGCACCAATGATCCCCTATGATCCTCCAGATGAAAGGATAGTTGTTATTCCAACATCTGGAGCTCTCAACAATCAAAGGATAACTCAGCTAAGTCAACTCGACCAAACTAGAGTAAAAATCCCTCTTCGTACCTCTGGTTATGGTGAATTTGACTTCCTCACTAACGCTAAATGTGAGGAAGCCCTGAAGGCCAAAAAAGAGTTGCGCATTCAACTACAACAGATAGAAGACAGCTTAAAGCTGGCCAAATCTTTAGCCGTCAAAGTTCTGGCCAAAGGGAAGCTGAAGAAGAAGGATCTAGTAAAGGCTCAGCCTCAAGCTGAACGAGAATACCAAAGAGCACTGATGTTGAAAGACCGTGAACTGAGATAGTGCAATGAAAGGATCAAGAAAAGAATAAGTCCCCACAGGATCTCAAACGTCACATCAAAGGACGGATGAAGGATGGTGGACTTCTCATCTCTATGGTCATCTTCAGAGAAAACGAAGAGGCTGTCACTGAGTATCCTTCTTATCTCAGGCAGTACAGCTTCGATGAATGACTGGAGATTCGACAAGTCATTCAGCTCTCAAAGTCAAAGCACAAGACAATAATTGAAGACATTTTGAACAAACTATTCAAGAAGGTGTCCAAGTTTATTGATGTCCCTTTTATGCCAGAGAAGTCTCTCTCAAGAAGAAGACACCTTTAAGATCCAGAAGATGGACCTTCCCATAGGGATGAACACAAGACAAAATTCTCCTTGGAAGAAATCCTGAAGGATAGGAAGAAGTCGGATCTCTCAAAGCTAAACCTAACACTGCCAACGAAGGGTCCTTCCATACCCGATATTATGCATGTGAAGCCTAAGTATGGATTAATATTTATTGACTATGATGGTTAATACAGTTTTCAGCGAGTATCCAAGTTCCACCTTTGTCCAATAGACCATCAGGAGTATCTCAGGTCTTGGCTGGACAATGACCTAGCTGGAGAGGTAATGAATCGCAAGATCAGAAGAGAGATACTAAGATGAAAGAAGGTTGGAGAAGATGTACCTAGTTATATCGACTTCATTGACTTAGACTAGACATTTTTCTATCTTGTAATATCTTCTTTTTCCTTTCTTTACTTTCACTTATAATCTATTTGTAATAGGTCTACCAAATACTAATGGAAGACTTGTAATACTTTCTAATGGTTAATATACAATGAAATCTTTAGTGTCACTGAAAAAGATCCCTGAAAAGAGTAATAGGGACAAGTATTTATGAGTTTCAGTTCTCTTTCATTTACTAACAACTTTCTAGTCAGTGAATATGCTTTCGGTTTCAGTTATCTTATTTATGTCGGTTTATCCTTGAACTTGTAATCCTTTACAAACTTAAGTAAATTTACATAAGTAAACTCTATCACTGAAAAAGATCCCAAAATAGTTAAAAGGGACAAGTATTTTATTTATATCTTTTGCTTACTAATATAACTTAAGCAATTTTCTTTATGTTGCTTTGTTATCATCAAATATGGGGATATTGGATCTTCTATCTCGTTGATTTGATGATCATCCCTTTTATCTATCGTAGTATGTTGTTTATGTCATTTAGTTTCAGCGATCTTTACTGAGTCTGTTCAGTGATCGTTGAACATGTATTGTATATTGTTCAGAGACTGTTATACTTCAAGAAGACAAAAGTTACACCACAGATCCTTCAGCAATATCAAAGACAGAAGCTGAAGATTGGAGACCAGCAAGTTCGTGATCTGAAGCGATATTTAGTGATAACAAGCTCGTCTACAAATGTGTGAAGTTTGCGCAAGATTCAGCGAACACTTAAGAGACCTTTCAGCAACATCCCAATATCCAGCGATCAAATGAATCTTGTCGAGCAAGATTGTTTTTGTCTTATCCTTCCACACACAAAGGACAAACCCATACCTTTCTAAGTATAGTACAGGTATGGAGCCACTCCGATGACTCTAAATGTGCTTACCTACTTTATGAAAAAAGACTGTTCATATATGGCCAAAAGTCTGCCAAATCTGAACAAAGGACAAGCTTTCCTCCAAAAGCTTGACATGTGCCCTATAGCCTCTGAATTGCATTTAATGCAATGGGTATAAATAGCTGAGTGGTTCTCCTCTCAGTTATCATCTTCCTTACTAAGAACTTACCCAATAAGTTACTTCTCTCACTACTCTCTGTCTAAGAGAAAGACCCACTTTAACAAGTGAAGAGCACATTTATTCTTACCTTCTTTCTTGTAGTAAATCTTTTCTCACTGATATTTGTAGTCTTGTGTGTATCTTGGATTGTTTAGATAGGTTATTTACCTTTTCTCTTCTGCAAACAATCTATAAAATTTGTATTGATCTTCTTTATCAATATATAATTTTTAAAAGTGAAAGTTTTTGTGTTTGTATTCATCCCCCCCCCCCTTTTACAGGTTGATCACCTATAAACTCTTGTAGATCCGCATGAGACCAACAGATAGTAGATCATAATGAAAGGTATATTGAAATGTAAACAATCATGTGGTACATGATTGTATGACATGGAAAGAACAAACCCCTTATCTTTCTGCCAAGGGATTTTATGACATGTTACAAGCTGCTAACGATGAGCCTTTATGGGATGGGTGTCCAAATTACTCGAATTTAGGAGTTGTGACGAGGTTGTTGAATTGCCAAGCGGAATGTAATATATCGGACACGACTATCATCGAGTTATCGATATAAGTAACTAGATGCTACATGAGGCTGAAAACCTACATGATAACTTATATGACGAGAAGAAGAGTTTAAACAGGCTTGCTTTACCAAAATAAATAATTTATGCTTGTAAAAACCATTGCATACTATCTTATAAGTATGATTCTAAGTTGACCCACTGTCTAGTATGCAATGAAAGTCGTTAGAAGAAAAGTGGCTGATGCAATATCCCAAACTTAGTGTTGACGTACTTGCCCATTGATCCTATACTTCAAAGACTGTATATGTCAAAAAAGATGACGAAAAAACTGATTTGGCATTATGAACATTAAAGAAATCAGGTGTGATGCTACATTCAAGTGATGGTTTCAACTTGAATAGTTCAACCTGGAATGTTCGTCTCGGGTTGTGCACCTATGGTTTCAACCCAAATAATTCAAATTCGAATTCATGTTCAATATGGGAGCATTTACCTCCCATTCTTGGTTGAAAAAGTCACCTTCATAATTTAGATTTGTTTCTTAGGCCGTTAATAGACGATCGAAATATGTTGTATATGAAGGGCGTTCTTACATATGATGCTTATCCTAAGAATAATTTCAAGATGAGGGTAATACTGGTATGGACCGTCAATGACTTCCCTTCATATGCAATGTTTTCGGGTTGGAGCACACATGACAATGTACCTGCATGTTCCAATCAAATAATAGAAAAATTAGCAGGTTCAGAAAAACTCATAATCAGGTAAAAAGAAGCATTTTTGGAAGTTCCCATAGTGGAAGGTGTTGTTAATCCAACACAACTTGAATGTCATGCACATTGAGAAGAACGTTTTCTAGAATTTGTTTAACACTGTCATGGACATGTCGAGACAAAATACAATATAAAGGCAAGGAGGGATGTAGAGATTTATTGTAACCGATGAAATATTCACATTGCCATGTCAGTCAATAAAGTAGAGTAACCGAAGTCATCATACAGTTTGAGCAAATAGAGGATAAAACAAGTGTGGATGGTTGAAGATATTAAAGTTTTTAGATCAACATGCCTCGAATATAGGGGGTGTGTAAACCTTGTAGACTCGAATTTTATAGTTTCAAGAATCATGACTGTCATGTGTTTATGCAACGATTGTTCCCTATTGCCTTACAAGGGATGATACTGACTCCGATATGGAATGAGAAAACAGA
>NC_037529.1:15257048-15272984 GCF_001531365.2 Cynara cardunculus var. scolymus | reverse complement strand
TTGACTTTTTTTGACTTTTTTGGTATCCGTCGGAAATCCGTCGGTAATCCGTCGGTAATATTTCCGACGGAATTTCCGCCAGAAAAATCCGTCGGTGATGCCCTTTTTTTTAGTAGTGACTTATTTTTATCACATCAATAGGATGCGACAACCCAAGTCCTCGTATCACACATATAAGATAACTTAAGATCATCAACTTATAAGAATGTGATAACAAAACCCATGATCAAAAGATCATCATTTCCAAAAATAGATTATGCCACCCTTATTACCAATGTACACAACTCCTGATTATGTCACCCTTGTTACAAATGTACGCAACTCCTGATTATGCCACCCTTGTTACAAATGTACGCAACTCCTGATTATGCCACCCTTATTACCAATGTAAGCAACTCATTGATATGTCACCCTTATTACAACATATCATGATATAATCATGATCAAAACCACCTTTTTACCAAAACTGGCAACCAAAACCGTTTCAAAACAAAAACTCATATAAAGAACCTTACAGTTCTATACTAGATTTACCATCAAACTCAAATAGCTTTCAAAAAACTGTTTTATCATCTTCCCACATAAGAACCATATGGTTTAATGTTTCAAACACCAAATAAAGAAAGTTGATAACATAAACTCACCTTGTTTTCACGTATATAAAGATGAATTCATACAACTACAACTTTCGAATATAATCATGGAATCAGTCTTCTTCTTCTTACAGTTTCACATAAAATCACCCAAGAGAACACGCAGTAAAGTTTCCCTCTTACTTTTCTCTTTCCAAAACTAATGTGATAAGATAACTCTATCCATTACCTTTTATATTGAACCAAACGGGCGGTGGAGGTTTAATATTATTAAAATCACAATTATCTCACATTCTCCCATAAGATAAAACAATTATCTCACATAAAATTCATAAACCATAAGAGGCGGTGAGACTATTTTAAACAATTAAGCACAAAATCAATTTAAATCTCTCCATTTATCATTACCTTTCAGAAATCATCCCGATCTATTATAACCAAAACCCGGTTATCACAAAAAGTACGGTCACCGACAGCTAATACCTTAAGAACATTTTCAACATATTTTTTAAAATCGAGATTTTGGTTATTTTTGTTCCAACGGATCTTTTTAAAACTTTCTTCAAAATGGAGAAAGAATATGAAATTCTCTAAATTTGGAGAACTCCCCGAAAATGATTGCTTAAAAAGGAGAAAATGTTTTTTTTATTTGTAGAACCAACGAGAATCCTTAAAATTAATTTTTAGATGAGAAAAACAATATTTTAATGATAAAAATAAATTATAATCTTTAAAATAGAGAAATAGTTGAAGATGGACCTTTTTTTTTTTTTTTTTGATATTTTGACTTTTTATTGTATATTATAAAAGAACCATAGATTACTCTGCTTTTCTTCGTTTCTGGTTCCATTATTCTATTTTGTTAAAACGTCAATAAACTGGAAGATTATTTCAGACTTTAGAGAGACGTAGGCCCAAATAAGCCCGAAACTCCGAAAGTTCAATTTCTGGTCGGGCTACAACTTTATAGTTAATAGTTATGGCCCCAATCCTAAAACCTAATTCCTTTTTTTCTTTTTCAAGTTATGAAGATCAAAATGCGCCTCCTATAAACGACACATGAATGATTAAAAGACTTTAGATAAATGGTGTTAACACGAGACACGATTTTGGGCTCGAAATAAGGACCATTGATATGATTAATAAAGGGACCAACATAGAAAAATAAAAGATTAAAGCACATGGACCAACTGTTTAATGTATTATATTATTTAAAACTTAAAATAAAAATTTTTAAATCATCTTTTATAGTTAACTTATTTTCTGAATTTATTTAAAAAAATTGTTTGATTGGCTATAAACTTATTTTAATACGATAAACATTTTGTTTTACTTCAATTATGTTGTAAATTTGTAATGTTAGAATTAAGCAGGGACGGACCTAGAAATTTTTTCGAACGGTGACACCAATTGACCATAAGAAAAGAATATAGGAAAAAATTTTCAAACGGTGGCACCGTTTGACTATAAGAAACAAATATACAGATTTTTTTTCCTTCAAATGGTGACATTATTTGACTAAGAAAATGACACTAACATGATTCGAACTTGGGTATGTGGTGGAATAAAAGTCTTGCAAACCAACTCTACTAAATAAAACTTGTTCTCACTTTAGTTTCAGAATACATACGGTGGCACACAACAAATTAATACGGTTTCACCGTTCACAAAACCTAATATTTTTAGCATTCGACGAATAAACGATACGGTGACACGTGCCATCTATACCACATACCTGGGTCCGTCCATGGAATTAAGTAACTTTTCAGCATTTCCTTTTAAAATAATTTATCTTTGTCATTTAGCTTATCAGTTCGTTTTACCAACAATTAGTTTTTCAGTAAACAACTAATTTATCAAATACAACCTCAATATTTGATCATTGTTTGTTTCGATGTCGGTTATTACGATAGATATGATGTGTATATTAGCACGGGTTTCATCAAATGGATAATCGTTTGTTTCTTCATCCATTATTTATTTGAGTCAATATTAAAAATCCGACTCTTAATCATAAATAAACACATTACAATACCATAAAAGTTTCTATGTAAAGCCTTTGTTATCCTCTTTAGAAGCCATCGGTTTCTAATCTTATAAGGTTACTGGGGATTTTTCTGATTGTTCTTCAGGATCCCTGTAATTAATCGACGAACGTGTGAGTTAAACCGGATACCCATAATTAAAAGAAAAATACTTCTATGTATATTTTGGTGATCTTTATATTCAAAGGCTCATTATTTGGTTTTATGACGAAGCTATTTCAAATGGGTTTTACTTTTAGAATTTATATAATACAATGTCCCAGTGGTTTGTAATAATTTCAGTATCCGTTCCTGTAATTTAGAAATTGTGATTTTCTAGTATGACTTGTAATTTATTGCTATTTTTATCTCTTGACTGATTCTTATGTTTAAGTACAAGGGACCAAAATAGTAAAGAATTGTAAATCATGGAAACTAAAATAACAATAAATTATAAATCATAACAACAAAAATAGCAATAAATTACAAACCATAAAGACAAAAATAACAATAAATTATAAACCATAAGAACAAAAATCACTGGTTTTAAACCATGGAAATGAAATTCAGAATGTTTAACAAACCACATGTAAAAAAAATAGTACAAAATATCTTCTGGTTCTTGTCCCCTCAATGGGTGTGCTAAGCTTTTTATGTGCTTGGATTATGACATTTTACCCTTTTAATTATGCATTTGTTTGTTTAAAACTGGTATTTTCGAAGTACATAAAAAAAACTTCAATCAGTAATTTCGTAAAATATAATTTTAATATATTATCAGTATTCTACGTTTAATTATGTTAAAGTAGAAATTTTAGAGATTTATGAGATTTTTTTAACAATTATATTAATATGTAGGTTAGAGTAGAAAAAAAAACAAATATCGTAATTTTTAAATTTGGATGAAGGTCTAAAATTTAATATTAATAGAAAAGATATATTATTTTAATTTGTTTCTACCATTGAAATTGAATTTGTTCTAATTTTTTGTAAGGTTTTTAAGAAATATACTACGATGATGAATTTAAATATAGTTCTTTAAAGATTGTAATTTAAAATATTATATTTAAAAAAACATAGTTGTTAAAGATACTCTAAATAACACGCATCTTTGAAAAAGAAAATACACAATAAACCTTTTTTGGTAGCATTTTCTAAGACAATTACTTTCATTTACTTTATTCCGGAAGAAGAGAGACTTAATTTGGGATGTTTGTTATTTAATTCGGGGTAAACGAAATAACAATATTTTAATATACCATCATCTCCTACTGTGATTCTACTAACCGAAATCTAGCTACGCGTATTTAAATAGGCATTACGACGTCTAAGAAAAGGTTCCATTTTGTGGGAATTGTGGACCAATAATCCATCATCACCCCATAATGCTCGTCGAAGACCCTTAGCAACTCTTAATCTTTTTTCAAGCTGCTCCTTTTGGGTGTGGAGCATAGCCTCTAGTTTTATAGCATCTCCATGGCCTTTTAGTGAGCTGTAACGTGGCGTTTGGTTCGCAAGATATTTTTGGATGTAATGAAATCTGTTAAAGAAATTTGATTTTAAAGGAATTGAAATGGAATGTTGTCAGTTTTGACCACCACTTTGGTTGACAGATATTGGAATGGAATTTATTAAGTAGTGTTTGGTACGCAGACATGATTGGACCGGACTAGACATGACAGAAGTGGACAATACTGGACATGACAAGAAGGTATGACTAGACTAACAGGACTGAACAGAACAAAAGTCTGTCTGGTGTTTGGTACGACCAAGACTGAACATAATAGAACTAGAAAAGTTGCCCCCAAAAGTGATTTTATGACTTTATATATCATATGATAGTTATAATTAACACAAATAAAATAAATAATTTAATTTATAAACATTTTTACACAATTTTCATATACATAAAAATATAATAGTACCCAATTTGAAGGAAATTTTTATAAAATTGATGGTAGTTTGAAAAAAGCAGATTCATACAAAGGAGAAATTATGTTTTATTCGGTTCGGAAGATCCTTATCAATTGGTGAAGGAACGATAACTATAAAAGATTGTTGCAATAATAATGGTTGTGAAGGTAGAAACATTGGTAATTGGTGGACGATGGTGGTTGTGGAGGATGTGAAGTTGGTGGATAGTGGTGTTGGTGGCGGTCGACAGTAGTTGAGGAGGTAGTTGTGGCCTATGTGGTGGAGGTAGGTATGATGGTAGGCAGTGGTGGTGGTTATGGTGGAGGACGATACTAATGGTGGTGGAGATGGATGGTGGTGGTTGTGGAAGACGTGAATATGGTAGAGAGTGGTAGCCGATAGTGATGGCCGACGATGGTAGTGGTAGCCGGTGGTGGTGGTGGGTAGTGGTGGTGGTAGCCGGTGGTGGTGGTGGGCAGTGTTGGTGAGCAGTGGTAGTGGTAGTCGATGGTGGAGGTGGGGTGGCCCATGGTAGTGGCGATGAACGGTGTTGGTTGGTGGTCAACGATGGTTGTGAAGGTGGTGGAAGAGGTTGTAGTAGAGGAGAAGGTGGAGGTGTCCAATGGTGGTAGTGGTGGTGGCAATAGACGGTGGTGGTCGATGGTTAACAATGGTTGTGGAGGTGGTGGAGGAGGTTGTTGTAGTAGAAGACGAGGTGGAGATGGACAATGGTGGTAATGGCGATGGACAGTGGTGGTCGGTGGCCGATGGTGGTTGTGGAGGTGGTGATAGACAGTGGTGGTCAGTGGTGAATGGTGGTTGTAGAGGTGGCCGACGATGGCGATCGGTGGTGGCTGTGGCCCCAACTAGCGACGGTGACCATTAAAACAAATATTATGTTAAGGTTATATATCAAACGAGAGTTAATTAGTAATATTTTAGTTTGTATGTCATTTTTGTCCCATCTTGTTCCACCTAGTTTGGTGGAACAAGAAAAAGTCTTTTTTTTGTCCCACGATGTCCCACCTTGTCTCAGTTCTTGTCTCTGTCCCATATCGCACCAAACGTGGGACAGTGAGTTCTTGTCCCGGTCCCATGTCGCACCAAACATGCAACTGAAGGATCAATTGTAAGATCATGCATTACATTGTCTTCTTGTTGCTTTAGTTTGAAAAATGAACAAGGCTAGAGTAAACAGTTTATATGACTAAATGGTTGCAATCATATTTATATTCTGTATGTCACACAAAGTGATCCTTATCTTTAACATTTTGTAATGCCATATAATGTTTCACTCGTTTGCATTGGTTATGAGAAAGAATTGTGATAAGAATATCTACTGGCTAGCTAATTATCTCCAACTAGAATACAACTCACACTGTAAAGTAGTAGTTACAAAGATACAAAAGTACAAAAACGATTTATAATCTTCTTTGCGATTCCTGTTTCAGATAAGTTAAAGATGAGATATCCTGCAATTACTTTTAAATGTCATATTGTGTATAGCAGAACATTTTCAGAGGTGGAGAAAGCTGCAAATGAGTTGTTAACGTTTGTTGAAACTAAGAATAGAGATGGGGGTCATTGTTTTTGAATTTGACATCAAAGGTTACTAGCTGAACATAATATCTTTTTTTATTGCATTTTGTCATTTGTTCTTGATTGCAAATAAACACACATCCAACTAGTGAATTTGTTAGTGTTCTTTTACCAGATAAACAATCGCATTAACAACGATTGATTTATGCTAGAAGATCGAGTGATTCATATTTTGTAGTAAAGCAATTAGACAAATTTATAATAATCGACATGTTCATAGCTCATGATAAAACTCATCCTCAATCTGAACAAATTTATAATAATCGACTGGATTCATCTTTGATATTGTAGATATATAAGTTGCATATTAAAATGTAATCATATGATGAACAATGTTGGAACAAACCCTATTAGATCAAACTACAACGGGACCGGCGATAGGGACGGTGCAACAACAACGACAGACATGGGACGGTGGTGTATGGCGACGAACGGAGATAGGGTTGGGTGCGGTGGCGACGAGCGGCAACAAGGGTGGTGCGGTGGTGTGGCGACTATAGGGGTGGTGCAGTAGGGACCGGCGAGAGGGAGACAGTGGCGTGGGGGCGTTAAGCAGCGACGGTGGTGTGGAGACAACAAGGAGATGGTGGTGTGGAGACGAGAGGGAGATGGGGGATCATCACTTTTTAGCATATTATTAGGTTTTTTTTTTTTTTTTTTTTAATTTGAGGTTATCTCCTATTCAGTTTACAAGTTAATTTTCAAAGAATAAGGATCTATTTAACAAGTTCTAACTAAGCTTGAAAATAGGCGTGTAAATCAATTCAAATAGATAGGGGAGTTTCGAAAAAGTCTAAGGACTTATATAATAGATTCTATAATGTACAATGATTTATTTGTTCCAAAAAATTGTTCAATGACTTAATTGTTCCAAACAATAAAGTCCATTGGGTTTTTTTGGACTTTTCCCTTATTAATATGGTCTAATGGGTCTCTTGAAAAACTTGATTTCACATGACAAGGTCTCTCTGTTCATCATCTCTCTCATTGATTTGATGATAATCCCTTTTACCTTTCGAAGTATTATGTTTCTGTTTTTTCAGTTCCAACGATCATCACTATGTCTGTTCAGTGATCGCTGAAACATGTATTGTAATCCTACAGCGACAACGATACTTCAAGAAGACAAAACTCACACCCAAGAACCTTCAGTAAATGTCAAAGACTGAAACTGAAGAATAGTAACTAGCGCGTTTGTGATCTGAAGCGGTATTCAGTGATTACAACATGGTCAACATAAGTGTGAAGACTGCACAAGCCTCAGTGAATGCTGAAGAAATCGCCAGTGTTATTCCAGCATTCAGTGATCAAATGAAGCTTGCCATGCACGATTGTTTTTGTCTTGTCATTCTACACACATAGGACAAACTCATACCCTCTCAAGAGTATAGTACTGCACGGAGCCGACTAGTCGACTCTAATGCCCACCAACTTCATGTAAGGATGTATGCTTATGAATAGACAATAATACTATTCATCGTTGCAAAGGACAAACTTTCCTCTAAAAGTTTGATGCGTGTTCTACCCTTTATGAATTACATTTAATGCAATGGGTAGAAATAGATGAGTGCTCTCCTTACCCATGCATAACACACTACAACAGAACACATACACTTATCTTCAAGCTAGTTAGAATATCTTTCTAATTCTAAAGTTCTTACCCAAGAAGAACACCTTTCTGTCTTTATCTTATTCGGAAAATTTCTTATATTTGCTAAGTGTATTTGTGTGTAATCCTAGATTGTTTTAGATAGGTTCTCTTTACCTTTTTCTATTTCCGCAAACAATTTGTAAAAAATCTATATTGATCCTTCTATATCAGTATATATTTTTAAAAGTGAAAGTTTCTGTGTTTGTATTCACCTCCCTTTTTACAAACTGTTCGCCTCTTAACTCTTGTAGATCCGACTGAGACCAACACTCTCTTTTTACATATATTTCATTTTTAAATGGGTATTCAAAAACTTAGATGATGGAGTAAAACCTCCTAAATTGATTTATTCAAAAATCTAGATTATAATTTTAATAATATCAATTTTGTAACCATATTTAGCGTAATAAACTATTTGTAAGATTCGAAGAAAAATAATAAACTAGTATTTGTGTGTCCTTTTAACTTGATCGATTTTAACTTATACTTATTTTAACTTGTTACCTAACACGTCTATTTTGTCATATTTACTTTTAGGTTAACTATCACGGGGGTTCATACATGGGGCCGCTTTTAGAATTTTTTTTTTCTAGAATTTATAGATGACCCGTTCTTGAGAAAACATTTACTCATAGATTCAATTTTTGATACTTCTAAAGTTTTAACCAACAAATTAATTACAATTTATTCTGTTTTATCAGTTAATAAACAAACAAACTAAAGACAGGTTGTAGTTTGTTTGTTTTTATGGCAAGAATAATACGATTAAATTAGTAGGGCAAAAACTTCACTCGTTTGCCTATAATAATTTGTTTCTACGTGATTCGAATTATTTTATATTTTAAGACATTTTTCTATATAAAACTTTGAAGCTAACTCAATATTTATAGCAAATTCTTGTTGTCGGGTAACAACCAACAATCTTTAAATGAATAAAAAGTATTATTTTGATATGATAAATCTTTTACTCTAAATGTAGGATTTCTTTTAAGATGATAATTATAAACTACTGGTAAAATTGATTATGCTCTGTGAGATATGTTTTTATGCTATTATCATATAACTTTATGTTATTAAATCAACACTGATAAAATACAATATTATCAATTATAAATACCTGAAATAAATCAGGAATACAAGACTGATGAAACTAGCATTTTTGTTGGAAGTTTTCATACAAATGAAAGATTGAATTCAATGTACCAAGACAGAAAAAACAACATCACTTATGCTATGGTTTTCGGATGTCTGCTTTAAATATAACTATCTAATCAAATTTTGCACAATAATTTGAATATGACGGATCCTTTTTCGATGTAAGATTAGTCTCGGTTTCAACAAACATTTAGGGTTGTTTGACAGTTGCTGAATGATTATGTGACTCTCGTGATATAGTGAAAAATGAAATATAATTGTTTGGTAATTATTTACAATGAAATTAGGACGCTCAATGATTAAGGAAGATTCATGATATAAAACCATTCAGATGGTTTTAAAACCATTAAGCGTCAGATTTTTTTTTTACCAAACAAGATTCAGCTATTAGTGATTCAGATATTGTCTCTTAATAAAACTATTAAGAAGTAAACAAACAACCTCTTAGATTGTGTTTGTGCAAAATAGTTTGCAATTGGGAAAACAAATCCGGATGGATAGGGTAGATTTTTATTGCAATAAATTTTGAGTTTCTATGCTTCATGTAACCCTATATTTGAAAAATATTCTCCAGATTTTAGTTAATACATTATTTATTTATTTTCAAATGTTAAACATTAAAATATATATTATTGATAATAAAATTATTTGAAAAAAAAAATATCCTGGCGCTGCAGTGGTGACGTACAACATGACCAATGCGTGCATCAAAATCCTCACTCCTCTTGAGACTCGTAACTCTTTGCCGGCAAAATAACTATTTTTAAATCAAAGTATATTTTATTCCTCTCAACCAATATCCTAATCAATTTCCTCTCACACACATACATATATATGGTTGGATTCACGTGAGATCAATATTTTTTCGTGAGACTTGTAAAATCAATTTATGTTCATTAATCAACTTTATAAGCTAATGATTTAATGGTCTAAAGTTGCACGTTGACAATTTTATGATTGTTGAGAAGTGTCGTGGCAATTTTGTGATTATGAACAATCAAATTGTAGATCTAATCCAAGGATTGAGAATTGGTCTTATGGGTATCACGAAAAACCCTTGGTCTCACATGATCCCAAGTATATATATATATATATATATATATACACACACACACACACTACAATATAGAGCATTTGACAAAACTCTTAAAAACTACTTTTATGTATAAAGTACTATTTATTAATGCATGTTACTTAAAACTCAAAATCACAAGTAGATTGTGTGTAAGTACAACTTATTAAAGCTCCATATCTGAATTCGTGTAACTAACTGCAAATAAACATAATCAAATAAAGGATAAACATCCTAGTTTGAATTTTTAAAAATATAAAATATAATTAGAATAATTATTGAGTTCTAACATAATATTTAATTATTATCTTTATAAAATGTTATATTATTAAACCAAAAATAAATTATTTCATTATTAAACTTAAATTAAATTATAATTTAAAAAATAAATTACATAAAAAAATAATAAGTTTTAAATAGTTGATTTGATATTAACATTGATATATACATATATTATATTTAAATTTTTATGATATTTTTAAATTTATGTTTTATTCAAAAATAAAATCATTATTGATTTCTTAAAAACACATAAAATCGTATTATAACATCGACAGAGACAAAGAACAAAATAGAACATTAAAATCGAGATGTATTTCGCTGCATTGCGCGAGTACCCTTCTAGAATATATATATATATATATATATATTATTATTTTTTTCCATTTTTAAGAATAAGAATAAGGGTGAATCACGAATTTGGTTCTTATGGTATGTCAAGAATTATGATTAACGTTCTTAAGTCATAAAATTATGGGAATGGTTTTTGTGGTTGTCATTTTCTTATAACTAAGGTCCTTCTCGTTGATGGTCATTAAACAAATTCGTTAATCCAATTAACTCAAAGGTTATTTTAGTCTTTTTATGGATGTTATTTTTTTTGTCTTTTTCCTATTAAGGATAACAATATATATTGTATAATATATACATATAAAACATAAATATAGAAGCAGAAACAAGATATTAGTTTCGGTATCTGGGGAAGTCTTTCTTATATGTGGCCCTTCCTCTTCAACGTCTCCATCATCTCAGATCTCATAGTCATTGTTCAAAAACTCAATCAACCCGATCAACCTAACAATATTATTAGAAAAAATTCAAGAAAAGATCAATGATAAACATCGAGTCGAATGTGTATTTGATAGAGATTAAATATTGCATTTATTATACACATTCAATTAAAATTATAAATATGCTATTTTTTTTATTTGTGTTAACATTAAAAGTATAATTAATTTTAAAAATATTCAATATTCGACTTGTTTCGAATGTATCATTGACATCTTTTAATGGTGTAAATTGTAAAAAAATACATATTTTTTTAATATATTTTAGCTATTAATTAATTAATTAATATGATAAATGTATAAAAGTGAAAGATGAAAAAGGAAAAGAAGTAAATTAAATCCATTAAAGTTTTTGAAGGGTAAAAAATATAATTGATTTCCAACCACCATTTATTTCTTAAATTTTCATTTAAACCGCCTAAAAGTTCTAATGTTTATTATTTCATCCCAAAAAATCTTATAATTTCATCACGAAAATCTTATGGTTTTATATTTATATACCTTAAAAATTTACATTTAAGACCCTACATTTTTATGGTTTCACGGGCAACCATATCCCAAAGGTAGGTCCGCCCCTGGTCACCATGACCGTGGCTATGGTCGCCACCACTACCACCACCATTGCCACTACTTCCACCATCGCCACAACCACCACCACCATCGACATCATTATCACCTCTACTCCACCACTAGGGCTGTAAACGAATCGAGCGAGCATGAACAGAGGTTTGTTCATGTTCGTTCGTTTAACTTAACTGAACAAACGAACGAACATGAACGGTAAACGAACGAAAATCTTTGTGTTCGTGTTCGTTCGTTTAGAAATCAGATGTGTTCATGTTCGTTCATTAACATGCTAAACGAACAAGCTAAATGAACATAAACGAACATTAATAAACGAACACTACTACTTGTCATTCAATTAACTATTACAAAACAATCACCATTCATTAATCATCATCATTTGAACAAAAAAAAAAAAAAAACAAATCACCATCATCATTTGACAAAAGTAAAAAGATAAAAATTTCAAATAAGGCAAAATGATGATGAAATTTAAATCTAAATAAATTCTAAAAAGTTAAAACTTAAATAAATATTATTTGAATTCAAACTAAATAAATAAAATATTATATATTAAATTTAATATATAAACGAACATAAACGAACGAACGTTTATGAACGTAAATGAATGAACGTTCACGAACATAAATGAACGAACCAGACTCTTGTTCATGTTCGTTCATTTAACTAAACGAACAAAAAAAATTGTTCATGTTCGTTCATTTATTAAATAAACGAACATAAACGAACTTCCAGCCGACCGGTTCACGAACTGTTCACTGAATGTTCGGTTTGTTTACAGTACTACCCACCACCACTATTATAATCAACGAACCAAATAGACATATTACAATAAATGACAAATTTTATTCCAATTATTGCCAACCAAACATATGATCAAATATAACGTTATTTATTTGTAAAAAAAATACGAAAAGGTGATAAAATATGTAAAGTAAAATTTAGAAAGAAAGGGAATATTGAAGGCACAGATTTCAAATCGTCAGAAAGGAGTCCATAAACGCAAGACACGACATATGTTTACTATTTGTGTTTGGGGAGTTGTTAAAGTATGTTTTCTCACTTCAAGGAACATGTTCCATAACCCCCTGCAACCCGACATTTCTCTTCATGTCACCCCAAATCAACTAATCACACAATTCCTTTTTTCTCCATTTTATCCCAATCAATTCTACATCTACATCTACATCTACATATACCAAATATTTCTACTAAAATCGAAGAGGCTTTGGTCACTCGTTTATCGTATGACTGCCTGCTCTACTGTAATATTATTGTCGGGTTAATAAAAAAAACTTCAATCCATGTTCGTGCATCCATCATGTACTTCTCACGTCATGGTTGTCTGGGCATGATTTTGATGTATTTCTAGAGCTGATATTTCACAGACATTATCAATTGTTTTTTCTAGACATGGAATTTCACTATTTGAAGAGGCGTCAAAAGAAGACGTTTTCTTTATTCATTTACACGAAGTCAAGATTTTGTTGTAAGAATATTGAATTGTAATCTTTAGTGTGATGTGAAGTAAGGGAAAACAACTTCAAAGGGCAATTTGCCTATGCCTTTTGTGGGTTGCTAACAGTTGTATCTAGGTTAAAGATATCTTAGCTGACGTGTGATGTTTAGGATGGTGGGACCTATCCTAGACTTAGAGTCTTACCAATCGCACTTATTTGAGGGATGCATGTGCAATCTCACATGTTACTCCGTTAGATCATTGCGTTCGTAGTCATGAATAAAAGAAAGATTAAATTACCAAATGTTCCTTTTCTTATCGTATCACCTTCCGCTTCCATATACGGTGTATGAATATTGAAGTAACAAGATAATTATTTGAGAACAATATCATGGGTGCATGAAAATAACACAGAGAAAACCCTAACCATATACCAAAATGATGATAGCAAGTTAGGAAGGTATGCCCCTATAAAACGTTCCTTTTGCCCTTTCCTTTCCTACCAATATTCTGAGCAACAAACCTCGCTAATGATAAAGTTGAACATCCATGTTTCCCAGTTTTAAAATGCATCTGATAGAGATGGTATCAAGTACCTTAATAAGACAATCTTTGATCCCTTCCCTAACCAATGTGGGATCTTACAATCCAATCCCCCATTGAGATTCCAACATCTTCGTTGACACACCAGTCCGGTTCCCGGCTCTAATACCATCTGTAAGACTGTAATATCTCAGGCCAACCGTACCAAAGATTGTGCGCTTTGTCCACACACCTAGACTCACGATTTCAAAACGCGTCTAACAGTCCCTTATAAGGCAACATTTGTTTCCTTCCCCAACATGTGGGATCTTACAGTCTTTGTGTTCACAAATAATGATGCTAACAATATAAAGGAGAGGTAGATTGTGTTGAGTGTATTGTATTGAGTTAGTGGATTAGAAAACGATACAACGAAAAAGGATGAAGAATGAACAGTGAATCATGAAGTTTTTTTTTATCTCGAATGTCATCGTTACTATGAGTTTGTCATTTGTTATAAACCGGTTCCTTAAAAACGCATCTATATATGGCTTGCAAAATTAACCGTATAAAAAGACATCATGCACTGACTTATATTAAGTAGTGGCATTACTAGTAGTATATCGAAAATGGAGATGAGAACACGACATCAAAAACATATCTGCAATGAAAAAAATACAATGGATTATTATAAATTTATTTAGTGAAATATGTACGTAGTCTATAATCAATAGGAAACGTAACTGAAATGATTGTTTATGTGTGACGATCTAAACAAAATAAAGTAAATGTCGTCCTTATGATAACTGTAAATCTCATTCTCAAGAAACCTAAAACGACAAACAAATGACGTATTGTAACAGTTCGTTTCAAACGTTACATGTTAGTTAATCTGTTTGTCGCATATCACCCGTTAGCTTCTATTTCATTAATCTAAAATCTATGTCAATATTTGTTATATATATATATATATATATATATATATATATAGATTCATACAAGAACATTAACCAAATAAGAGAAAAAGATAATTATCGAATCACATGTGATTTTACACTAAAATCACATGTGATTCACGCGACTTTAGCTGCAGCTTGAGGTTGTGGGCTACGTCACCTGCACACCCTTTTAACCACATACCATTGCGTTGACCATTAGTGTAGTGATTTGACTGTTTTCGTGTTATTACATTTAGTTATTGTTTTCATTTGAATTCGTGCTTTCTCTCTCTCTCTCTCTCTCTCTCTCTCTTTCTCTCTCTCTCTCTCTATATATATATGTATGTGTGTGTGTACTATACATATAAGCATGCTAAATGGTTAAGAGTTCAATTTTAAGAGGTACATCACTTTATGCATCAGGTACAAGTTTTGAAGCTAAACAACTTCCACGTTTCAAATTATTTTTAATTTTTAAGTTACACTTTACACCCTTATAATTAGTTTTTTAATTTACTTTATATCTCTTTCTTTTTTATTTTTCATTTTACACCATTATCATATTATCATACATAATCGTATATTAACTAAAATATATTAAAAAAATACGTTTAACTTTTTACAAATTATACCATTATAATCGTCTCATTAATGTCTTCAGAATGAGCCAAATATTGAATATTTTTCGATTTAATCTCATATTATTAAATAACATAAATACGTAGTGAATTATTTTTAAAACTTTCAATTTATACCTTTAGTTATCGTATTTAATTTGTTTATATTTCTTATTTTTTATTTCTATTTTACACTCTTAATTTACAAATTTAAAGTTGTAGAACCCATAATTTTAAATCTCCACATCCCAAGATAATATTAAAGATTAAATATTTTTTTTATTTTTAAATTACAATTTATATTCTTATAATTAGTTATATAATTTGTTTCATACCACTTACTTTTCCATTTTTTATTTTCCCTTTTTATCATATTAAAATAAATAATCGTATATGAACTAAAATATGAAATACATTTCATTTTTTATAAGTTATATAATCGTCTTATCAACACCTTTAAAATGAAGCAATATTGAATATTTTAAATTTTATCTTATTATTAATTATCATAAATATGTAGTGAAATATTTTTAAAACTTATATTTAATTTGTTTTATATTTCTTGATTTATACTTTTATCTATCTATACTATCTATATTATATTATAAAGTATGGTTAACGGTTATTATTGAATCTTTAATAGGTATAAATTTTGATCTATTATGTACAATTTTTGAATCTTTACAACCTCCACGTTCAATATGATAATTAATAATAAAATTATTTTTTGTTATTAAATT
>NC_037529.1:15255350-15256868 GCF_001531365.2 Cynara cardunculus var. scolymus | reverse complement strand
AAATATCGAATATTATTGAATTTAATAATATTATTAAATATGGATGTTTTTTAGTATCTTAATTTTTTATTTTTCATTTTACACCTTTATCTATCTATACTATATTATTTATTATTATTGTTGAATTTTAATTGTCATCTATGTATTATTTACAAGTTTCTAAAGCCCCCACCCCACCATCCCCTTCCTTTCCTTCATTTCTGACATTATAAAGTCGCACTATCTACAACATTCACTTATCAACTATTTTATGTTTTCAAGACGGTGTATGTTAAAGAGGCTAACCCAACAGAACAACTCGTGGACACGTAATCACAGCTGGGCGTCGAGGGGGTCGGGTGTGAGCCCGATGCTCCCGATGCCCCGTCGGCGTAGATTTTGATATTGGTTTATTTTGTTTATCTTTTATGTTGATGGTGCATGATGGCTGGTTAAAGTAGAGAAGCCTTATGCCCATTAGTTTTTGAAGAAAATAACCCCCTTTTTTGTTTCTCTCTTTTAAAACTTGTCATTTGTGTAGACTAAACTAGAAATCTAATACATAACTTTTCATTACATTCTCTGTGTAAAACTAACAAGTTTGTTTGCTCTCTCCCCTACACATCTTGTAAAACCTTGTAAAATTGTTGGCTAGAAATCGAAAATGTTGTATATTAAGGTTTAGTATCAAGTGGTAATATAGTTGGTGTGAGTGATATCATAGTTGGTATCACAGTGGTACCCCAATTGGTACTACATTGAGTATCACAGTGCATCTTGTATGTATTTTTGGTATCACAACGTGGATTGTCTGTATGTGTCTCTTAAATTTAGATTATGGATTTGATTTTGTTTTTAAGGTTTGGGTTAGTATCATAGTTGGTATCACAATGGTATCACAGTGACATCACAATGAGTATCACGTTGTGTATCTTTGTGATTACTTGGTACCGGCCGAAATAATGTTCACCGGAGGTCGGAGATCCGAGGTTGGAGGTCGGAGAGAGAAGTTTTTAAAATATCTAAAATGCCCTCCAATTATAACTCAAATTACCATAATTACTAATTTTCTAATTTAACCATTGATTTGTAATTGAGATTGGATCTCACGGTTATTACAAACTAATCAGTTCCTACTTGAATGGACCTATATATACACACACACACATGAAGGATCGTGTAAGAAGGATAGTTAAGATGAAAAACATTAGAAGAGATCTTCATCATTGGATGCATATTAGAATGAGATGCACCATATCAATCTCCGTATCAAGCATGATTCATGGATGTGTTTGAGATTAAAGATGATCAAATATTCAATTCTCTTCTTATAATTTTTAACCTTAAGTCTCCTTCTCATAACATATTTCTTATATATATATATATATATATATATACTAGAAGCGTACTCGCACAATGCAGCGAGGTACATCGTGAAATTTCATTTTATTCTTTATCTCAATCGATGTTATAATATGACTTTATGTGATTTTTAGAAAGCGATGATGTTTTTATTTTTGAATAAAATATATGTTTGAA
>NC_037529.1:15242132-15251915 GCF_001531365.2 Cynara cardunculus var. scolymus | reverse complement strand
ATCTTCAAACATATATTTTATTCAAAAATAAAAACATAATCGTTTTCTCAAAATCACATAAAGCCATATTATAACATCGACTGAGATAAAGAATAAAATAAAATATTAAAATCATGATGTATCTCGCTGCATTGCGCGAGTACGCTTCTAGTATATATATATATATTAGAGTAATGGTGCTAGTTGGCTTGAATTAAGAGAACATTTAAATTATTTTTAATTTTGTAATCTTAAAACATACACCTTCTCCAATATCATACTTTCACAGAATGTAAATAATCTTAAAAAAATATTTATTACCACAAGTTGAAGTATATACATATTATAGAGTCGTATATTAAAATCGTCTAAAACTTTAACCGCCCCACCCCCACCCCCTCCCACCCCTAATAAAAACGCCATGGAAAGCCTAAATCATAGCAACATTTGCACCATCAATCCATCATCATCGTCATCATCAAATGAAAACAACACTGCACTGAAGAAAGAAAAGGAAACACACATTTTCACCCTCACTATGTGTAGTCCAGACACCACCTTTTCCATGAACATTTCTGATCCACCACCACCCAAACCCCAGGAATCTTGTCACCATCTTCCTACACTTTCAGAGATCATCCATGAAAGCAGAGCACTGTTTCAGCTCTCGGCTCCCATCGCCTTGACTGCTCTCATCCTCTACACGCGCTCCATACTCTCTATGTTGTTCCTCGGCCATCTCGGTGACACTGAGCTTGCCGCCGGATCATTAGCCATAGCTTTCGCTAACATCACCGGCTACTCTGTTCTTTCCGGCTTGGCTCTTGGCATGGAGCCGCTCTGTTCCCAAGCTTTTGGGGCCCAGCGCCGTCACCTTATATCCCTTACGTTACATCGGACCGTTATCTTCCTACTTGTTGTCTCCATACCCATTACATTTCTTTGGATTAATACGTCATCAATTTTCATTTATTTACATCAAGACCCTAACATCACACGTTTGGCTCGCACCTATCTCTTCTTCTCCATACCCGATTTGCTATCCAACTCATTTATCCACCCGACCCGTATTTACCTTCGGGCTCAAGGCATCACTTACCCCCTTACCTTTGCATCACTCGTCGGTACCATCGTCCAATTGCCGCTAAATTACATGCTGGTTTGGCGGCTCCAACTTGGTGTGGCGGGCGTGGCCGCCGCGTCCTCCATGTCGAATTTTGTTGTTTTGGTGGTGTTGGTGGTTTATGTGTGGTGGGCTGGGTTGCATTTGCCTACATGGTCTAACCCAACCCACGAATGTTTAACCGGGTGGGGACCGTTGATTCGGCTGGCAACGCCGAGTTGTGTTTCGGTGTGTCTTGAGTGGTGGTGGTACGAAATCATGATCGTGCTCTGCGGCCTCTTGGTTGACCCGCAGGCCACCGTTGCATCTATGGGTGTGTTGATTCAGACGACTGCATTATTGTATGTTTTTCCATCGTCACTTGGGTTTGCGGTTTCGACCCGGGTTGGAAACGAGCTCGGGGCAAACCGGCCCGAAAAAGCCCGAATCTCGGCATTTATATCCATATCTTTAGCTGGTCTTATGGGCTTATCCGCAATGATATTTGCAACATCAACGAGAAAAACATGGGGTCAAATGTTTACGAACGATTCAAATATATTACGGTTAACATCTCTCGCCCTACCTATTATCGGGCTATGCGAGCTCGGGAACTGTCCGCAAACAGTTGGGTGCGGGGTTGTTCGTGGGATTGCACAACCCACCACTGCAGCCAACATAAACCTTGGGGCATTTTATATGATCGGAATGCCTGTTGCTTTGGGTCTCGGGTTTTGGTTCCGGGTCGGGTTTGTTGGGCTTTGGCTGGGCTTGCTTTCGGCCCAAGTTTGTTGTGCTGGTCTGATGTTGTATGTGGTGGGGACAATAGATTGGGAACACCAAGCAAAGAAGGCAGAGACGTTAACATGCAACGAGGGTGCAGACGGAGCAACACCACATGAAAACGAACCACGGCCGAACCGGATAATTATGACGACATAAAGAGATTTTAGGAATTAAATTATCTAATAAGTTTTAACCGTATTTAGTTTAATCGTGGTTAAAGTAAAAAAATCGTACTACCCTATAGTATTTGGATTTTTGGCATCATATGTTATAAAAAGATTAAGGAGCCGTGTACCTAAATGTTTACTCGGTAAGTGCTTATCGATATGATTCAACATTATAATTTATTTTTATACGTATGAGTTTAGTACATTAAAACATATCGAATGCAACAAGTTACTGAGTAAGTGTTTACCTGGGTAAAAGTCGTCATCCTTACTTACCGGATAAGACTCTCTATCTTTTTCATTACTCTTACCCGGTAAGATTCTTGGTCTTTCTCATGTTTATCTGATAAGAAAATTTATCCGATAAGTAAGTATTTAATACACGGCCCATAAAAAGAAATTGTTTAGTCCTTATTTTATTGTATAACCGACAATATAGTAAACTGTTTGTATTGTGATATTTCATTCCCAAAAAGTGTTGTCAAAACCTAAAAAGGTGACCAAAAGGGTATACTTGTCCATTCATATTGCTGAGATAGTTTTCTACATTAAATATTAATTTATATTTTTGAAATTATGAGTTTCATAGTGTGAAGGTCAAGGGTGTGATATAGGGTCATAAGAAATCTTTACTATTGGATCAATAGCAATGAGATGTATTGAGATATATCAAACTAATTTTCGTACTAAGTGAAATTTATGGAGTCGGGGTGAGATTAAAAATGATCACGGGTCTAGATCTTTCTTACGTTTTTTATCTTATCTCCTATTCTTAAATGATCGTTCGTCTATATGTATATGTATATATATAGACGAAATATCATATGAGAAAGAGAGTTAAGATGAAAACCATAAGAATGGATCTAGACCGTTGATCACCTTTCATCTCAAAGCGACCCATGAATCGTGCTTGATACGGGATTGATTCGGTATATCTCCATGCATCCATCTCGGTGCATCTCATCTTAATGTGCATCCAACAGTGGAGATCATTTCTTACGCTTCTCATCTTAACCCTCCTCTCACTGGAACCCATCCTTGTATTATACATAGGGAAATGTTCATTTAAGAAGTAGTAAGTATTTGAGAAGTAATGAAGTGATTCTAGCCCTTCATCTGGTCAACATTTGCGGCTGTGACTGTGAAGCACCAGATAATTCTTCTCATTGATATGCGGAAGATAGATGGGTAGTTTCATAACTTTACAAATAGGCAACAAACAGGTTCATATGTGAACTTGCGTGATTCACATATGAACTATACTTATGGAAATGATGAAGGTTCATTTATTATATTTTGAATATTTATGAAAGATGATTAAATTTCATTAATTATGATCAATACTTCATATTATGAAATAATATATATATATATATATATATGAAACCAAATATTCGTTAAACTACTAGATGGATGGTTGATATTGATTTATATGGTTTGTATTTGCTTGAGACTCTCTCTCTCTCTCTCTCTCTCTATATATATATATATATATATATATATATATATATATATACATACACACACACACACTTGGGTCATGTGAGAACATGTTTTCGTGAGATCCGTGAGACTATAGATTAACACTAAACTTTCATAGGAAAACACTGTGAAGTTAAACCTTTATAACGTTTTTGCTATGAAGTTACCTTCACAATATTTAGAGTGAAGATTCAGTGTAATTTTTGTGATCTTCTCAAAAATAGACTGGTATCATAAGAATCTAAAATGAACTCTCTCTCTCTCTCTCTCTATATATATATATATATATATATATATATATTCCCTTTCGGTGAAAATGAAGTTTTTGAAAATGTATAAAATAAAAATTTAATGTTGATGTATGCGACATGAAAATAGAGGGAATTAGTGTATCTGAAAGATTATAGATATATCATTATTTTATTTATTGTCTAAATTTCACGTTTCATTTTTATCCCTTCAATAAATTGAAGATATATTATTCTTTTATTATATATATATATATATATATATATATATATATATATAGGGTTTATTTCAAATACAACCTATCGCATTTGTACAACCAATGCAACCTAATAAATTGAAATAATTATGGAAATGATTAGAGTTCATTTATTATGATTTAAATATTTATGGAAGATGAATACGGTTCATTAATTATGATTAATACTTTATATTAGGAAATAATCAAAACATCTATAAAATCACATATTAATCAAATGAAATGGACGGTTGAGATTGAGTTGTATTGGTTGCACAAATGACAAGGGTTGTATAATAACCAACCTCTATATATATATATATAATTTAACTTTTTATCATCTTTAGATTCACGTCATTAATGAAAAAAGGAACAAACAAATTTTTTGAAGTACAACATATTTTTGTTATTCAAAATAAATTTAGAAATGAGCATGGAAAATATGGTAGGAGACAAAGACATGAGGATTAGGTGTTGTAGGGGTTAAACTAGTTTTCTACAACATCATCATTACATCCTAAACTAACCCATCATAATTTGTCTTCAAAAAACCAAACTATAGATCGATAGGTGGGGGATATATAAATGTAGGGGTAACAACTTCTTTTGAGTCGTAACCTTTTTGAGAACTAGTGTATCATGTATTATTTATATTAGTTTTTCATTTATAGATAGAATTTAATGTAGTGATTAACATATGTTTGTTTTACAATGTGTTTGTTTCACATGTACTCGATTCACAATGTGTACCTTTTTGCCGTGTTTGTGAAACAAAAGGTATATGTAAAAAATTTCATATTGTGAACCGAATACATATGAAACAAACACATTATGAAACACATATATGTTAATCAATAAATTAATTACTATACTTAAATGAAAAAAAAATTAGTTTAACAAAACCTTAAGACGGAAGTTCTCATGGATTTCGCAAATTTTGAGTTTTCAAATGATTAAGCCCCTATATATAAGGTAATTATTTGAGGATGTAAGATCCCAACTTGAGAACAATTTGAGAAAAGTCCATAGAAATGTAGATATTCAAGATTTAGATTGAGATTAGAGAAAGATGATAAACATGAACATGATGAAAACTGGTCAAATTCATTTATTCATTAAAATATAAAAATACAAAGCTATCTCAATTTTTTAGACGACTCTCATGTAAAATGAAATAAAATGAACAACCCTAAAATCTCATCTCATGACACCTATATTTAGGGTCATTTACAAGACAAATAGCCCAAAGCTCATAAACTCCCTAAAAGCCCAAAGTACAAATCTTTATAAAACATTCATAAAATTAGGGCCTAATTTTATCTATCACTCTCCCCCTTATTTTATAAAGAAAGCATCATCATATAAACTTCCCCTTTCTTTAGTTAGTAGCTCTTATGTGCCACTCTTCAAGACTTCAAGGTGTTACAAGCTCCCCCTCAAATGTAGGCTCATATCCTTGAAAAACCGAGACAATTTGCACTTTTTGTCCAGCTTTCATGACTCAATTTCATCGTTGTTTTTGACCATCAAGGAGCCTGATTGAGAAAAATATAAAACATGCACATTAAACTCTAGCCATTTAGCTTATTAACAAGCTTTGATTTAACATTTTGAATGAAAATCGAGTGAGTTGTGCAAGTTTTCCCTCAGCTGTGCAAAACGGTCGTCAAAACAGAAAATTTGACTCTTCAAAACTCGTTGACTAAACATTAAGCTCCAAACTATAGACTTGAAAAATAGAGGAGAGATGACATAAAATATGTCACAAATGTAGCTTGAATCAATGAAGAATGGACAAGCGAACACCATTCTGAAATCGGAAGGAGGACGAGTGAAAAGCAATGCTTTCGGTCCAACACCGTTTTGCAGACTTTGACAGTGATTTAGGCATATTCTCTCATGGAATTTGAGAAAACTCAAAACTTAAAAGTCGTGCATATGTGTTTTAGCATTCCAATTCAACTGGAATCATGAATTTTGAAGCTTCGAGGTGAAAGTTGTATGCAAAAATCTACAGTAGTACAAAGCTGACAACAAGATTTTAAAAGATCGGGCTATGGGTTGTGGTTCACATTGAGCTCTGGTCGATGTGACCTCTGGTCCATGAGAGCTCTGGTCTGTCGAGAGCTCCGGTCCGTTGAGAGCTCTGGTCCATCACGAGCATATGTAGAACACAATTACGTATAGAGCTCTGGTCCATATAACCAGAGGTTTTGGTTCATTGAAGCTGATCATACCTCTTTATGATTTGAGGCTATCTACGGTTCTTCTTGGGTTTTTCTCTGGTCCATTATGAACAGAGCTCTGGTCTCTATAACTAGAAACTCTGGTCTACCTCTGGTTCCCCTTCTGGTCTACCCTCTAGTGTTTTTTTATTGATACACGAATCAACATAGAAGGTTTTTGTCCAACAATTTTACACCAACTTTCACACTAAATCCGATTATGATATTTGGAAATAGGTGTTTTATACATTGAATAATCAATCCACATCATTAATCGTGTGACTTGTGATGATTAGATTCTAGCAAATGAGCATATCTTAGTTCATTAGAGGACCTGAACTATAGTTCGTGAGTGATTCAACACGATGACCAATGTTCTGTAATATAAGCTTTAGAGCATATATTTATGGCCTACTTTTGTGTTCTGCCATGATCAATGGAAGTCGGGTCTCCTTTCGTCATCATAGATCTGTTTTGCACCTTATAATCCTCATTTGGAATATGTGAACTTTGGGATTTGTTCAAGATTTTAAATTTTCACATTGTTAGTTATTTGCATTATTTATAAACTATTTGGACTCAGTAGGCATCAAGCCTAACAAGTTTTCTTAAAATGACATGTATATAAGGATATCTTAGTTGTGGTGCTCTGAAGGTTTGAGCAGAATGATTGGATACCGGTAGAGGCACCTTTTGGGATTTATGGATATTGTCAGTGGCATTATTTTATCAGGATTCTTTTGATGAAGATAGTGACACTCGTTCATAATATGAACTTAGAATAATTTAGATTAGTAGATTGTTATTTATTCTCTATTCCTGTTGATCCTCTCTCTCAGTGATTTGATGATAATCTTTTTTCTCTTTCACGTTGTATTTGTGTTTCTGTATTTTCAGTTCCAGCGATCTTCACTGAGTATGTTCAGTGATCTGAAGAACTTGCATTGTAAATCTATCAGAGACGACAATACTTCAAGAAGACAACACTCACACCAAAGAACCTTCAGCAAACGTCGAGGACTGAAACTGAAGATTAGAAACCGGCGAGTACGTGATCTGAAGCGGTATTCAGTGATTACAAGCCTGTCTATATATGTGTTAAGACTGCTCTAGCTTCAGCGAATGATGATGAGACCTTCAGGTCATTCCAGCATTCAACGATCAAAGGAAGCTTGCTTAGCACGATTGTTGTTGTCTTGTCCTTATGCACACAAAGAACAAACCCATACCCTTACAAAAGTTAGTACGGTACGGAGCCGATTAGTCGACTCTTTGTCCACCAACTTCAGGTAAGGATGTCTGCTCTGAAATAGTGCTTTTGTACTATTCACTGTAGCAAAGGACAAGCCTTTCTCTTAAGGTTTGACACGCACTCTAAACCTACCATATTAAATGATCATTTAATGCACTGAGTATAAATAGAAGTGTTTCTTCTCCATGCAGAGAGCGCGCATCTCTCTCTAACCTTATTCTTACTTCAAGCATCTTCTAGCTTAAGTAAAGGATCTTTCTTTTAGCAACTTCTTTTCTTGTAATTGCTAAAGCTTTGTGTGTAACCAAAGATTGTTTAGATAGGTTTTTATTACCTTATCTTTCCGCAAACAATCTTGTAAAATCTGTATTGATCTTCTCTATCAATATATATTTTAAATTTGAAAATACTGTGTTTGTATTCATCCCCCCCCCTTCTACAAATTGTTTATTTTGTTGTAGACCCTTACGGGACCAACAAGTGGTATCAGAGTAGTGTTTTCTTTCTTTCCTTGTGTTTGGCTAATTTTCTGTATTAATTTACCTCTTCTTAGATAACTTACTGCTTACAAATGGCTTTACAAATTACAAACACACACACACAAAAGATAATGGCTCTCTAGCCAAACCTCCCCAGTTTGTTCGTGACAACTTTAGTCTCTGGAAGAACCGGATGCCCCTCTTTCTTGAAGGTGTGGATCCTGAAATTCCACATTACATAGAAAATGGACCATATATTTCATTTGCTATTGTTTCGGCTGTTCCAGAAACAGTTACGACTGCTGCGATTCCAGAACGGCAGATTCCAAAGCTTCCAGATCAGTGGAGCGATGAGGACAAGAAGAAAATAGCTATAGACACGCGTGCTCGGTCTATAATAGCTATGTCTCTTCCTGATGAGATCTATCACTCAGTGATGAAACTCAAAACTTCTAAATCCTTCTGGGATACACTTTGTGTCCAATATGAAGGAACCACTCAGGTTCAGGAGACTAGAAAGATCAATCTAGTAAGACAGTATGAAAGCTTTCTCTGTGGAAAGACTGAGACGCTGTCTGAAGTACATCAAAGATTTAATTGCCTTCTTATTAATCTTAGGGCTGTCGGTAGGGAATATTCTAATTCTGAAACCTTGACTAAGTTCCTAGAATTCCTTCCTGAGTCTTGGGACACCTTTTCCATGTGTCTCAAGATGTCAAACGACATGTCCACTCTTTCTCTTTCTACCTTATACGGGATTCTGCTTAACCATGAGCAATCTCGTCAGCTGAAAAGAAATCTTGTATAAGAATCCAGGGAAATGAAAAGCTCTCCTTTAGCTTTGATCTCTGAAACTTCTCCAGTTGAAACTTCTACTCCTTTTGTTTCTTCTCTACCTCCCGTGGTCATCACGGAAATAGATTCTTTTGAGGACATTCCAGAATCTGATTTAACAGATTTTGATGAGTCCTTGGCACTCTTGACTAAGTCATACAGGAGGTTCGCCAGCAAGAGCAATTTCCGCAGATCTTCTCAGCTATCCCTAAGGGAGAAGCCAAAGTCTAAAAGAATAGACAAGGCTTCAGCTGTCTGCTACAATTGTCCCCGGCCTGGACATTTTGCAGTTGAGTGCAGATCTAAGAAGACTGCAACGCCATCTTCTAAAGCTTCCTCCTTCTTCAGGACCAAAGATGAAAAATACTTAAAACTGAAGGAGAAATACAAGAAGATGAAGAMYAACCARCGAAAGGCTAAAGGCCTTATTGCTGAAGAGCATGACTGGGCTGAATCATCTGATGAATCATCTTCAGACGAAGAAGATAAAGCTTATGTCTGCCTGATGACCATTGATGCTGACGAAGGATCTTCTAAAGCATCTACCTCATATGAGCCATCTTCTTTTACTCCGGTATGTATCCTGAATGAACCTTCTTCTAGTCTTTCTGCACTRGATACGCTRAHGGTTGACCTTTACAATGCCCTCAATGGCAAATCAAAAGTTGAGATGCTTAATGTTGATCTTCAAGAGCAATTGAAGATTTGTCATTCTAAGATCAAAGAACTGACCTCTGTTGAGGAAAATCTTAAAGATCAGGTTATTGTAAACCAAGCCATCACTGTTGAACGTGAGAAAGCTGTTGTTGAGTGTGAGCGAGCAATTGCTAAACTCAAGGCTGAGAAAGCTACCATTGAAGGGTGGTGCATAGCTTCCCTCAAGGCCTCTGAGATCATTAACGCTCAGATCCCGGCCAAGAATACGACTGGTCTAGAATTCTCCTATGATCAGGAAGAATGTGTTAAAGACAGGTCCATGCTTAAATTTGGTAC
>NC_037529.1:15239999-15242032 GCF_001531365.2 Cynara cardunculus var. scolymus | reverse complement strand
ATGCTCCGCCAAGGCGATCTTGATGCGAACTTCCTTTACCTCCAGGCGGATGTTCAAGAAGTTCAGAGTCAGCTCCAGACTCTCCAAGAAGCTGTTCACGCCAACAACGATGCCATTGTTGTTCTTCACAGCATGGCTGATGATGCTCAGGCGATAGCTGATCAGCAGACTGGTCTTCTTCAACAAATCCTGGATGCTGTCCGTCAACCAGCTCCAGTGATTGTACCTTCCTTCTCTGTCGATGATCGTGCCTAGCTCCATGAGATGTGTGAGGCAACGACAACTCTAGCCAATGCTTTGCAAAGGCTGGAGGAATCCATGGTTCTCCAGCGTCAGCCCTTGGACGAACTTTCTGGCCAATTATCTCGAGTCTTAGCCAGAGAGGGGGAGATGAGGTCCAACGCTGGTGAATCATCTGATGCTGCTCCTACAGCTTCTCAGGCTGTTGGCCCAGAATGAGCTTCAGTTGCAGTTGAAGCTGAGGCTCTCGAAGCTGAAGCAGTTGCTGCTCCTGTAATCACGTCCACCGAAGCTGCTCTAGCTGAGGTTGACGAAGCCATCCCTAGGGATGATGTCCATACCATCACTGCTGTTGGTGATGATGATGATGTTGATGAGGATGAAGAAGATGATGATGAAGACGATGATGAACCTGTCATTCCAGACACCAGAGATGATCTAGATGGTGATGACGACGATGATGATGAAGATGTGTTTACCATTAAGTTCCAGAAGCCATCAACCGTCACCAAAGGTGTTGCCCTCGGGGACTCTGCATCCCAGGGGGAGCAAAGGCAAGGTGAATCGACTCCATCAGGGAACCAGGACCCCAAGTCGAAAGGCAAGACGGTCGCTGAAGGTACTTTTCAAAAGCCCTCAACAAACCTTGTTTGAAGACTCTACCTCTCAGGTAGTGATCACTTCAAAATATCAACTTCATATCCCATCAACAACCTGCGATCGACTGGAGTGGGTATCTGATCAACCCAGCTCTTTTGCTCCAACAGACTAGCAGATGTCTCAGCTAAAGGAGTCGCTCAACCAGACTAGAGTAAAAATTTCTGTTCGTACCTCTAGTGGTGGTGAGTTTGACTTCCTATCTGAAGTTGAAAGACTCGAGGCATTAAGGGCTGAAGAAAAGCTAGAGCTTCAAAAGAAGCAGACTGAAGACAGCTTAAAGCTGGCCAAGTCACTAGCTGCTAAATTCCTTCCTAAGAAAAAGTCCAAGAAAACGGTGAATCCTGTCCAAGCCCAAGCTAGACTTCTTTCAATGGCAGAAGCTGAACGCAAGAAGAAGCTGAAGCTAGAGAATAAGGATAAGCAATGGAGCAAAGCAAAATTGAAAAAGAGACTCAGTCTCTGCCCAATCATCAGCGTCAGCATCAGCGGATGATCTAAAGACGGTGGAACACTGGTCTCAATGCTCATCACCWGGGACAATCTTGATGCCGTTACCGAGTACCCTTCCTACCTTGGCCGCTATGGATACAGCGAATCGATGGAGATCAGACAAGTCATTCAGCAATCCAAGTCGAGACACAAGACACTTATCGAGGACACCATCAACGAGCTCATCAAAAGGATGTCCAGGTATGTCAAGGTCCCTGACCGGCCAACTCTGAAGAAAGGTAGGAAGAAGAAACTAAAGCTCTCTGATCCTAATGATGGACCATTCCTAAGGAACGAACATGAAACAAGGTTCTCCTTAGATGAAGTCCTGAAGGGTCATATGAGTATAGACATTTTTATGTTGAATCTTGACTTGCCAGATAAGGGTCCCTATACACCCAACTCTGTGCATTTTAAACCTGAGTTAGAAGTTATATTCATTGACTATGAAGGTGAAGTCAGATTTTAGAGAATGTCAGAGCTACATCTATGTTCAATGGATCACTTGGTTTATCTCTTGCTCTGGATAGATGATAGCATGCCTGGAAGAGTCGTCGATCTGAAGATACGAAGAGAATTCCTACGTCGAAGAAACCTTGGTGAAAATGTACCTGATTACATAGATCTAAGTGTTCTAGAATAAG
>NC_037529.1:15227038-15238819 GCF_001531365.2 Cynara cardunculus var. scolymus | reverse complement strand
GATCTTCTCTATCAATATATATTTTAAATTTGAAAATACCGTGTTTGTATTCAACCCCCCCTTCTACAAACTGTTTCTCTTCTTGTAGACCCTTACGGGACCAACAATTCCTTTGGGTTGTAAATGTTTCACAACTTCCCCATCTTGGGTGATTTTCATTTATATAAGTATTTATTCTGTATCGGCTTTACAGTTTAAAGTTACTCCTATTTTAGGGTGTTACAACATCATCAATGTGGCGAACAACAGGCTTAAAGATTTTGCAGCAGATTTTATTTCCAATTCAGTGAAATGAGGAGCATGCAAGGGCAATGGTAAACTCATATTAGAGATGGCCAAATGAGCCCAGCCTGACTCGCGACCGGCAGAGGACCGGGACCGACTTAGGATCAACTCGACCTGGGACCGATTAGGACCGCCGATTAAGGACCAATTATATCTTTCATCCAAAAACAAGGCCTGGGCCAGAACCGACCCGATTTTTTTTTCAAAAAAATGTATTTTGATATGTATTTCTAACTTTCTAAGTGTATTTGATTGAAAATCAAATTACAAATTTACAATAAAATATATTTTTAGTGGATTTAAATGAAAATCATTATAAAACTATAATAAAACGTAATTTTTAAGTCAATGAAACGTATTTTTTAAGTTTATTTGATTGACCTAATTAGATATTTTAAAGTGTATTAGAATAACATTAAAGTAATTTTTAAAAATTTAACAAAATATATATATATATATATATATATAGAGAGAGAGAGAGAGAGAGAGAGAAAATGTTTTTTAAATATATAATCGGTTTGGGCCCGGCCCAGGACTGGGACCGAGACAGGTTACAAGAACCCTTAACCGGGCCTTAGTACTTTCGACGGGATCGGAACCGGTCCCAGTCTGGATTGTTAATGTTTCAACCTAGGACTGGGTTTTTGGCCATGTCTAACTCAGATATATTCATGAATAAGGAGGAGAAATAGGCACGAGAATGACCCCCGACCTGTCTGGAACCTGGTCCACCTCGTCCCGGTCGAAGACGACTAATCCCCGTCAAACCAGGGATAGGGATCGGGACAGGTCTCCTACTTTGTCTCAAACTAGGGATGCAAACAGGGACGGTATTGCATTCCCCGCCCCGCCCTATACCCGTTATATACATTAATTAATAATTAAATATATATCATTTATTTCCACTAAATCGACAATTCATAATTTCTTATTTCCTAACTAGGTTAAGAATCTAATATTGTTATTTCTTTATGTTAGTATGTAATATTTTGGATCTCAAGTCAAAATACAATTAAGCTATATTTTTTAGATATTACTCGATATGGCTTTGGATATTACTCGATATGGTTTTGGTACATGTGACGTTAAGTTATTTTTTTATTAAATTTTTTTGGTTTTAGCTTATTAAATATCATATGACGTTATGATTTTCATTTTTGTATTAAATTAAAATTTTCTTTTAATTTTAGGTTTATTGGAAATTTGTGAAATTTAAAATTTTTTGGTATCTCAAATATTCGAATTAAAATAGCTTATGTAAACAGGAAAAAAATCTTCATTTCTTATTGGGGATCCCCGTTCCCCATTTAGGATGGGGATGGGAATGTGATCATATTTTCCGGCGGCGATGGAGACGAGGATAGAGATGAGGGGCTAGGGACGGGGATAGGGATTGAAGTCCCTGTCGGAGTTTCTATATACCGGCGGAACTCGGATATTTGAGATCCACTTAGTAATGTTGGCAAACCTAAAGTTAGCAGTTGTGGCCACTTTATGATAGGACCGTAGCCGCATTCCAACATGACATAGTTTCGAGAGAAAGAAACTACAAAAGGGTTCTTTTGTGACCTGACCTGTCAACCATTTTGTTACTATCATACTCCTGGGAAAAGCTTACATCCACACTTGCTTTTTATATCTTGTTATTAATTAATCTCGAAAAGCACCAAACTCGCTCAAAATATTTTCTTCTCTAACTGAAATCGATGTATTCTCAACTTAGTACTTGAAATTTTGAAGTTCAATCTTTGTGGATACTGTCTCGGTATTTTTACCACTTTATTACTTGAAAGTGATCATAATAATCAATGTGCACTTACATTGCTATCGTGCCATATTTGTAGGTACACACATCTGCTATCAATTGAATACTTGGATTTCACCCTAAAATTGAGTGTTTTGGTCATTGGATTTTCATGTGAAAATGATGAATCTTGGAAAGTGTTCCATTTGGAATTAAACATATCTTCAATTAAGGAGTTGTTTAAAAGCAATATTTTGGTTCTACTTTTCTGTGTTTATACTATAAACTGTTTGGAATCACTAGGCTTTTAGTTTAACACTTTTTCTTGTCGACATGTATATCAAATAATAGTATGACTGAGTTGCGTTTGGAGCTTTGTAGAGGTTCCTAATAGGATGAGATTAGAGACGCCATCCAGTTTTGAAGATAATATATTTGATAGTTTTTAGTAGTTAGATAGTCGAGTCTAGAACTTTGATACATGTCTTGTTCTCCTTCTTTTGTAAACTTTGAGTAACCTTTCTTGAAGGAAAATGAAGATTTAAATTATCTGATATTTTTAAATTTAGGGATATTACAGCTGATACTACGAACATGAATATCTTGTCTCTTCTACTGAAAATTTGTTATATGCTCCTCCTAATGAAGGCCACCTGAGATACATCTCTCTCTCTCTCTCCTGTAAATTTCTTTTCAAATTAAATGTATTTCCATGTACAAGATTTTTATGTACAATCGCATGCCTCGAAACATAACTCAATAGAAATTATTCACGAACAAAACATCTTTCTAATAAATCTTCCCTAGTGTTGTTTTGTGGATTTCTTATTGGGAATTGACCCAAATGACTATATTCCACAACCAAATTGGCCTCCTAACTATTTGTCTCCCGACTTTACCCCAAAGTCACTAGGTCCGCAATACTCACCCCTTGAACGACAAAATTCTCAAGTTTTTTTGGTCCAGGTCCATAATCACATGTCCGTAATTATTACGGATTCTGCCAAAACCCTTTTTTCTTGAAAATTTTGATAATTAATATTATGCGGGAAAATGGGTTTTGGGATCGAATCCATAATAGTTGCGGACCGATGGCTACGGACCTGGCCCAAAAACGTTGATTTTTTTGTCATTCAGTGGGTCCGCAATAATTCTGGACCTGGGTATTATGGACCTAATGATTTTTTATTAGAGTCTGGAAAGAAGTAGTTAAAAAAAATTAATTTAGTTATGTAATATGCATTTAAGTAAATTTCCCTTTCTTATTGTGCCATATGACTCCTCAGTGGACACCAACTGACATCCAAAATAAGATAGGACATGAACACCTATATCTTTTTAAAAGCAATAAAAGCATCTTATAAACACATTTGAAACTCACATTTGTTATTGGTTTGGCTTATGCTACAATGACGTTTAGGTTCTTGTACTCTTTTCTATAACCCAACAACAGATGTTTAGTTCCCTAACAAAATCAGTCATAAACCGAGTCGATCCTAAATCAGTTCCAATCCTAAGTGGTTGGAGTGTGATTATCTACCAGGTCCCGATTCTTACCAAGAATCCTAAGATTGATCCTAGACCCAGCATCCGGTCCCGATCCTTCATAACTTTCCCCAAATTAGGTCTCAGGCTTGACACGGTTTTTGAAAATATTATTTATAATATTTTTTACAAAAATATTATATAAATCTTTATAATTAAGATTTTCAAAAAACTGAGCATTGAAATACAATTTAAATATTACGTTTCAATGGAAAATTTTTAAAAAAAAAAAAACTTATATTATAGTTTATAGTAGAGATGGCCAAAATCCGGTCCCGGGCTGGTTCCAGTTCCTCTCCGGTCCCGGTTCCGATCCTCCGGCGGTTACGGGCCTGGCCGGGCCCATTTGACCATCTCTAGTTTATAGAAACTTGAAAAATGGATCACGTTTTCAGGCCCATGTATAGTTTAAGAGCTTTAAAGCTTGCTCCACTTTCTACTTTTTGGGCTTTTACTTGTACCAGGCCAACCCAACTGAATTCATATTAATCTTAACTTGGGCCTCCATAAAAAATATATTTAAATACCACACTTTGGCCCATAAATCTCATCACTAAAACATAAACACTTCAATATCTGATTTTGAAAACACAATTTGTTTTCTATTTTATTTTCTTGAAATACATTTTAAATACTTAATTAAAGATTAAATGTTTCTATTAAAGTATACTAGAAGAGTATTCGTGCAATACAGCGAGCCATATCTCGATTTTATTGTTCTATTTTATTATTTTTCTTTGTCGATGTTATATTACGATTTTATGTGTTTTTAAGAAAACAATAATGATTTTAATTTTGAATAAAATATAAATTTGAAAATATTATAAAATTTTAAAAAAAGATATATGTCAATGTTAATATCAAATCAACCATTTAAAAGTTCTCATTTTTTATGTAATTTTTTTAATTTATTTATTTTATTATAATTTAATTTAAGTTTAATAATGAAATAATTTATTTGTGGTTTAATAATATAACATTTTATAAATATAATAATTAAGTATTCTGTTAGAACTCAATGATTATCCTAGTTATATTTCAGATTTTTTATATTTAAAATGAGATGTTTATCATCTATTTGATTATGTTTATCCGCAGTTAGTTACACGAATTCAAACATAAAGCTTTAATAAGTTGTACTTATGCACAATTTACTTGTAATCTTGARTTTTAAGTAATATACATTAATAAACAGTACTTCATGCATAAAAAATGGTTTTTAAGAGTTTTTGTCAAATACTTTATAATGTAGTATAGATATGCAATATTAAACAAGGTGAAGTACAATATGCAAAGGAGGGTTAAGATGAGAAGTATAAGAAGAGATCTGGATCTTGATCACCTTTACTCACTCATGAATCACGTTTGATATGGGGATTGATCCAATGCATGTAAACTAATATGCATCCAAAGGTGGAGATTACTTCTTACGTTTCTCATCTTAACTCTTCTTTTCACCATAACACAACCCTATCAAATAATGCATTTACTTTGAAATATATAATTACTTATCATATGTTTTTGTCAAATAATAGCACAGGTCCCATCATCACAATAATTAAAACTGTAGAAGCATTTAGAAACTTCAATTGTCAACACATTTTCAATGATTTCAGTATTATTTTTTATCTGAAATGACATAAATTGTTTGTATATGACCTTAGATGAATTCAACAGTATATTTCATGGCAATCAACTATTTATTTGACATATGTGTCATTTAAAATGTCTATATATGAAGTTATATGAACAAACTACTATACTTGATAAACAGTTCATTAATTAAGGAAATTTATAAAAATAACCGTTTTACACAATCTTTTGCCATAAAATAACCCACATTTTAGAGGTTTTGCCAAAATAACCATCCGGATCGCCCCCGTACATAATGGGGGCGATCCCCTTAAAAAAGTAAAATCGGCGATCTCCAAAAATCAACGTCAAATCGGCGTCATAGAGTTGTCATATCATMAAAAACCKTGAAATCAGATATAATGTCTGATTTTTTCTCCAAAAATCAACTAAATATTTTTTTTTTCGTAACCACAATTATCATCCGGTTATTTTATAACGAAAAACCGTGAAATTTAAAATTAAAAACAAAAAAATAGAGGTCAAATTTCGTCAATCAGATATTATATCTGATTTCCGAAACACAAAACAGAGAAAATTAATTTTTACGTCTCCATAATTATAAAGATTTATTTTTAAATCTTTTCCTCATGAAATTTGGTTTTAAAAAAGTTAAAAAAATACAACTTCAATTTAAAAAAAAAAAATTCACGGGTGAACAGTACGGATCGCCCCCGTGAATAGTATGGATCGCCCCCGGGCGAGGTCAAACACGGTCAACGATGTGAACAGTAATCTCGACTTTTGAGGAATTTTTTTTTTACTTTTTTAAGGGGATCGCCCCCATTATGTACGGGGGCGATCCAGGTGGTTATTTTGGCAAAACCTCTAAAATGTGGTTATTTTGTGGCAAATGATTGTGTAAAACGGTTATTTTTATAAATTTCCCCATTAATTATGACAAGAAAATTTCCATTTTACCCTTTGTATCTTTAAAAATGTGAACAAGGCCGTGGGTGTTAAGGTAATTTTGCATGAGTTGGTCCAAAAGTGAGGCTGTGTGTCAAATAGGGGACCTCATAGCCAAAAACACACACCCTTGAAAAATAAAACCTTAAACCTTACTTTAAAACCCCAAATTTGATATTATTTCATTGTTTATTTAAAACAACTTATGTTTTTCTACAAAAACATTTATCAACTTATTATAAGTCAGAAGGGTTTAACTTCTTCAAAAAATCTTTATTACTGGTTTGACACCGGTATAAGTTGTTTATCCAAACACTCAAAAGTGCTTATTACCGGTGCCACATCGGAATAAATTAATAAGTTATTTTTATAAGCAATCTCAAACACCCCTTAAATAACTATATTTTTTTTAACATTATAACCAATATGTATACTTTGCATTTAAAAAAGGTATTGCCTTCATTTGAAAATAAGTATCTGTATTATTATTTTAGTTTATCTTAAAATAAGTGTTCACTTTCAATAGTAAATGTCTATTTTCTTATTTTATTCTTAATTAAGGGTTGAAGAAAATTTTCCCTCTTTATAAAATTGTCCTCTTTTGTTATAAATTTTTTAATAATTATATATTTATGGAAAAACAGTGTACTAATTTGATTACAAACTAAAACTATCGTTATATTAACCAATATTATTCCGGTAGTAATTATTTTGTTACTGAAAATCCAACAAAATACTGTATTGATCTCGAAATTTTTTGGATAAAGAGTTATTACCGTTAATCCTAATTGATCTCATATGGAATCTACTTTCAAAAACTTGGATAAAGTGTGGGGGTATTATTTGTTGAGACCAGTGAGGAGTCTGAGATTGACCCAGGACTTATCTTGTATTTAGGCAAAGTCACCTCACTCCTTTGACAAATGAGTTATATATCAGGTTCAAATCCAAAAAGAAATAAAAATCTCCTTGCGACCATGGAGGTTTAAATGCGGTGACTCCGGATTATCTGCTTTTCAGGTGGTCATGCTGGGATTAGTCGGCTCGCATAGCGGGTTGGATATCCTGGTTAATAAAAAAAACCAAATAAAGTCAATTTCACTTTTGGAAACATAAATCTATATCTATATGTAAAAGAGAAACATTAGAGAGTTGAGGTGATAAGTTGGTAGAGTAGGAGATGTATTTATCAAATTTCTAATTTTTTTTTAATTTTTTTAAATATTAATTTATTAAAGATTTTTCTGCCCCTATATGAAAAATATGTAAATTCATTATTAACCTGATTTTTTTTTCTTGATTTGCTTCTTCATTTACTTTCTTTTTATTTTTTTAATGAATTTTGTTTTTCAAAGTTACAATAACAAACAACATGGAATTCTTAAAAATTCCTTTAGTGGTAGATAAAGAAGATGAGAGTTGAAGTAGACGTGGAAGATTCTATGCATGTATGTAAAAAGTATATGTAACAGACGCATTCTCATTGTCACCATTGAAAGAGAACGACTGGGAAAACGGTCGGAGAACAGTCGGTTAAACAGCCGAACAACGGTCAGGGAAACGGTTGGGGAATGACCAACACATGGTGCGGGAAGACACGACATACGATATGCACGATTTGGCCCGCCACCTATGTCGCGCATTGTTGGCTTATTTTAGCCGACCTTCCGAACTCATGGATCTGCCCATTTTGTCCAACCTTCTTTTAGTAAAAATATTAATCATATAAAATAAAAAAATATATATCTCTATAAGATTTTAAGTAAATTAAAATCTTGAAATACGGTTTGATTTTAGTTATCCCACATTAGTTGAGAAATCTTCAGTTTTTTTTAATGGATTATGGGAATAAAGGGATAAAATATTCCTTTGAAAATGAAAAGGGTTAGGGGTCATTTACCAACACTTACCCGAGTAAGTGCTTACCGACAAAATTTAAAACTATCAGTCACTTACCAGGTAAGATTTTAGTCCACCTAAACGGTATCGTATGCAACAATTAACCTGGTAAGTGCTAACCGTGGTAAGAGTCGTCGCCGTCACTTATCGGGTAAGACTCTCGGTCCTTGTCTTCGCTCTTACCGGGTAAGATTATTGGTCCTTGCCATATTGACTCGGTAAGGTAATGTGAATTGTTAAACGCTTACCCGGATAAGCGTTTGGTAAACGACCCCTTAATCGGCTAAATGACTAAATTCATTTTGCAAAAAAAAAGCTTATTTATATGAAGTCTTTTTATATATTAAAGAAGGAGAAAAAGCATACAATGTGAAATTACGAGAGTTAAGTATTTTTTAAAAAAAAATCTTAAAAAAAAGTATGTTAATATCTTGATATATGGTGTGATTTTGGTTATCTCATATTAACGAGACATCTTTAATTTGAAGAATAGATGAGACTAGCATGGGAATGGTGCGGGTATCTCAATCCCCGTCCTTATCCCCGATTACTTATTTCTATCCCCGTCCTCGTCCCCATTCCTGCCGGGGAATATAATCACATCCCCATCCCCAATGGGAAACGGGGATCCTGAACGAAGAAACATGGATTTTTTTTCCCGTTTATATAAGTTATTATGAATTAAATATGTGAGAGACCATACATGTTTAAATCTCAAACATTTTCAATAAACCTAAAACCGAAATGAATTTAATTTAATACAAAAAAACCACAATATCATATAAGAAATAATAACCTAAAACCAAAAAAAAATTCAATTTAATCCAAAAAAAAGTCACATGTACCAAAAAATAATGAGTAATATAAAATCATATCGAATAATATACAAAATTTATCGAGTAATTGTATTTTGACTTGATATCCAAAATATTACATATTAACATCCAAAAAGTAACAATTTTAGATTATAAACCTAATTAAGAAATAGGAAATTATAAATTATTGCTTTAGTTGAAATAAATAATATACATATATACATGTATGTGTGCATAATTTATTAATTAATATATATATATATATATATATAACAGATAAGGGGCGGGGCGGGGAGTACCATACTCGCCCCCGTCCCCATCCCCGGTTTGAGACAAACGGGGATCCCCATCCCCATCCCCATCCCTGATTTAGTGCGAAATCCCCGTCCCCAACGGGGGCGGGTGGACCGGGTTTCCCGACGGGTCGGGGGACATTCCCATGCCTAAATGAGAGCATATAAAAGAATGATGTTTTCCTTTGAAAAAAACGATAAGGTTAATAACTACCTTGATTTTGCAAAAGAAACCTATTTATATGAAATCTTTATGTCTATTAAAGAAATATAGAGACATATATATTTTAAATGTTTGAAGTGTAGTGTGATTTTGGTGGGAGATGTTTAGTTTGAAGAAGGGATTTTGGATATATGAACGGGTGGAGTATTACTTTGGAAATGGAAAGATTATATAAAGTCACATTATAAATTTTAAATATTTAAAAAACCTTAATACAATGAACAATAGATGTGGGTATATTAAAAGATGATGTATTTAGCACCTTAAAATATAACTTTTGACCAATCTTCCTTTTTCTAAAATCAATTTATGTTCATTGATCAACTTTATAAGCTAATGATCTAATTGTCTAAAGTTGCACGGTGACAATTTTGTGTTTATTGAGAAGTCTCGTGGCAATTTTGTAATTATGAATGTTCAGATTGTAAATCTAATCCAAGGGTTGAGAATTGAACTTATGGATCTCACGAAAAACCATTGGTCTCACATGATCTCAAGTCTCTCTCTCTCTCTCTCTCTCTATATATATATATATATATATATATATAGTCATAAGTTATCTTGAGAAATGATAACTATTTAAGAAGTAAAGAAGTGATTTTAACTCTTCATAATTATAAAGATATAACCTATGAAATATTAATTTACTTAACTTAAAAAAAATGTAAATTAGAAAAACACACATGAGTTTTGTACCCTAAGAATCTCAGTCTATCTCCTCTTTATGGTTCCTATTTGACCACAAATACAATCCTTATCAATCCTATAATAACAAGACCTTCCCTTCAACTGCAAGCCTATCTACATTACCAGAGCAACAATGGCCTACCCCAACTTACTCTTCTATTTCATTTGGGCTACAATTGTGCTTCAAGGTCACACTCTTTTAATATTATACATATATATATATATATATATATATATATATATAATTATTGTATTCAACATCATGAATCCAACTGAGTCTTACATGACGAAAGACTCATTGAATTCATGATGTAAAGCATACGTGAATCTTGAAATTATGTGTTTGAGAATCTCATGTGTGCTTATGTTGAATGTTTCTTGAAAAAAAATTGGTCTATCTTATGATTTTTTTCAGGGGTTTCGGGGGACTTTTCAATGTCAAGAAGACAATTACAGGTGAAGATACTGCATGCTTACTTATGAAATGTTGAGACGTGTTGTCAAAAGTCAAACTTTAACCGAAGGGTATTTGTCCTAGCGGTGTCCGGATTACCGGTAGAGCCCAGCCTCTCATGAGGTCAAGGGTTTAAACTTCACCAAATGTGAGGAATGTGTGTGAGCTCATTTGTTGTATATAAATATTATATACTGAATTTTTCTTAACTTTAATGGTCTTTTTGGAATGTTTTTAGGAAAGGAGCAACGTATGGATAGGCAAGAATTCATCGCGACAATCAGTGATTGGTTCGGTGATGCCGACTTGTACATACAACGAATGTCGGGGGTGTAAGTACAGGTGCAAAGCTGAGCAAGTTCCGGTTGAAGGAAATGATCCAATAAATAGCGCATACCATTATCGATGTATCTGTCATAGGTAATTCTATGCTGAAATTTTTGAACTCTATAGGTTTAGGAAGTTTCTTTAGACGGTTTTTGTTGTCCGTGAGAATTTTCTAAAGCCGATTTTGACATCAGATACAAGCCTAGATTTGTTATATTTCATGTATTGATAGTACCATCTTTGTTAGATTGATATTTTTGGCAACTTTTATGCATTCCTTCGAAATGTCAAGGAGTAACGCTCTTGTCTAATTAGGTGGCTTAAAATGACCGAAATCAGGTGAGATAGTTTTGATCCTGTGAAATTAATACTCGGGTGTCACAAAGCCCATATTCTTTCACTGTCGTTCTTTTCAATAAATTAGGGGCCATTTACAAACGTTAATCGGGTAACAGTCGTCAGTTAACTTATTGGATAAAATTACCTTCATCAAAATGGCATAGTAAGACTTGATGGCAAGTGTTTTTAACCCAATAAGCCGTGACCAAGTGAGAATCGCCGCCTTCGCTTATTGGGTAGATTTTTAATCCTAGTAAGTAAGTACAGTGATTCTTTCCCAATGAACACTGATGTAAATAGCTCCTCAGGTACAACAATTTACTTTCTTTAACGATATTGTTAACATCGTCAATGCCAATATAAGACCTCAGAGGGTTGTTGACTAGATGCATGAATGGTAGTACATTTGTATTTTTCTTAAAATGACATAGAGGGGTGTGGTGTGTGTGTATATATATATATATATATATATATATATACTAGTTGTATACCCACGCAATGCGGCGGAAGCCATGAATTTTTAACGATTTTGAAGTTCCACTGATTTTATAAGATAAGATTTAACGATGATATAGGTTACACTTGGTCTTTACATATTAATACAATTTGAATAAATAAGAGTTATGGTT
>NC_037529.1:15210099-15226413 GCF_001531365.2 Cynara cardunculus var. scolymus | reverse complement strand
AATTAATTAACTAATTATAGGGATATAAAGTGTAAATTTAAAATTATAATTTAAAAAAAAATCGGTTGAATGTCAGAGGGTGAGTGTATATGAGGGGGTGAGTGTATGTGAGGAGAGGAAGTGGTGAAAAAGTGAAAAAGTGAAAAAGTGAAAAGGATATATTGGTCATTTAGTATTTTAAGACTTTAAGACTTTTGCTAAATTTGCTTAATAAGATATACACATAGGGTTAAGTTCACGTGAGAGCAAAGGTTTTTCGTGAGACCCGTAAAATCAATTTATGTTCATTGATCAACTTTATAAGGTAATGATCTAATGGTCTAAAGTTACACGGTGACAATTTTGTGATTATTGAGAAGTCTTGTGACAATTTTGTGATTATGAATGTTCAGATTATAGATCTAATCTAAGTGTTGAGAATTGGTCTTACGGGTTTCGCGAAAAACCATTGGTCTCACATGATCCCAAGTCTTATAACATATAATATATATATATATATATATATATATATATATATATATATTTGGGATCATGTGAGACCAAGGGTTTTTCGCGAAACCCGTAAGACCAATTCTCAACACTTAGATTAGATCTATAATCTGAACATTCATAATCACAAAATTGCCACGAGACTTCTCAATAATCACAAAATTGTCACTTAGACCATTAGATCGTTAGCTTATAAAGTTGATCAATGAACATAAATTAGTCTTACGGATCTCACGAAAAACCCTTGGTCTCACATAAACCCAACCCTATGTTATAAATGATAAGAAGTAGTTAGGGTTTTATGAATCATTCAAAAAATCGCTTTCAGCCCCCGTAGTAGCAACAAATTGGCATGGCCAGAAGGATGTGAACCCTGCTCTCCTAAATGATGGAGAGTTGCATGTATTTCTACGGTGCTCATTTTTTTAATTATGAAGCATGGTCAAGCGATCGGACTCACATTGGACTCAGTGCCCAGGTGGTTTGGCCGACTATTCTGAATTTACAATACAATTTCAGTAATCATTTTCCATTTCAGTTGTAACTAAAATCAGAGTTTTTTTTTTAAATTAAAAAAGAAAAGGAAAAAGGGTTTTGAGATGTAGGTTGTAATATTGCACATGGAAAGTGGTCCCAAAGTGATACATAAGAAGTCAACAAAAGGTCACATGAAGGCATGTCCTTTGCTTTCCACTGTAATCCCAACATCCCAAACCTACCTTCCATCTTCCAAATTACATATATATACAATTTGCACACTAATACTTTGAAAAAAATTCAACATTTTGCTTGATTTATTTTCATTTACGTTAACATGAAAACTTTAACATACATAATACATTACGCTTATCTTAAATGAAAATGTTTATATAAATTAACAGATGTTGACATACCTCAACATGAGGCTTACAAAATTGATCCTAACGTAGAAATGCCCTCTTCACAAAAACAGCCACATGCTATTATCAACGGTCGTGATCGGTTTCCTACGGTTCTCACAAAATGTTAAAGTTATTACCCGAATCTAACACACACTCTCTCTCTCTCTCTCTCTCTCTCTCTCTATATATATATATATATATATATATAAAAGGTATATTTCAAATGCAACTCATCGCATTTGTATAACCAATGCAACCCAATCAATTAAAATATTTATAAAAATGATGAGAGTTCATTAATTATTATTTAAATATTTTTGAAATATGATTAAGGTTTATTAATTATGATCACTACTTTATATTAGAAAACAATCAAAACTTTTATGAAATCACATATTTATCAAATTAAATGAACGGTTGAGATTGTGTTGTACAAATGTAAATGGTTGCATAATAACTCACCTCTCTCTATACACACACACACACACATATATATATATATATATAGGGTTGGGTTCACGTGAAACAAGAATGTTTTCGTGAGAGACGTGAGACAACTTTCATTACACTTAAAATTTCACAGTAAAATGTTGTGAAGGTAAAAAGCCAAACCTTTATAGCAAAAACGTTGTGAATCACAATGTTTTGTTGTGAAATTTCAAGTGTAAAAAAGTTGTCTCACGTGTCTCACGAAAACAGCTTTGTCTCTCTCTCTCTCTCTCTCTCTATATATATATATATATATGTGTGTGTGTGTGTGTGTGTGTGTGTAGGGTTGCATTCCTATGAGAATGGAAGTTATGATGAGAAGAATAAGAAGAGATCTCCACCCTTCGATCAATCTTAACTAAAAATTAACACTTATGAAATACACCGAGATGCACCGCATCAACTCCCGTGAAAATTGCAGTTCATGGGATGGAGTGGAGGTGAGATAAAAGTGATTAAGTGTTCAGATCTCTTCTTACGTTTCTCATCTTAACTCATATCCTTAAATGATTCTTCATCTATATATGTATATGTAGATGAAGAATCATTTGAGAATATGATTTAAGATGAGAAACGTAAGAAGAGATCTGAACACTTAAAATCACTTTCAATACCATGCCCATCTATAAATTGCATTTTAGAAGCTAACAGATATGGTGCACCTCATTAGTGTTAACATTCAATTATGATCGATCCAATATTAGAGATCTCTTCTTACGCTTCACATCATAACTTTCCTTCTCATCAAAACTCAATCCGTATGTAAATATAGATATATAATTGTAGAGAATGGAACCATGAAAAGGAGGAGAAAATAATTGACGAATAGCATATGATGGAATCTTCTGGGATCAAGAAACCTGACCACATAAAATCTTTTTCAGTCTCTCTCTCTCTCTCTCTCTCTCTCTCTCTCTCTCTACTCATGTTAGTGACTGTGACTAGACTTTGCTCTTCTCATTTCACATTCTCTTCCCATACCAATCATTAAATATACATTTATTTCTTTAATCCATTTTTTTCTATTCTATTTAAATAATTAATATACATTTAAGTATTTTTCAAACCAAATGTTTGCATATCACTTCTATATGCATTTAAAGATCGTTTACCTGTAATAGTCACCATTCTCACTTATCTTAACGGATAAGATTCTTTACCATAAAAGGACATAACAGCTAAGAATCTATGTGTTAACCGAGTAAGAGTTGCCCGCTTTCACTTACTCGCTAAGATTCTCAGTCCTTATCCTACTCATACAGTAAGCGCTTACCCGGTTGACATTTGAAAAACGGTCTTCATTCTAGATATGTATGATTTGTGCATCTTTTCACGAACGGATTGCATGAAAAATCAATGGTATTCTACAGGAACTGAAGAAAAACAGGGTACTACTTTTTTGGGATGAAGATTAGACAGCTCCAAACCTTTTCTTGTGAACAAAATTACACCAATTTCCGATTATTGAGATGGTGACTTTCAAAAAGATGCAGTTAAACAGAAAAGAACGGAAAACCATGTACATTACAGAAGGGACCATTATGGGTGCAGACACAGCTGTGGTTGTTGCTAATTTGAGGCAGCAGCAGCAGCAGCAGGCACACTCATTCACTTGGATTTTCTATTTCCTATATTAATTAATTAATGACTAAACTACATTTTTTGCTAAAAATTACGACGTTGTCCCTGTGTTTTTAAAATTACACTTTTCGACCCTTGTGGTTTGCAATTCGTTGTTGTTTTCATCCTTTCGCTAACTCCCGTCAGTGGTTTTCCGTTACATGAGAGAAAACAACAATGAAATGGGAAAAAAACAATGAATTGCAAACCACATGGACAAAAAAAGCAATAAATTGTAAACCACATGGATGAAAACCGTAATTTCAAAAACACATGGACGAAAGTAGCAATTTTCAACAAACCACGGAGACGGAAAACGTACCTCACTCTATATTAATTAGAGTGATCAAGAAATTTCAACATTTACTTGTGTTTTTTACTTGTTTTCTTCTTAGCAAATGCTTTAGTTCTGCTTTCAGCTTCGTCTTCTTCATCGCTACTCCCATCATCTCTAACCTCAGATTCCTCTGCAGTTCTGGAAAGTTTTCGCTTTCCGGCATCTAACTGTGCACGTAACTTTCTTTCAACAGGATCATTTGACAATACAAGTGTCGGTTTCCGGGGAACCACTGCACCTATTCCAAGCCTGGAACAAATATTTGTCAAAAACGGATGGAATAAATAAATCCCAATTTTAGGCCTTGGTTATGTTTTTGTCTTCTATACTAGAGGAAAGCAAATTGTCCAACTACGTGAATTCCAAATTTGGTTTTATTGTTCATGCTATTATTAACGTATATGTGTGATTATTAATTGTAACATACATACAGTGGACACATTAACGAGCTATTGTTCCATTAAATCTCTCTTATTCGATCAGATTAATCCCCAAACAAATACGTTTTAGTGGATAACTTTGGGGGTATGGAATCATAATTTGTTTAAAACATGTATTTTCAAGCAAGGACCTTTGAATGTAAAATGTGAGTACTAACCCAGGAGGTCGAGCCTCTAAGACCACTCGAGTTGATTCATTATCTGTGGTTCTAGTCATGTTACTAACCCAGTTTTCAGCCTGCATAAGAAATTACACATCAGGGACGGTTGTGAGCATAAATTATATGAGTAAGCAGGATAGCAGATCATCAAGACATACAAATCTTGTTCCGGCTGCTAATTATTAACGGTTGTGAGCATAAAATATTTTTCCTAGGGCCGATATCCGATATATCGCTGATATATCGACGATATATCGCGATTTTTACAGCATAGGTAATTTCTATTCCTAAATAACTGGAGTTTAGTTTTGGATAGAATGGGCAACAAACAAATCACATATTCCTTTTAACAACAGGACTTATTTTGATAAGTTTATGACTTTCCTAGCAAAATACAACGAACTTCAAATCATTTAGAACTGCCATGACAAGCTGAAAACTAGAGCGTTTTTATACAAAATGAAATTACAATGGTATAATATGATCAAGCATATTTTTGTCACTTAACTATCATCTTCCACTTGTGACCTATGTTAGAATATGTGGAACCCCCGGATCACTCTCCAAAAGAGCCCTTGAGGAAAAATGGGAGGTTCAACATATATACAGGAAAAATGGTCCAAGTCTAGCCAATGTGGGACTCCAACAGCCTACATTGATTGAAGCAATCAAAACAGATTTTACCCTTGTTATATAATAAAACTCCACTTCATCAAATATTCTGATAGTTCACATAGTTCAATATTGTAGGTTGCATTCATCCCACCACATATTTCGATAACATATTTTCCTCCATCTCACATGTATACACATCCCGTTGTTGTATGAGGATCGAGGAGAAAGAGAAACTCTGAAATTGAGGCATCAAGGCACAATGGCTAAGCAAGAGTTTGGCAGGGAAGTATTCATGTGGAACTTTCCCCCATATTCTATAAATATCTTCAAGTGAGTTGAAGTGGTGAGTGGTGACCTTCCCTTACAAAGGAATAACCTTACTAGGTTCAAATGTCAACCCCTAGGCTGTTTCCACGACTCGAACCCTTGACCTTATGGGGACAAACGCATGCTACTAATTGTAGTGCATGTAAGAAAAAGGTTCATTTGATGAAGTTACACCATAACAACTATCAAACTATGTTAATCAAATACAATGATAGACAAAGATTACAAAAAAGACAACTACTAAAATATTGCAAAAATCTATCTTAGACGCTCCAGAGACGCAAAACATCTAACTCTATTTAACAGTATTGCATTCAAAGTAAGTTAAAAACAGAAATCATGCGAAAATATAAGATTATATTCTTGGATGGATAAATACACAGAGAGAACCAAAAGTGTACCAGTTTAAATGCTCGATTCAACTTCACTAATTCAGGACGGGCAATTTTCTTGGATGACTCCTCTGTAGTCATTGCAAATCAGCCTAAGCAATAAAAGTCCAAAATCAAACCAGAAGGTAAGCACTTGTAGTTTTAAAAACTAAGAGTCTGATGGTTGACAAAAAAGACAATTGCCATTTACTCAAATTAGTTAACAGTCCTTCAAATCAGATGACTGTTCCAAACGTTATTTGCGACCACACCTAAGTGCTATAATTGCTGTAATATAAAGAACAGGTGATACGTGTTGACCTAGCATGAAACTCATGTAAATGTAAACATCATCTGATCTCAATGTCCTTGATCGCTAATAAATAATAACAAAGAAATGTCATGTATTAAGCAAGTGGTTTCTGTGTAAACCGTTGGAGTTCTTGACCATATTTCCACCAAAACATTGTTTCTTTAAAAAAATCCATCTTGATGTGCGCTAACCTACTATCTGTCAAAAACATATACAGTAAAACGGATTCATTGCTTGTGTGAAGGAATCAACTTTGAGCAGATATATGTAATACATCAGTTTTAAATGTGCTAAAAGGACCAAAATCAGTGAAAGAGGGATTTTTCTAGTTCCCTGTAATGCCTAACAGTTCAAGTGGGCAGAAGTCAAGGACTTGAGAGTTAATACTTCCCCAGAAATCTTTCTAGGTGGGGCAGCAGACTGATAATAATAGGGATTTACTGAATTGCATATGAAGTACATGCAATAGATGGATGAGGAAAACCACCAGGGCGCACCAATTTGAGGAAAGAAGCAGGAGGCTGATGATCAAAACTATGTGGTGAGAAGAAATGGAGAACAAAGCAAACAAGGGAAGGGGGAGAGAACAGGTGAGAAGAAAGTGATGGATCTCCATTAGCATAACCCCATATGAATTTAAACAGCGGTTTTGTTGACCAAGTTGGCACAGCCTAAAAAACTTCAACATTCAACAAATACAAAGGCAGATGAAATCAAGACTTAAGAACACACAAAGACAACTTCGGGAGCATAGATGCCTCATATGTAAAGAAAACCATCATTTTAAGAAGCATAAATGATATATATTCTCTTCAATATTGGACGAATCCTTCTGAGATATTGATTTTAGTAGTTGGTCTCCAACCCTTAATTGGCAGATCGATTGGTTAAAATAAATGTTGGATGAACCTAGAAACATGGTTTATTTGATAAAGCATGACAGATTGACATTTAGCAGTAAAAAATGTGCTTGCAATCTAAACAAAATTGTATCATAAAGAGATGAACGAAGCTAAATCAGTATAAACAACCCATAGTTCAGGCACAAGTTCGAGTACCAGATAAAATTGTCATCCAGAAAAAATCTAAATTTTACTCCATAACTTTCGTTTTGTGTTATTCATAAAATGCTCTTAATGAGGTTATTTAGAAAAACTGAAGGAACTTTAAGGTGTAGTATTACTAAAATATCATTAATGGGTTTTAAGAAAACCCTGTCAAAATAAAATGGCCACAAAGTATCTTGAGGAGTTTCTTGATGTGAAACAATGAACAAGATTTGACTTTCCATGTTCTTGATACAACATATTGACCACAAATGGTGTTGAATTCATTAAATTCAGTGTTGAGGGATGCAGAGAGTACCCAATAATTGATTTATTTAGATGATATAAAATAATAACCGAGTGGTTTAACAAGCACCACAACACACTTTGGTATCCACTGAACCGCCTGAAATGACTTCCAAAGGCAGAGGAGACTAAGAAAAATTCTTAAATGCATTGGGAATAAGCGTGAGCGAACCCAATCTCTTTGAAATTTGAGGTAATGGGAAGAAATGATTCTATAGTTCCATTTGGTGCTTGTTGATATCGCATGTTTGATCTTCTTAAACTTTCATGTGTGCATGATATAGCGGTATATGAGCAAGCTGGAATGCACGTATATGCAATCTTTCAAGTTGTCAATTTATGATATTAGAACACAAATCATATACCTGCATGGCTGCGTTCTTGCTCATACATGTAAAAACCATTTACCCGGTGCCCCAACAAATGGATAGGCATATTTCGGAAAGAGAGGTGTCATGAAAGTAATAGCCCCTGATTGGGGGCCTAGAAAGAGCACAAAAGCAAAGATACTAGCGATAGAAGATAGTAAATGAAAAAAGATGTTAATTATGCAGACACCTTGGGCATACAAAAAAACATACCCCATCAACCCATTGATTCTTAGAGTGTTCTTGTGTTATTTTTCTTTCTTGGAACATTGACATCTTTCTAATTAGAAATATTACAACGGGTTCGATCATTATACTTTATTATGCTAAATTTAGTTTACCATATCATTGGTCCATCCAAGATGAGAATATAACATACCTATTTTTTAGGTAAACTTGAAACAATATGACTATCTCATTATACTCATCAACAATTTTTGTCTAGTAGGGCCTAACTATAGACTGCAGTTAGTAGAACCCAAAGGGTCCAATCATTATACGTGATTATGATGAATTAGGTTCAAATTAATTCTCACTTGGTCCATCCAGGATAATCATATAATATAACATACCTAAAATGCTAGACTAGAATTAATATTAATCTAACATCCAGTTATACCAGTCAACAGGGCCGATCCTGAGATTTTTGATGCCCACGGCGAAAAGTCCAAATGATGCCCAATTAAAAACATCCAAGTGTGGTAATTTACAATAGTCTAGCTTTTTCCTTCATAGACCGCGAGACCCATTAGTGTTTTTTGTTCATAAGTGTGATCTTATAGTTGAGTGTTTGCCTTAAAATAATATGTTAAGGTTTCTTTAATCAAGTTGTTAAAGCCTTTGCGTTTAAACACCAACTCATCTACTTGTCCAAAACCAAAATAAGGAGCATCATAACACTAACTCATCTACTTGTCCCATTTACTACATCTCACGTCTTCTATATAAACCAAAATCAACACTCGTACCTTCTCAATCCAACTCCAAACACTTAATTGGTTGGTTCTTCTTCAATTATTTACACTCTACAACATCAATGGCTCATTCCTAATTCACTAATTTTGTCCTCCTAGCTATTGCATGACTCCATTAGTCCATCATGTGTTTCATATAATCATATTTAAGGTCTTGACTAATGACAATCGTGAGTTTCATATGTAAAATTGCAAAGTTAAGGGAGAACAATCAAGTGAATTAGCTACTGCGCATTCAAGTGGGGGCAAATCATCACTTAACTACTGCACATTTATAGGTTTGTTCAACTATATTATAGCTGCTGAAATTGTGTTAATATGCATCAAAATCTAATGGGATTAGAACAAAAATCGGTAAATGATAACTTGAATATTAATTATAGCACGAAGAACTAAAACTTCAGAGATAGGCTTGATTGATTCGATGAACAACTAGATCAATTACTAACAATAGTATTCATTTGACTTTAAACAAACATAAAAAGTATAGAACTTATGCCATGAACAGCAAAACTTCAGTTGAAACCCATGAACATAAAAACTTACTTGTGCAGTTGAAAAGTCAATCTAAGGGAAATCAACAATGCAAGCTTCTGATAATTTCTGCAACAAATTACTTTCCTCTACCTCTTTTCCTGTACCTAGACTGGGATTAAAGAAATAAGGAATATTAATCTTACTACCAGGGTACAGATAAGTTTGATGACATACACAACAACTTACCATGAAATGCATAATGAACCTATTGTCGACAAGAAACAAGTTTTTATGGTTTTGGCTCTTGCTATGTAATGATTACAGTTTTAACATTTGGGTAAACCTAAACTAAACAAAATAAGTTAAATGATCATAACCTAAACTAAACAAGTAAACAAAATAACCCTAAATCCATAATTTAAACAAAAGATCAAATCTTCAAATAGCAATCTAAATTATCTAATCCTAATATAAGCTAAACTAAAGTCTAAACATGAAACATTCAAACATAAAGTGATCATAACAAACAAGAATTAGAAATCATAAAATAACCCTAATCTAAATAGATTAAAGTAAACAATAAACATTATACATAAAACATTAGAAATCAAAATCTAGAAGAACAGAAGTTTACCAATTTCACAGCCCTAATTTCTAAACAGTAAGTGAAAGTGACCAATTTCACAGCATCTGTTCATTATTAGGTTTTGCAATCAAACAAGAATTAGAAACTTAAAAAATAAAATAAGTAAAGTAAACAAGTAATTTCTGAAGACGTAAGTGAAAGTAAAGTAAGTAAGTAATTTCACATGCCCTAATTTCTAAACAGTAAGTCAAAGTAAAGTAAACATCCCTAAGTTAAGTTTCCCTAACCTCACAAGTCACAACAGTAGACAGTAGTCTGTTCTGTAGGGTGGAGAGATCGAGAGCGAAAGGCAGAGCCGCAGAGAGCGACGAGAGACGCCGGCAGGCAGCCGCAGACCGACGGGCGACGGCAGTCGGAGACCGGAGTCAATAGTCGAGACTCGAGAGAGGCAGTCAGGCAGAGAGAGAGAGCATTTGCCGTTTGCGATTGAGAGTGAGTGAGGTGTGAGCGACGAGCGAGGTAGGCGAGGCGAGAGTCGATGGACGTGCGTGGACTGCCTGGACTACTGTAACGGTAATTTTTGTTTAGGCCCAAATGAAAACTGAACCTATATATAATACATTGGGCTTTAGAAATTTGATGCCTTTGGGCTTCATGCTTGGGCCTATGGCCCTGATCATGACCATAAATACTACCCTCATAACATATTATGATGATAATTACTTGAAAACATTAGGGGTGTCTTTGGTGCGCTGGACAAGGTGGGACAGGACAGGACAGAACACGTTTGTCCTACGTTTGGTGTGGCTTAATATGGAACTAAGTAGAACTAGGTAGGACAAGGGTGGGACACGCGAGTTCTACCTTACCCCCCTAGAACTAAGTGGAACTCAAACATTTTTCCCTCATTACCCTTTTTCCCCTACATCGGCTGCTCCATCGTTCCTGCCTCCATCGCTTCCTTCATCAACGGCGACCATCGTCTGCGAGTTACGATCGGCGTTCTTCTCTTCTCCACTGTTCCAATCGACGGTAAGCTTCTCTTCTCTCCATATCCAATCGAGGTTTTTCACCTGCGTAATCGACGGTTGCTTCTCGATTAATAGTGTCTTCCCTTTGAATTCCCAACCTGTCCAGCATGTTTTCTGCAAGTATTGTTCAAAAATAATTCTTGAAATCTTTTTTTGTTATAAGCTTCTCAATGGTCGAAGGTTTGCAGAAAAAATAAACAAGCAAACCATACCTAGGGTGGTTTCTGTGATTTACTTTTGGTATTTTAGTAGGTTCAAGTTGATGCATCAACAACTTTTGTGACTTTAACTTGAGCAGCAATGGAGATGCATTTCTGTTTGCATTGGTAATCACAGTTGTTATGTGTTTGCAGAAAAATAAACAAGCAAACCATACCTAGGATGGAATTCCTATTCCCAATCTTTTACTTGGATGAGGCTTTGGTTCTCATTTTATACGGGATGCATGTACCAAACACTGCCCCTGCATCAATTTGTGTTTGAATTTTGGTTTCTGTGATTTACTTTTGGTAAATGTGTTTGATATTGTGGATGAAGATGATGAACCCACTGCCCCCTGATTTTGGTAAAGTTGCTACTTGATTTATGCTAGTGAGTTTTTAATTAAGATTGATTTTGGAAATTTTTTGGTATTTTTAAATAGTATTTGTAAGCATTTATTATATTGATTATTTAGTGAAAAAACACTAAACAGCTTACTGGAGGTAAATTGGTCATTTTAACCAGTTCTGTCATGTCCTGTCATGTCTTACCAAACGCTGAACAGCTGTCCTGTCCTGTCCTGTCATGTCATGTCATGTCCTGTCTGCGCACCAAACGCACCCTAGAGGTTTAATTATGTCAAAACACATCTAATTATTCTATTACCATTGATGATAAATCCAAAATAATATAAACAATATGGATTCAAATCAACCCCAAAAATATCCACAACTAATTTATCTCGATAATATAAAATAGTTTTGTCTCTGAGTTTGTCAAATTGTTGATTTCTCATGTCTGCTTGTATATAAAGTATTACCATATATTCCATATTGTTTAAAAAAGATAATAATCAGATTCACTAAATATGTAATAAAATAGTGAAAATTAAAATACATAAACTTATTTACTTTGCTCGTGGAATGTCTCATCAGAAATAACTTTAGCATAACGAGAACCATTTTACAGATGGTTTCATTGTTTCATCCGAGGTTGACTCAACCAAAAAAAAAATCATAAACTACCAACTCCAACACTTGTAATTATGTCTTCCAACTCCAAGTCTTTGAAAAAAGCTATCCAATGATGTCTTCCTATGTTCAAGGAGAAGTACAGTTTTTTGGCTCTTTTCCAAGGTTTGCCTCATAATTCAGGTTGATCGTCATGCAAATATGTACTGTATCATGGTTGGTTGGAACCATAGTTACTTTGAACTAATTGCCAAATAATCCATCCAAAATGATAGCGTCTTGTTCAATTATATCTGTAAACTTTTATCAACGCTTTTGAATTCCAAATATGACCTCTTCTATATGCTAATTTTATGCCTGATGAAACGTAAAAAGAATGTTTATGTAAAATATATTTAAGACAAAAAGTGAGCAATTTGGCATGCCTCACTATCAAGCCAACCATTACATTCTTGATGATTTCCAAAATTATCTTTTTCATACATAAATGCCATACGTATACGTAATGACATGCCACATCATTTACATTACCAACCTACTTATTAACGGTCTCACAAGAGCCACTTAGTATAAACAAGCTTCATCGCCATCAAAATATGAAGCATTTTCATTGTGTTTTTCGTTGGTTATCACAGACATTGGCCCAATAAATGAATCCATCTCGGATTCTAATAATGCAAAATTCGGATACATGTACCTCCCCAACTTAGATTGACTAAGAGCCTGTTTACTTATGACTTAATGAGCTTACTGGATAAATGGGCTTATTCGCACAGTCATTTTAGCCTGTTTACTTCGGGCTTATTCGGCCAGACACGGGCTTATTCGCCCAGATGAAAACCATATGTTGTCTACATTAAGCCAAGAAAAAGACATTCCCTACCCTTCATCCCATCCCATGCCTCTCTCCCTACAATCGCGCTCTCTCCCTGCCATCAACAAACGACCCCTGCCATCGACGCTCTCTCCCTACCATCAACGCTCTCATGTGTAGAACCCTAATCGGCCGATTTCAAATCGCAAAGGTAAGTACTTCTCTTCATCTATCGATTATTTTCTTTTAGAAATAAACCCTAGCTGCTCGATTGGAGCTCGATTATTGCTCTCTTGCTGCTAAATTGTTTCTCTATCGCTACTCGATTGCTGCTACTATATGATGTCATGTTCATCTATTCTATGATTTTCTATTGCTGCTGCTACTGGTTCATCTGTTTTCGATTGCTGCTTGTTACACACTGGAGGGTCAATAGACAAAATAGAAGTGCATTAGTTAAATTAGGTGGGTTGCAGTAGTAGAAGTATAACAGCAGCTTGTTTATTGCTTCTGTTACACACTGGACAAAATAGAAGTGCATTTTTTTATTGCTTCTGCTTGTTTATTGTTCTTGGTAAGCCTGTTTACTTCGGGTTGGTATAACAACAACCCAAATTTAATCCTCAGGGGTAAATTGGTTATTTCTGTTATTCAGACTGTTAATTCAGATAGAAAAGTAAACAGCAACCCAAATTTATCCAGAATGCCAAATTTATCCAGACAGACAAATTTATCCATACAGGACTTAATAGAAAATTTGGTAAACAGCCCCTAACTTTAATTCATCCTCCAACTTAAATTCTGATGACGCCAATTTTGATGCATGTACCTCCAAACTTAAATTCACCGACTTGTGAGGCCATTCTTCAACTTAACTTTAAAGTCATTCTCCAATTGGATTCTGAATATGTGAATTTCTTATCCATGTATCTATTTAGTTCACCGACCAAAAAAGGGTCCCTATAGTCACTTCGTTTGTTTGGCACGGCCTGGGTGGACTTGATATGTGTTGAACCCTCTGATGTTACAAATATGACCAGTGTCAACATTATGAGAACTAATTCTCTGAACAAAGGTTTCAATGGTCGCCTCGACATGGGAAGTTCCAGCCACGTGTACCTATGGATTGAGCATCTATAAAGCAATTATCATGTAGTGTTTAAATGTGCATTCCTAGGCAAATCACAAGTTACAACTTAAGTGGAATTATAACGTATGTTATTGTCTGTTATCATGTGTGCTTAATTGTGAATTAATTAAGTTTTTTCAGCATTGTCTCCTATTTTCTTATAGAGTTGATTACGGATTTGGTCTATGGTTTGGTGGTTCTTACAAAAAGGGTCCTTGAACTTCATTTATCATATTAGGATTCGTGGTATGTTGTTTTGTAACGAATTGGTCCATCACTCTAACGGCCATCCAATTCCTCCGTTAATGTTGAGGGCATTTTCGTCGTTTTTCTTTTTTAGTCTTTACTCAAGAGACCACTTTTAAGAAAATCATAATTATGTCTAAAAAAATTAATTTTTTTATACTTTAAGCTTATGAAAGTAATTAATTATTATACTTTAATATATATTAATTATTATACTTCAAGTTTAACTTTAGGATATAATATATTTTCTTTCAAAAAAATATATCTTACGTACGTGTACACATGCGCGCACACACATATATATATGTGTATATATATATATATATATACATACATGTATATAGACGAAGGATCGTGTGAGAATATGAGTTAAAGCGAGAAGTGTAAGAAGTGATTTGGACCCTTGATCTCTTTTAATCTCAAACCAACCCATTAATTGGGTTTTAGAAGGGAATTGATCCGATGCATCTCATTAATTTTGATTTAGTGTTTCTCTGCAATTATGATTGATCCAAGGGTGGAGATCTTCCTTACCCTTCTCACATAACTTTCATTCTCACAAAAACCCAACCGTATATATATATAGGGTCATGTCAGGGAAAATCGTAGAAAAATGAAAAATTGAGGAGCACCCTGGTAATGTTCATATGGACGGTATGCACATGTTCATACACGTGCATAAAAAGCAAAAAAACAACTTCAACTACTTGTATGCACATGTGCATACCATCCAGATAAACGTTGTCGAGGTATACTGTAGTTTTTCTTTTTTTTTAAGGTTTTCCCCTGAACCTCCCTCTATATATATGTATATACTTATTTGTATAGATATCTATAGTGAGGTTCAGTCGGAAGAAACCCGCCTCCATCAACCATTACATTAATTGATGCCACATATGTGATTAAATGGACGCCTAACAATATTTTTTAAATTTAAAGAAACCTCACCACTCTTATTTTTTATTCGGAAGAAAATGAAATAGAAACAAAAAACGAGCGAAATAAATTACACCATATTGATATTACTTTTCATCTGTTTTTTCGTATTTTCCGGTTTCTCATTTATTTAGCGTTTTCCACTGAACTCAACTCTCTCTCTTTTTCAATGCAAAATAAACGAAAAACCAGAAAACCACCAAAAAAACGGATGAAAAAAATATATCATCATGGATGTCAAATTAACAAGAAAAATATGATTCTTTTCTTGGTGTAATTTATTTCGCTCGTTTATTGTTTATATTTCGTCGTTTTTCGAATAAAAGATAGGGAGTGAGATTTATTTAATTTAAAATATATTGTTGTGAACGTCCATTAATCATATCCATTGAATCAATTAATCTAATAGTTGATGGATATCATTTTCTCCTGAATCTCACTATATATATGTATGTATATATATAGGGGCAAGTTCAAATGAAAACCATGTCATTCTAAAAAACCGTGTAAACCAAAATCGACCAATAAAAAAATTCCATTATTTTTTAATTAAATTTAATCAATAAGGTCACTTTGGTCATTTTCATTATTTTTTTCATAAATAAGAAAGTTATTAAGGAATATTAAATAAGGAAATTTAATAATGGAAATTATATAAATGGAATGATTTAAAGATTTTAATATTTTATAATATTAAAAATTGATTTTTTTTTATTCAATGAAGCTGGAAACAATCATGAAGATTTGATCTTGTTATGTAATGAATGAATGATTTGAGGTTCATTGTATCAAAAATTACCGGTTATGAACCTGTTTCATATGAAAAGGTTTTAAAATGAAAATGTTTCATATTACCATAGGATAATATATTAATGTTCATATGAAAATGTTTCATTACGAAGAAACGGTTGCATATTATATTAAATGCATAATGAAAAGGTTTCATTACGAAGAAACGGTTGCATATTATATTAAATGCATAATGAAAAGGTTTCATAATGATGAAGCATGTTCATAATGAAACTGTTTCATAATGAAAAGGTTCATATGGGGCAAATTTCATGAAACTGTTTCATAATGAAAAAGTTCATAATGATGAAGCATGTTCATGATCTAATACTCTAGGCATATTGTCCAAATTAATACTCTAGGCATATTGTCCAAATTAATCCTCTAGGCATATTAT
>NC_037529.1:15205944-15207284 GCF_001531365.2 Cynara cardunculus var. scolymus | reverse complement strand
TATATATATATATATATATGCATGTGTATACTTACATAATATATATTTCTTAAAGAAAATATATTATATATTAAAACTAAACTTAAAGTATAATAGTTAACATATACTAAAGTAAATAATTAATTAATTTAATAAACTTAAAGTATACAAAATTTGGATCATATTACAGATTTTGTCCATGTGGTTTTTACGAAATTGGTCCCTTGAGTAAAGACAAAAAAGGACAAAAATGCCCTCAAGGTTAACGTAGGAATAGGATGGCGTTAGAGTGAAGGAAGAATTCGTTACTAAACAACATACCACGAGTCTTAATCTGAAATTTCCGATGACTACAATAGTGAAGAAGTTGAGCTACTCATGGACAAGACAATTGCTTTTTTGGATACTCAATCACTTAACACGATGATAACATTAAGAATGTAGGCCCCCAACTACATGTGGATGGAACTACCCATGTTGAGGTGGCCAAACGACCATTGAAATATGTGTTCAGAGAAATAGTTCCCCTAATGTACGACATGATTTGCATTGGTAACATAAAAGAATTCAACATATCAACTTCATCGAGGCATGTCAAACCGAGGGAATGACTATGGAGACTTCTTTTTTTGTTAGGGAACTAATAAGATATATACATCATCATAATCCAAGTTGAAAAATAACCTCAAAGTTAGTGAATCCAAGTTGGAGAAGCACCTCATAGTCAATTAATCTAAACTAGAAAGATACGAAGATCAAAATTTGCATCATTAGAATTAAGTTGGAGTTGGAGAATGACCTTAATCGGTGAATCTAAGTTGGAGAGATACATAGATAAAAGATTTGCACCATTAAAATTCAAATTGGATCCACTTAGTGTTGCTCAAGTTGGTGATAATCAACAAAAAGAACAAGAAATGCTTCATATTTTGATAGTGATGACATAAATTCATACTAAGTGACTCCTACTCTATGCTGTTATAGCGGTGAAAGTACAAAATTGTAGTCGGGGACCGATATTTGAACTAGCGGTCCAAAAATAGCGGTTCATATAATATTTCTTAGAATTGTATATATATATATATATACTAGAAGAGTACTCGCGCAATGCAGTGAGACATATCTCGCTTTTGATGTTTTATTTTATTATTTGTCTCTGTCGATGTTATAATACGATTTTGTGTTTTTAAGAAAGCAATAATGATTTTATTTTTGAATAAAATATAAATTTGAAGATATCATTAAAATTTGAAAAAATATATCAATGTTAATATCAAATCAACTATTTAAAAGTTCTTATTTTTTATGTAATTTTTTAATTTATTTTTTTTATTATAATTTAATTTAAGTTTAATAACGAA
>NC_037529.1:15186272-15204578 GCF_001531365.2 Cynara cardunculus var. scolymus | reverse complement strand
GTTCATGTTCATCATTCGTTTCATGTTCATCATTCGTTCATGTTCATCATTCGTTTCATGTTCATCATTCGTTCATTTGGTAATGTCAACATACATGTTTTTATACATGGTAATCTTTTGTATGTAACCGATGATTTAATAATACTCGCATTTATGAAGTGAAGGTTATTACCCAATATGCCCCTTTCATATATGTTCACAATGCTTAATTAAAATTAAAATTTTAAAAATTAAAATTTTAAATTGATTAATTTACAACCATTGATCATATGTTTGGATGGCCAAGATCGGTTAATAAGGTTAACATGAAAGGGTTGGTTAGCATTTGATCTTGGCTCTCTCTCTCTCTCTCTCTCTCTCTCTCTATATATATATATATATATATATATAACATAATCTATGAGTCAACATAGTCAGCATCTGAGCAAACAATAGGCTCTTAAGGAACTCTTGTATTCAAGAATGCTTTTTTGAGTACATACAATCATGGAGAACAAACAAACTTTAAATATGAAAGAAGCATACGTAAAGAACTCAACAACCCTAAAGAATAGCACAACCTAATTGCAAGACCCTTTAGGCATTTTATTCAAAAAACAAATTAACTCCACGTGTATGATCTAAGAGCCCCTGAAAACAAGGTTTGAATCATTCTTCTTCACCCTCCCTTGATTCATACTTCATAACTCCCAGCTTGTATCTGAAGTAGACAAACTTCTCTCTGGACAATGCCTTAGTGAATATGTCTGCAAGTTGTTCATGAGTGCTGCAGTATTCAAGGCTTACTTGCTGCTGTATAACCATCTCTCTGATGAAGTGATACTTTAACTCGATGTGCTTAGAACGACTATGCATGACAGGATTTTTGGATAAGTTGATTGCAGACTTATTATCACAATAAATCACAGTGGGCTCACTTTGTCTAAACCCGAGATCCTCAAGAACTCTACGAAGCCATATTGCTTGACAAGTAGCACCTGTAGCAGAGATGTACTCTGCTTCAGTACTTGATAGAGCTACAGTGTGCTGCTTCTTTGAACTCTAAGCAACAACACCACTGCCTAGTGAGAAAATGTATGTTGAGAGGCTTTTTCGATCATCAACGCAACTGGCCCAATCACTATCAGTGTACCCCACCAACCTGATCCCTACAGACTGCTTATACCATATTCCAAAGCTCGTAGTACTGCCAATGTACCTTAAGATTCTTCGAGCAGCTCCAGAATGAATTTTGGAAGGCTGATGCATAAATCTTGAAACTTGACTTACTATATAGGTCAAATCTGGCCTAGTGTGAGTCAAGTAAATAAGCCCTCCTACCAAACTTCTGAATGCCTCCTCATTAACTTTATATGTTCCATCATTAATCAGAAGTTTCTCATTGCAATTCATGGGAGTATTCTCTTCCATGCAGTTGCTCATTCCAAATCGAGATAACAGGTTTTGGGCATACTTTTCTTGACAAAGGTAGATTCCATTGTTGGTCTGCATTACTTCAAGACCCAAAAAATACTTCAACAAACCCATATCAGTCATTTCAAAGGTCAGCTCCATTCCCTGCTTGAACTCACTGATCAAGTTATCACAAGAGGATGTGCAGATGGTATCATCTACATATAAACACACATAAATGACATCCCCTGTATTATTCCTTTTGATGTACAAAGTAGGCTCATTGTGACTCCTTTTATAACCATGCTCCATGAAGTACCCATCAATCTTTGCATACCAAGCGCGTGGAGCCTGCTTTAGGCCATACAAGGCCTTATTTAGTTTGTAAACCATGTCTGCCTTACCTTGAACAACAAATCCTTCCGGCTGTTCGACATATATTTCTTCAGACAGATCACCGTTTAGGAAGGCTGACTTCACATCTAGTTGGTGAACAAACCACCCCATCTGAGCTGCTACAGCAAGAACTACTCATATGGTTTCAAATCGAGCAACTGGAGCAAACGTCTCTTGAAAATCAATACCTTGTTGTTGAGAGTAACCCTTGGCCACTATCCTTGCTTTGTGCTTTACTACTTCACCATTAGCTCCAAGTTTGGTTTTGAATAACCATTTAAACCTCACTTTGTTTTTACCCGGCAGAAGAGATACCAACTGCCAAGTTTGGTTTTTTTCAATGGCCAACAATTCTGCATGCATTGCTTCTTGCCACATCTTATGTTTAGAGGCTTCATTGTACGTGAGTGGGTCAGAAACATTAAGAGCAAATTGACAAGAAGCAATCTCACCTTCTTCTTTAGACAACCCTTCTCCACTATGATAGTCTTTAAGCCATGATGAAGGATTAATTCTTCTTCTCACAGGACCAGATGTATGTGTGGGTGTGGAGGTAGTAGTACTAGGTTGGTTGGTTGGTGTAGGAGTTGACTCAAGGGTAGTAGGGGAAGTACTAGTATCATTAGGCATAATACTAGTAGATATGATAGGCGATTTACTAGGAAATGGGTCAATAAAGGTATAGGAGTGTTTGAGTGTTGCTTTCTCTTGGCCCCACACCCATTTAGAATCTTCAAGGAAGACTACATCTCTCTTGGTAGAGATCTTTTTGGTGTTAGGGTTGTACAATCTGTACCCATGGCTTTGACTTGGGTAGCCAATAAAAATATTTTTTTCAAACTTGTTGTCTAACTTCTTTTTCAGCTGAGAAGGAATTAGGCCATATGCAATACAACCAAAGACTTTCAAGTGAGAGACAATAGGTTTTTTAACTTGTCCATGCTTCATATGGAGTCTGATTCACAAGAGCTTTAGTAGGTGATCAATTAAGCACGTAGATGGCAGTAGCAGCAGCTTCAGCCCAAAGGAAATTAAGTAGCTCTCTTTCCTACAACATGCTTCTTGTCAAATTCATAACCGTTCGATTCGTTCTTTCCACTACACCGTTATGCTGAGGGGTGTAGGGAATGGTAAGTTCTCTTTTGATTCCAGCTTTTTCACAGTAGGCATTAAATTCTTGTGAACAAAATTCGCCCCCCTGTCTGAGCGAAGGACTTTGATGAAGCACCCACTTTCTTTTTCAACCATTACTTTGAAGAGTTTGAATTTATCAAATGCTTCATGCTTGTTAGCCAAGAAATAGACCCAACACATTCGAGTTAGATCATCAATAAAAAGTAGGAAGTACAAGCTGTCACCTAGGCTTGGGACTTGCATAGGTCCACACAAGTCTGTGTGAATCAACTCCAGTTTATTTCTTGCACGCCACGATAAGGACTGGAAGGGATACCTTGCTTGTTTACCTGTGATACATGTTTCACAAATTACAGAAGTGTTGAGTTTAGGCAACCCCCGCACCATCTTCTTCTTGTATAGATGTTTTAGCCCTTCAGGGTGCAGGTGGCCAAATCTGCAATGCCAACGAAGTGCTTCAACATCAAATTTGGAGATGAGAGCATGAGCTGAAGTCATCCTTGTTGCATCGAAAATAAACATGTTGTTATTTGCCACTGCAACCTTCATCACAATCTTCCCTATTGCTTTGCTCCTGATTACACACATATCATCATCAAATTGTAGTGAATAATCATTCTTCATGAGTTGCCGAACACTGAGAAGATTGTATTCAAGCTTGGGGGCATAATAGACATTGTCTAGTATCTTGAATGTACTGTCACTTGTATAAATCTTGGCAATCCCTTTTCCTTTAACAGCCAATTTCTTTATGTCACCCAATCGCACTTCCAAATGGAATGACTCATCCATGCTCACAAAGTTGTCTTTGAATCCTGTCATATGATTTGAACAACCAGAGTCAATGAACCACAAATGATTAGAGTTATCGGATTTACCAGTGTTGGTCACTAGCATGTATTGATCATCGAAGACRGACTCTTRTGGTGAGATAACAGCCAGTAACAAATGTTGGTCATCTGTTTCTGCAGCTTCTCCATTTTCTTCATTTTCTGCTACATTGACTTGATTTTCATCGTTATACCAGCAATCCTTTTTTAAGTGGCCAAATTTTTTGCAGACATATCATTGAGGGACCTTGCTTCTATCAAAGCCGCCCCTTCCACGACCTACTCCTCTTCCTCTAAAGCCTCGATCACGTCCTCTTCCACATGAGAATCTGTTTGGTTCTTGAACTACCTATAGAGCCTGCTCATCTTGTCGATCAGGTGTATTAAGTGGTTTATCAAGAGAGGCTCGACTGTTGATTCTTTCCTCTTGAGACTGTAGAAGTCCCATAAGCTTAACGGGGGTGACATCGGCTAGATCAAACACCACTTCTATGGATGGTATTACTTAGTCAAACTTAGGAGACAAACTCCTAAGAACTTTCTCAACAATCTTCTGATCTGTTAGTTCTTCTCCGTATGATCGTTGTTGACCAACATTATCCATAACACGAGAAAAGTAGTCAGCTACTACTTCGTCATATTTCATAGATAGATTTTCAAATACCCTCCGTAATCCTTGCAACTTAACTGATTGGCTTGAGAATCACCCTGAAATTCTATTCGAAGAATTTCCCATGTATTCTTTGCAGAGTCGGCCGCCGTAATTCTGGAAAACATGTTGTCTTGTTCACCTTGCTGAATAAGTGTCATAGCTTGAGCGTCTTTCCTTTTTGCCTCTCTATTATCGTCGTCTCCGCCATTTGTTGCTGTGAGACCCAGGTATACCACATCCCACAGATCTCGTGAACGAAGGATAGTTTTCATACGAAGACTCCAGTGTTCATAACCTTCTCCTTTGAATACTGGAATGATCACAGAGGTAGTGTTTGATGTACTCGACTCAGCCATTGGGAGATGAATCGAGGAAGATGCCAACCTTGCACTGATACCACAAATGTTGGTATAAGAACACAGATGGGATCGATTAACAATAATAGAAGAGCAAAGTATTTTGGTAATCAGGGAACTCTTGTATTCAAGAATGCTTTTTTGAGTACATACAATCATGGAGAACAAACAGACTTTAAATAAGAAAGAAGCATACGTAAAGAACTCAACAACCCTAAAGAATAGCACAACCTAACTGCAAGACCCATTAGGCATTTTATTCAAAAAACAAATTAACTCCACGTGTATGATTTAAGAGCCCCTGAATACAAGGTTTGAATCATTCTTCTTCAATATTTAGAGCAAAATTTAAAATTTGAGTTAGGTTTTGGACAAAACCTGAATGAGAGATTGATAGATGACTAAGTGGGTGTGAGAGCCTGAGAGAGTGAGATTCGAGACTGAGAAGTAAGAACCGGCCGGAGCAGCACTGGCGGAGCTAGAGAGAGTGCGAGTCGAGAGAACAGGGCTGCTGGGCAGAAGCTTGAAGACGAGAGAGTGAGTCGATGCTGTTTGTTTTTAAAAAAATCAACAATTTACAGTTTTGGTCCCTCCCTATCACTTAACATAAAATGGACCAGATTTCATTTGGTGCACCTTTACCCCCTTTGATTTCTCAAATATCCCGGAGCACCCCTCAATTTTAGCGGGCGCCACCTTTTGTACTCAAAGAAAATTTTTACTTATAATTTTTAATTGAACGAGTGTACGAGACCCTGCTCCCCTCTTTATAGGTCCGCCCCTGAATCAGATTATAGTTATATAAAATCACATATTTGAATCCATGTAAGTTGTGTTGTTACAGCGATCAAAATCTGAAAAAGCGGTTAGGACCGTGATTTGATAGAGCGGTAGTATAGCGATCCATAAATAGCGGTTCATGTAATCATTACAATTACATATAAATGTATGAACGCATGCATAATATAATATATAGTTTGAAGATAAACATAAGAGCACGTGAATAGAAGAGATGACGAGCAATTGATGTTAGAAGACAATGTTGTTGTGAAGAGAAGATGCAAAATATAGACTGGAATAGTACAGGTGAGAGAGGAATAGCGAGTTTAAACATCAATATTGCAAATCAAAATCATCCTCCTAGCTCGTAATCCCTTAACCGACTTCTTTAAACCCTTTAAAAGTCCAACTGAAATCCCAACTCCAAATTGTGGTTTGCATACCGCTATTGCAAAACCAAATTGCGGCCCAATTTGCGGTGATTAGCACCACTATTAGTGAAACCGCTATTTTCCACCGTTATTTCCCCTAGGGTAGCTAACACTATTTCACAACTATAGCACCACAATTAACATCATATGTATCAAGTGTAATCACAACTCCATAATCAATCTAAGAAGAAAAAAGGCAATTTGAGTTCATGCTTGAACAAGATCTCATACGGTCATTTTATCAAACATATTTTGTGCATTATACCAGATATGATGATTACAGCATTCCATCAGTCAACTGAGCCACTGAAGTACAATGTTTATCAACATAGGTCAAAATATTTTATATTAAAAAGACCCAAAAGGAAAATTGATTGAAAACAACAACCAAAAAATAGAAGGGGCTATACATATCGAGACAGTACCTATCTATTGAATAATGAGAAATGACGTGATGTTGACCAGGCGGAGGCGAGCTGCATTAAGATGATAAGAACTTCTGAGAGAAACAGGGTCACTTTTATGGAAGACTGCAGACGAGAGAAAGAAATAGTGAGCTTTTTCAGCAAACACGTGAGAGACACAAAAGGGTTTAGGAATTAGGTAGCATGGAAATAACCGAAGGCAGTCACTTACCTTTTAGCGGTGGCGTATTTTGATTCTTGGATTTTAGAAATTGTAGTGTGGTGAATGGTCTTATCAAACAAAAGATGTTGATGAACATTCACATTGGTGTTATTTAGTCTGTTAAATCAATTCCAGCGTTATTTGTTTGGGGTAAATAAGTTTTTGAACTTTTTTTAAACTACTAGATAATCAAATGTTTAAAGGTCCAATTTAATCAGTTTTTGATTATTCGGTTCAGTACATGGATAAACTAAATAAGAGTTTTTTCATCGAAAATTTGCCTCCAACAATTTTTTTCAAATGTAAGGTTTTTTCCTTTCAATATATAATTGTAATATATTTGACAATTTATTTAGCATACAAAAAGCATTTTCTCTTTTCCTTTTTAAAGGCAATAACCAGTAGCATTAAGGGAAAAAAACGTACATGGTAGGTGTTGATTTATTGACCATAAAACACCACTTTCCATTTTTTATAGATCTTTTTTTGTTTGCCTATAATAACCAACTGAGTCTTTTAGTAAGTGATTTTACAGTTTTTGAGTCATATCTAAGTCTCTAAAGGGCTGTTTACCTAAATGATTAACCGGTAAGCACTTAACGTTAGTAGTCAACACGATAATTTATTTTATGGGTAAGATTGTAGTATATCAAAATGATATCATGTGCAACAGTATATATGGTAAACGCTTACCTGGATAAGAGTCGTCACCCTCACTTACCGGATAAGATTCTCTATCCTTATCACCACTCTTACCAGGTAAGATTTTTGAGTCTTGCCATGTAAAGAAAATTGTCCGATTGCCTAAGTATTTTGTTGATTTATACTTTAATTGGCTTTAAAACCATTCTGATCCACTTTTGGTTTTTACTGCATGAACTGTTTTGGGCTTATTTTAGACTTGACTTGGTGGCCAAGTTTCCTACCATTATATAAACATTTGGAAGTCTTCACTTTATTTACCACAAAACTTACACTTGGGATAATTTTGCTACTTATAATTTAGTTACTTGCTTTCTAGTATTATTGTCTTAAAAACTCTTCCAAACCCGAAGCCTTAGCCTTAGCCTTGTTCAAATCATTCTCAATTCCAAGTACATTAAATCCGTTGCATGATCAATTTTGCAATTTACTTTCAGTCATTTACATTTCTGAACAATTTACTTTCTGTATTCACTTTGAAATTTGATAACTTATGCAACAAAATTCCCTTTTAGACTTTAATACTCGAAGTTTACATTTTGTATTTTCCATCTATGTTATTTACTTTACAATCTTTACATCTTTCATAAGAAAAATCCAAACAACGATGGGCTAAACGTCTTAGCTTGGGGTGTAAGAAAATCTTAAGACCAAAACCAATATGAAATTGGAAAGGTGTAATAACTCGGTAAGCTTATTTTCTTGGTTTAAATTTATTAATGGTTTGAGGTCAAGGTGGATGCTTCAAGTCAGGAATTGGAGTCGGATATGAGGTCCAAATTTCCACATTTATTCGCCGATGAAATTTCGGAAATAAAATTCATTTAAAGGGGAGATATTGTAATACTCTTAACCCTTTACTTTAATCATCATAAAAGTCCAGAGGTGTGGTTGTAAACTTCCTTGTTTAAGGGACTGGACTAGTAATTAAGGGAGTAAACCTTTCTCTCATGCTTGAGGTCAACGGTTTTTGGGATCTAAATCCTAGATTCATGATTGATAGATAGGTTTGGATGGACTAATCCACGAATTGTAGTTATATTGATGTCATAAATTAGTTTTGGTTATCGAATATGTTGATTCTATGGTTTTTAGACTTTAAAATCGTTTTCGGAAGGTTGGCGCATGAATGGCCATTGGGATTTTGGTTCAGAACTTGTGCAGCACAAACAGGCGAAAATGTGGTTTCTATGCTACTGGGGTTGCATTGAAGTCACATTTAGCACTGTTTGTCATTTCTCGTCCAATCCCATATAGCAAACACAACCTGACAGGAGTGTGTGTTCATTATTGCTTCGTTTGTTTCGGTTATTCCTGATTAGCTTTTATAATTATGTCGTCAATGATAATAAATTCCTGTACATATTATTTAGGAGATGGAATGTGCAACTTTTAAAGAATCAACCGTATGCATAAAAGCATCAAGGATGAAAGTTGGAAAAGCAAGAATAAATCCCAAGGAGAGTAGGGTACCTCTTACTTCCGAAAATCACACTTGGGTCTGACAAGAAGCAAAAGGCCGACTTCTATCCGATGGCGAAAATGACATACGTAAAATCATAATTGTTACAAGGGTAAAATGCGCCGAAATAACAACCTGCTTTATAAATTTCTTTATTATAACATTATACTTTCAGTTTTTCTTATTACAATAATGTACTTTCAAAATATTTTTTATCAAGGCATCGCACTTTCAAAAATTTACTCGTTATACAATTGGGTAACCTTTTATTACCCGTTATACCATGTTTTTTTTGCCATCTCATCATCCACGTATGTTGTCTACATGTATGATAGTGCTGACATGACATTTTTTATTATAACATTGTATTTTCAAAATTATATTATTATAACATCACCAATTTCTATTACAGTATTGTACTTTTAATTTTAATGTTTTTATCGTTAAGACATTGTAAATATAATCAAATATGTTTACTAAAAATTATAATATCATAAATTAAATATGTTTATAGAAAATCATTATTTCACGAATAAAAATATTCATAAAAAACCATTCGTTTATCGAGTTCATCGTAAATTTCATGGGTTGCTTTGTAATGCCAAAAATTAAACAAGTGAAACATCTTTTAAAAAAACTCCATCCTATTCACATTCGTCTAACAATGATATTTAAACAAATGACCGCCTTGTCACAACTACTACCTTCTTCATCTTTCTCAACAGTATTTTTCCGTAGGTTTTCAAAGTTATCATTTCACTTGGCCTCCTTTTCTTCAGGATGAGCTTTGGTCGTGATTCCACTTGAGATGGTTCCTGTTCAAATTAGTATGAAATTGATGTATAAAATCAGTATGAAACTCGAAGATTTCACATTACCTTTTTAACACTCCTTTGTGAATCTCGTTCCACCTCGTATACCCCCTTCACTGCTTTGTCTACAAAAATTAGTCATAAACCTGAAGAAGAATAACAACAATCACATCAAACAGTGAGATGAATAATGTCAAATAAACAACCACTACAGAAACACAAACATTTAAGTTTCATTAAACCACAGATTTTGCTGGATGGGATGGGAGTGAGTAATAGCAAGACCAGCAAGACATTTTAAAATTATCATTAAACCAAGACTTGAGATAGTGTTGATGAAAATATGGAAAAAGAAATTAGATTAAAAAAAAAAAAAATATGACATGTAAGTTATCTCATGTGTGACAAGTTATCATATGTGGTTTCCAAGTTATTTTAAGTTTGACATGTCAACAAAGAAAAACTTGTTCAAAAGGTAACAGGTTATACGATGCTATAACGAGTAAATTTTTGAAAGTAGGATGTCCTGATAAAAAAAATTTTGATGGTGCATTTTTGTAATAAGGAAAACTGAAAGTAGAATGTTATAATAAGAAAATTTGTAAAAATAGGTTGCTATTTTACGCATTTTACCCTTGTTATAATAGTAGAAACCTCTGTTATTTGTTATATTTATCGTCTTGTTTTAAGAATTGTTTCTTTTACCGTCATTTTTCTTTGCAATTGCACTAGATTAAGTTATGTCACTCAAGTGTGTGTTAATTGGATGATGAACAAAAGACTATTGCTTTTTGGGGTTGTTTCACCAAACGCTTGTGCGTAAGTGTTTATCGGGTTTCAATTACTTTATCTGGTGAGCATGTCAAAGACCAAGAAACTTATCCGATAAGATGCATATCAAGGACCAAGAATCTTATCCGGTGAGGGTGGTTACTCTTACCGGGTAAGAGACGTTTATCAACAATTTTAGGGCCGTTTACCTAAACACCTATCCAGTAAGCGCTTACCAGTAAAATTCAACATTATCGTTTATTTACCAGGTTTAAAATTTTACTCCATCAAAATGGAACTGTATGTAACAATTTACCCGGTAAGCGCTAATCGTGATACGAGTCGTCGCTCCCACTTACTGGGCAAGACTTTCGATTCTTGCCTTTGCTTTTACTAGGTAAGATTCTTGGTTCTTGCAGCCTTGCTATATTCATCCGGTTGGTAAGTGCTTACCCAGGTAAACGTTTGGTAAATGACCCCTTATTGTATCATTTTGATAACTCTTATTCAGTAAACATTTACCCGTTTAACTTTAATAGACAACCCCTAGTATATATTTAGCATCTAATCAAATCCCTAGAGGCAGGAATACATAAAAGTAAAGTTGAAGAGGTTGTATGTCCAAAGTAACAACCAAGCTTTTGCATCAAAACTTTGGCAAGTGGTTTGTAGCATCAAAGCACCTTAACCAAAACTATGCCAATAAGACATGGAAAAGTGGAATGGCATTGGTTCTCTGGTACAATAATTACTGAATCTAAATCACTTCCAACATCTCATCTCATCTCATTTTCTTTTCTAGAGATTTGTTTTTTTTCCATGTCGGACAAATATAGTTAACACTTTCATTTATTTTATCGGATAAGATTTTAGTCAATTAAAACAATATTGTATGCAACATTTTTTTTTCTAGGTAAACGTTTATCAGATAAGACCCTCGGTCATTGTCATCATTTTTACCAGATAAAATTATCAATCTTTGTCACCGCTTTTACCAGATAAGATTATCAAACATTATTAATCATGGTCATGTTTCTATGATAAAATAAATTGACTTGGTAGACACTTATCAGATAAGCGTTTAGTAAATTTATTTCAAAACCCTCGTTTATAGAGGGGAAAAAATGGTTTATTGAAAAACTATTTGACTAACGTTTCAATAAGGTTTAGGAGCTTTTTGCCAATTTCTTCCAATTATACATCTGATTAGTATTAATTATTAATAAATATTGATTTGTTTTTATTTTAAATTATTCATTAATATTAATTATTAATTTATTTTTATTTTAATTATTCATTAATATTAATTATTATTTATTTAGATTTATCATTAATCTTGTCAATTTCTTCCAATTCTATTAATCAATACATTATATTATCTAATTTTCTTATATTAATTTTAATATATTTTATTATTAATAATTTGTGTTAAATATTTTATGAAATATAATAAAATAACATAAATTAACATGTTATTTTTATTCATATAAAATTTCAAACTAAATAGTAAATATAATCAATTTATTCGTTTTTCATCCCTCTTTGCTTATAAATATGCCCTTCACTCTCTACCATATCTTATCATTCAAAACCTTAATTAAAACTACATGGCCTCTGCTCAGGTGTTCTCTCATCTCATCTTACTTACAATATACTTTGAGGTGTTTAAGATTGCTTATTTGAAACAACTTATGTTTTTCTATAAAAGTCATTGTCAATTTTCTTATAAATTAGAAGACTTTAACTTTTTCAAAAACTTCTTATTACTGGTTTGGGCCCGGTATAAGTTGTTTATCCAAACACCCAAAAGTACTTATTATCGGTACCACACCGGAATAAGTCAATAAATTGTTTTTATAAGCAATCCAAACACCCTCTTCATAATCAATATTTTGTATCTTAATTGCAATTAATTTTTATGAGATGCAAATACGTAGGTTGATGCTGTACACGTGGAAGATCTCACCAAACCTTCCGAAGAAACAACACTTGGATCTGCCACCATGGAAGGATCAGCAAAGCCTCCTGCACCTCACAACATCGAATCACCCTGCGATGAACACCCAGAAGACGTTGATGAATTGGGCAAAGAGGATGAATTGAACGACGAAGAGGATCAAAAAGGTGCAGCACCACAAATAATCGAAGACCAAGATGACGATGACGATGATGAGGATGATGAAGAACAAGTCGCCAAATCTGCCGTTAGAGCCACTGATTTCTCGGAGGAAGAAGGCGACGACGATGTTTGAATGGTCCCGCTGAACAACTAGTACTCAATTTGACACCGTTTTAGCTTCGGTTTTAAAAGTTTGAATTAGCAACCGGGTCGGTTTTAACTTGGTTAACTTATCTATCCATTATATTTACGAAGATATCTGTTTTTTTCTTAGTGCTTTAAATAAACTGAACGTTCACTGAATCATTCGTAAACTATTAATTGGGTAATTCATTTATTTAGTAAATGAAGAATCATAAACATGATTGTTGGTTTATTTAGTTAAATGAATGAGCACTCGTTTGTTCAAGTACGTTCATGAACCAGATAGGACTTAAAGGGTTTTAAACTGACATGAGTAGTTTAATGTATTCTCAATCTTGTCTCTGAATTCTACTCCACCTATTTTGGTGGGACAAAAAAAATGCATTTTTATCCTAATCAATCCACTCCAGGCCCAATCTAATCTCGTGTCAAACGTGGGAATGACATGTATTTATTTTTTCTTGTCCTGTTCTGCCTTGTGTGCCAAATGCACATTTAAAAAGAACAAATTACGATTTTCGTTTTTGTGGTTTACAATCTATTTTTACTTTCATCCTTGGATTAATTCCTATCTTTAAAAGTACAAAGGATCAAAACAGTAAAGAATTGAAAACTACAAGGAGTTAAATTATTATTTTTTTCTAATTTTTATTACAGTTTTTATAGATTTGTTAATAACCCAATTTTTTTTTATCTTTTATTCTACATACTTTAAAAAATTGAACTTTTTTTGTACATATACTTTAATGTAATTTTTACGGATTTCTTGATAATCCAATTTTTATTTTTTAATATACTTACTTTTCAATTAACTTTTTTTTTAAATTTCTATTTTATGTATTTTTATACAATTTTTAAGGATTTCTTGATAACAAAAAGAGGTTTTATGAAGTTTCTTCATACATTTAGACGTTGTTGGTGATGGTTGGAGTAAAACCCAGTTGGGAGTTTTGCAAGTTTTGCAGGCAAGATCAGGGGTAATCAACTTCGGCAAATCCCACGATTTTGGTCACAAAGGAGGTCGCATAACTTCCTGAGTTCCGATTTTTTTCAGTTTCCTTTCATGTTTATTTTGGAAACCCTGTGTAGTTGTTATTGATGTTTTCGTAAGTTTATAATTGGTTTTGAAGTTTGGTGTCATTTTGATGGAATTTTAATCTTTTGGTGAAACTTTGAAATCCATTCATGTTAATTTATGAATTTGGATGTTATCAAAGTTCTAAAAGATCATTTTATAAGTTTAATTGATGAAGTTTTGAGCAAAAATATGGTTTTTTTGAAAGGGAAAATTGTAGTATGATATTCATTTTAGTGAAAGACAACTGAGGATTAATGGGTTTTGAAAGCAGAGTGTGGGTATCTTGTCGTGATGGTATTCGTAAAAAAGTATTGAAAGAAGTTCACAGATTTGGTCATTCAATTCATCATGATACTAGTATAATGTATAGGAATTTGTTTTAATTCTTTTGATAACTGGTATGAATATGGTTATCGCACATATGTAGAATGATTAAAGTGTTAGTACTACGATTGAGTGGATACGGAGTATCTTCGAAGAGTTAAAGAAGTGTTAGATTAAAGCTTTGATAGAGATGTAACATTGGCATACGTAATTTCGTGGACATTTTTCTGATTCTTTGGGGTTTCAGTAAGCTTTAGCAATCATTATGCCCTTCATTTGTAGAAAAGTCTTTAATGGCAACGGCTTGGATATGTTGATGAATATGTCCAAGTGCTTACAAATTTTTTATTCTGACTCTATTGAAGTCGGTCCAGTTGCATGTGTACCTGAAGTACCAGATCCAAATGACTTATATCCTACGCCGTCTAGAAGGGTGTCGCACCTTGGCCTTCTTTATCTTAGGTTACTTCTTGTATTTATTGTCTATTATATATTGTATGGTTTAACAACAAAAGAGTCAAAATTGGCTTGAGTTTCTTTAGAGTCATGTTATTGCTCTTCTTGTTGTCCGCACATTTCATGTCTTCCTAATATGCTTTGGAGTTCATTACTGGTATCTTGGGCACTGTATCATTTCCAAAGTCGTAGGGTCAGTGTGATGTTGACAACATTGCTGTGGGAAGGAATTGACCGTTTCCATTAAAGAAGAAAGTTGAATCCGCGACATGTCGAACCCTTGGTGATCATTGATCGGCTTGGTGTGGTAGTCTATTGGTTAGATCATTCATAGAAGTTGAGTGGTTCTCAAAGTATCTTTTATGTATTTAAACTGAGAAAATGTTCGATTGTTACTGAAAAGGAGATATAGTTACCGAAGGGTAAGCAAATGGTAAATTGAACTTTGTTGAGGAACTTGAGGTGGTGTTGATTATAAAGTTAAAAAATGGAAAAAACAAAGAGAATCGTTTGGTAAAAGTTCAGTGGTATTATTACAAGGGTCAAGAGGCTATTTAAGGACCCAAATCAGAAATGATATTCATACACCCTTCACTACCAAATAGGGCATCTTTTTCGGCGGCCAAATCCGTCGGAAATCTTATTTTCCGGCGGATACGACGGGCTGAAAATATGACGCCGGTGATTATTTTTCCGGCGGATTCCGGCCGCCGGAAAATTTTCACCGGTTTTATTTAAAACATCTTCATTAAATTAAGAAAATATTTAAGTGTTTTTTTAAATGGATTAATTTACCGGCGGAAATCCACCAGTAACTTTATCCGTCGGAAAAAATAATTTAAGAAATATATATATATATATATATATATATATACATGATACATATACACATTCATACATACATATATATATATATATATAGATACATATACACTTACCGATAGGAAAAGGAGGTGGTCGGCGGCCGGAAGGAAATTGTTTGGCCGGAAGGAAATCGTTTTTGGGTTATGTTTGCAAGTGGCGGCTGTCGAATGAGGGAGATACGATTTTTATTTCTGTTGTTATTACCGGCGGATTTGTTCGCCGAAAACTTTTTAAAATTTTTTTTTAAAAATTAACCGGTTTTTGTGAAATTTTTGATTTTCCGCGGACAAATTCGCCAGTAAGCCACCGGTTTTTTAGTTTACTATTACTATTATTATTTTTAAAATTATTATTATTATTACCACTAAAATTATTATTATTATTACTATTAACATTATTATATATTTTTAAAATTATTATATATTTTTAAAATTATTATTATTATTAAAATTATTATATTTCTAAAATATTGTTTATTGATCCGTTAAAACTCAATACGATCCATTAAATCTCAATACGGTCCATTAAAGCCAATCGGTCCATTAAAGCCCAATACAGTCCATTAAAGTCCACTACGATCCATTAAAGCCTAATCGGTCAATTAAAGCCCAATACGGTCCATTAAAGCCAAATATGGTTCATTAAAGCCAAATACGGTCCATAAAAATTCAATACGGTCCATTAAAGCCCAATAAGGTCCATTAAAGCCCAATTGGTCCATTAAAGCCCAATTGGTCCATTAAAACCCAATATGGTTCATTAAAGCCCAATACAGTCTATTAAAGGCTAATACAGTCTATTAAAGGCCAATACGATCCATTCAAGCTCAATACGGTCCATTAAAGCCCAATACGATCCATTAAACTACAACTAACATCCATTAAAGCCCAATAGAACCTTTAAACCCCAATACGGTCCATTAAAACCCAATAGAACCGTTCAATCCCAATATGATCCATTAAAGTGCAACTAACATCCATTAAAGTCCAATAGAACCTGTAAAGCACGATACGATCCATTAAAGACTAATACGATATATTAAAGACCAATCGGTCCATTAAAACCCAATACGGTCTATTAAAGCCCAACACGATCCATTAAAACGGGATACGATACATTAAAGTTCAATAGAGCCGTTAAAGTTCAATACGATCCATTAAAGCCTAACTTTCATCCACTAAAGCCCAATAGAATCTTTAAAGCTCAGTACGATCCATTAAAGCCCAATCGATCCATAAAAAACCAATATGGTTCATTAAAACCCAATACGATCCATTAAACCACAACTAACATCCACTAAAGCTCAATATGACGCGTTAAAGCCCAATACAATCCGTTAAAGCCCACTCGGTCCGTTAAAGCCCACTCGGTCCATTAAAACCCAATACGATCCATTAAATCACAACTAACATTCACTAAAGCGCAATATGATGCGTTAATGCCCAATAGAACCGTTAAAGCCCAATACAATCCATTAAAGACCAATACGATCCATTAAAGCCCAGTCGGTCCATTAAACCACAACTAACATCCACTAAAGCCTAATATGATGCGTTAAAGCCAATAGAACTGTTAAAGCCCAAAATGATCCATTAAAACCCAATACGATCCATTAAAGCCCAATAGGTCCATTAAAACTCAATATGGTCCATTAAAGCCCAATATGATACATTAAACCACAACTAATATCCACTAAATCCCAATACGATGTGTTAAAGCCAATAGAACCGTTAAAGACCAATACGATCCATTAAAGTCCAACTAACATCCACTAAAGCCCAATAGAACCGTTAAAGCTCAATACGATCCATTAAGAAAAAAAAAATATAAATGGGAAAAAAATGAAAAGCCGGCGAAAATCATTAATTTTTTTTAAATCTTGAATAATTATTACCGGCAGATTACCGGCGGCCCTCCGGAATCCGCTAGAAAATTAAAAAAAAAATTTAAAATTAAAAAAAAAAATTTAATTTTTAATTACTTTCCGGCGGATCTTAATTTTAAAAATTAATTAAATATCCGTCGGAAATCCGCCGGTAACTTATTGTAATTTAAACTATCAAAATAATTTTACCGGCGGATTTCCGGCGGAAGTCAACAAAAGTTGACTATTTTGTTGTTCGCCGGTAATCTACCGGTAAATTTCCGACGGATTTCTTCCGCCGGAAATACCCAGTTTTCTAGTAGTGCTTGTTTGTTTGACTGATTGAATTCCGAGACGGAATTTCGTTAATAGGAAGATGTTGTAATACCTTGGATGTTTTATTTAAAGAAAGATTTGAAAGTTTAGGACCCTTATGTGCTATTATCCTATAGTTCAGGGTGTGATTTGGAACTTTGGAGTATGAAAACCAACCACCACTGCGCCTCACTCATTTCCCATACATGAGATTACTTCTTTGTTTTGTTTCCATCCAGAATTTCGTGGTCCGCAAATAGTTGGGTGTACGCGATTAGGAGTTTAGAGTTGGAGAAGATTTCAATACTGGCCTCTTTTGAGGTATTATTTAGAGTTATGGTGAAATCCGTTGGTTTAAATTGTGATTTGTGTTTATCTGATTCAAATTCAAGTATTTGAGTTTGATCATTTGTTACGATTATAGTTTATTTCCTCGGTTTATCGTCATCGAGATGAATTTTCTTTTAACCATTTTCGAACAAAAATGCATATATTATCAAATGATTAATTATTTCGATATTATACCAGATTGGTATGTTTGGATTACTGTTAACTGTGATACAATATTTTTACATGTTGGAAATTGACACATGTGGTAATAGCTAATTTTTGGGATAAAGGGACTTGCACAACAGAAGCAAGGTACGCTAGGACTATAAGTCTATAATGGTCCGTGCATGGTGTTATATATATATATATATATATATGTATATATGTATATATATATATGTATATATGTATGTATATATGTATATATGTATGTATATATGTATATATATATGTATATATGTATATGT
>NC_037529.1:15182452-15183487 GCF_001531365.2 Cynara cardunculus var. scolymus | reverse complement strand
AGTATGGGTATAAAATGATAGAGTTGTATGGTGAGTGGAATGCTGATGTGGCAGTCCATGACACTGGAGATGCCCTAAAGCATGAATTCTTTGGACGTAAATCACCACCTCGATCAATCCTCAAGACCTTCAAAAACTTTCCACTTTGCTTCTCTATTAGAGCTTTAAACTTTTGGAAATTCTGAAAAGTTTCTGATTTTAATGTTAGGAGATATATCCAACTCATTCGACTAAAATCATCTGTAAATAACATAAAGTACCTATTGTCCGATAGAGATTCACTCTTCATTGGGCCATACAAATCTGCATGGACTAGCTCCAAAATATCACGTGCTTATCTCAACTTTCCTATCAGAAAACGACTTCTTTGCTTGCTTTCCGAGCACACATCCTTCACATAGCATTGTCAAATCAGTGATGAACAGAACGGTAGACCGCTGACCATCTCTTTGTTTTTTAATAACTGCATACCTTTGCTGTTTAGGTGGCCTTATGGAAAATGCCACAACTCATTGTCATTTGGTTCTTTGTTAACCAAGGCAACTTATGTATCAGGATAAAACACACGGGGAAACTCTCTATTGGAAGACATATTAGCATGTGCAAGCAATTTTCTTGATCACACATTGTGAGTCACTAAAAACTACCGAACATCTGGATTCAATTAAATGACCAACACTAACAAGACATCAACATTCTTGATAAGTTTAGACTTGTTACTTACTTTAATCATTACCGTGCCTCGTCCTTCAATCTTTAGTTGCTTATCATCCTATAGACGAACTTGAGACTTGATTGAATCATCCAAGTCTTTGAATTTGGACTTATCTCCTGTCATGTGGTGAGAGCACTCACTATCGAGGTACCAGACATCACTCGTGTGCATACCACCAGTTGTATATATGCCATGAACAGGTAATCCTCTTGTTCATATTCTTCTTGTTCAAATCTATAACCAAACCACCATGTATTGATAGAAGGAAAACTTACAGATGAAAAACTTACAAGAAGACTATGTATCTTAGCTAAGATAGC
>NC_037529.1:15136238-15182352 GCF_001531365.2 Cynara cardunculus var. scolymus | reverse complement strand
TTAACATGGAGGAAGTTTATGTCAATCCAAAAAATCGAAGACACAAGACAAATATCACATATCGACATTATTACGAGTACGAATGTTTTAACACGGCTATGGATATGCAAATTCAAGAGTTTGGTGACAGATTTGATGAGGTAAGTTCCGAATTGCTCACTTGTATGGCCGCTTTGGATCCTCATTACTCATTTTGTGACTTTGACCCATCAAAATTACTAAGGTTGACAGAGTTTTATCCTGATGATTTTAGCAATGACGAAAGAACTATTCTTGAGCACCAACTTCAACTATACATTGACAATGTCCAACATGATGAATTATTTGCTAATTTGAAAGGTATATCCAAGCTCGGTAGAGTGATGATTGAAACAAGGAAACATCTTGTGTTTCCTTTGGTTTATCGATTATTGAAGCTTGCATTGGTTTTGCCTGTTGTAACCGCAACAGTTGAGAGATGCTTTTCTGTAATGAAGCTTGTGAAGCCAGCTTTGCGCAATCGAATTTGTGATGATTTTTTGAATGCGTGTGTCATTTGTGCCGTAGAAAAAGAAATACTTGCTAAGGTTACAAATCAAGATGTAATGACTCGTTTTCAAATGATGAAAACTCGTAGAAATCAACTTATGTAATCACGTATTATTAATTATAATGATTGATGTGTTGGTATATTGTTAGTTTAAGTGACCCCAGTGTATAAAATTCCTGGATCCGCCACTGGGTATTGGTTTGGGATATGGAATGTATCCATAATTTTTGAAATTGGTATCTTGGAACTTATCCATGTTTTAGTGTTCTGGATAATGGAGTTTCATCTGTATTTTCAGTATTTGGATATTAATCCTTATTCACCTTTTGTGTGAGTAATGGGTTTTGGTTTCATGTTAACTGGTGTTTCAACTAATGGGTTTTTATATGAAAATGGTGGGTTATGGAAAAGAGGTCGTTTTTATATTTAATACATTTCATTTTGGAAATTGTGATTTAAATAGCATCTTTTCAGTTTTATTATTTTATATTAAAAATGAAAATTATTTGAACTTACTAAACGTTAAGTCTAACCTTTTTTTATATGTCGGCATGTACATCAGGTCCTTGTTAGGAAATGGTATTAACGACACCATGAAGAGTTAAGTGCTAGTTAGATGCACGAGACAGATTTAGCTATTGGGGAACGTATTCCATATTATGGAGTAGCGACTGTATCTGGGTTTTAGTAACACCTAAACTTGGTCAAACTTTTTGTAAGGTTCGTTTTGCCATTTTTGTTGATGTTAAATCTAGAACTGTTATTTGATGTAATCAAGTATAGAAAATGATTTATCCTTTATTTTATGTATTATTGAAAAAATTTAATTAGTCGCTCTTTTATAGAATTTGGGGTGTAACATATCTGATGATGTTATTATCAGATAATATTGTTATAAGACAAATGATAAGAATTTTTTTCCAAGTGTGGAATCGAATGTTAGTTGTATTATCTGCAAATATGATGGTTGAGATCAACATCTTCCAACTTCAAAATACAATATAATTCAATGCAAATGGGTTCACATAGCCAACCAACTCCAGATGCATACTAAAAGGTTACACAAAATATGTTCAAAGTTCAAATTCGTTGACTAACGGGATACAAGAACCCAAGTACGTATGATCTTCTCATGTGACCTGGCAACGTAAACAAGACTTATAACTTTGGAGGTTTATCATAGAAAACTTCAAGAGCTTTACCAATATCACCGGTTTATATTCCAAAACTAAGAAGTTCATTCATGACTTATGGCATCTTCTCATCGCTCAAATAATCGAATTTGTTAGCATAGCTCAAAATATTGACAGTAGTAGGATCTTGTGATATCATTTGACCACAAATAGACTCAAACATGGAATTAGATTCATCTAATCTCGTGTCAAAGGTATGCTGAAGTGAAGGTGATCTCTTGTTCTTGTAAATTTTCCTTTTTGTTGGAAGTTCTTTTTTTCCGCTTCTTTGGTGTGTAAGTGGTTGATAAACTAGGAGATTCTTGTGCATTAACTTCTTGTTCACTATTGGAAGAACATGCAAACACATTCTTCTTGTTGCTAATATCCTCACATGCTTGTGATATATCATCGGCTTTTAGCCCCGTCGCTCTATCTCTACCCCATACCAAGTCTAATTTCCGCAAGATATGAAAATATCAAGTTCCATAAGCAGTTGCATTTTTACGAGTCTACAAAAATAAAAATTTACATTATGAGAACAGGAATAATATAACTAAAAAAATAATAGTAGTTTCATTCACTTACCTTGCACCAATCATCATACTATTACTTCTCATAAATAACTTTATGCTCAACATCATCCTATTGACACCCAATTTGCATCAACATTTCATAAAACGGATTATATTTGTTTTTAAGATATTTGATCTGGGAGCCAATGTGAGGGATAACTTCATTATCAAAATTTGGAAGTCTTTGGACCAACCTCTCATGCACTTCAATCATGTAGCCATTTCTAAGTCCACCATCTACCTTCCATAACGGATCACAAGCAAGTTCTTGTAAAATGTTGCCCAATGCTTCACCTTCCTTGCATTGAAAAGCAATTGAAAAATCAATATGATTATTTTAAGGGAAAGTATTTGGAATGGTTATACTTATGGAATAGAACATGGAATATTTATGACCCGAAAATGAATACGTTCACCTTATCTAATCAAGAATAGGAAGATTTTTTTAAAGGTTAGTTTCTGTTCTTTTTGCATTTTTAGATAGTAAAGACAATAGCACGATATTATATAAATAAATATCTTTAATTTGGATGCAGGGACATCCAAAAGCCAAAACATTAAAAACAGTACTGTTGGCATTTCCTGAATTATGTGTAGCTTTGTTCGAGGGAACTTCTGCTACCGGATCTCGTGCTTGTACCCCTAGTTCAACCCGTGAGAAGACTATGGTTTCATCATCATTTGCATCTCATATCCACACCACCCAAAATGAGGAGGATGGAGATAAGAAGGAAGGACCAATTGTTGATAAATCGAGTGCAACTCCGTCTAGACCAAATAAGAAGAGTAAAACCTAGGTCAACATGGATGAATTGGTTTTTGAAATGAGGGATGCACTTCAGACACTTGTTGCACAACAAATCACACTTGTTGCACAACAAATCACACTTGTTGCATAACAAACCTCAAACCTTAATGCTTGTATTGAACGGTTGACCACTCTTAGCCTTGATAAAAAGAGTCATCTTTATAGTGTAGCCATTGACATTTTTTACCAGTCAGTATTATTAAGAGAGACATGGTTGATGATCCCTTCAAAGGTTGATATATTAACATCATGGATTTCAACGACGGAATGAAGATTGGGACTCATGTAGTTTTTGGAATTTGAACAAGTTGCTTGGTTACGTGTTTTGTATTTAAACATGTTGCTTGTTTATGTGCTTGATATTTGACTATTTGATTACGTAGTTTTTGTATTTGAACAACTTTTTGGAAGTTGAACAAGTTTGATATTGAACAAGCTTCTATTTATAATTTTATTTATGTTTTTAACAGGTTTATCATAGATGAAAATCAAATCGTCGTGGATAATATAATAATAAAAACTATATTTCTCATTGTCATATTCTTGTATATATTCTACATGCGACAAAGGCGTTTGAAAAGGATAAGAGATGATAGGTCTGCAATGACTAAACGTCAATTTACAGATGCGCTGCTTAAAGGTAATGACCGACAATGTATTGAGTTGTTGCGAATGTCCAATGAAGCTTTCATTTGACTATGTGATCACTTTAAAGCAAAAGGTTGGTTAACGGATAGCAAACTAGATTAGTTGAAGAAAAGATAGCTATATTCCTAATGATTAGAGGTCACAATCAACTTTATAGAGTGTTGAAAAACATATACCAATACTCAACACAAACGATTCATAAAAAATTTCATGAAGTGTTTCGAGTTTGCTAAAGAGATCATAGTTCCTACATCATTCAATACTAATCCAAACATCACTGGGAATAATAGGAGGTTACAACGAATATTTAAGGTAAATAATAATTCGATAATAGTTGTATAATTTTTCTTACTAAATTTATTTTGACTACTAGCTTTAATGTAGGGAGTAATTGGCGCTCTTGATGGAACTTTAGTACATGTTATCGTCCCTATTCAAGAACAACATTTATATAGAGGACGAGGAAAGAGTGAATGTGATCAAAATGTTTTGGCAATCTGTGACTTTAACATGGTTTCTTGTTGTCGGATGGGAAGGAATTGCACAGGATTCTAGAGTTTTGTCTGAAGCTTTAATAGATGGTGCTATTAGATTTGCATTCCCTTTTTCAGGTATACTAGTGATTTTATGGGTAATATATTTACTATATTCATATTAATAGCTATTTTATTATTGTTTTTTTTTTTCAGATAAATATTATCTATGTTATGTTGCGTATACAAATAATCGAAGATTTATGGGGCCGTATCGTAATGTTATTGGCTCGGATATTTTCGTCGTGGACAAACAATGAACAAGTATGAAAAGTTTAATCATTCTCATGCAAAGCTTAGAAATGTTATTGAACGTTATTATGGTATCTTGAAAGCACTTTTCTGATATTGTAAAGAATGGCACCATTTATATCTAAGGTTCAAGAAACATTGTTATTGCATGTTTTACAATTCACAACTTCATACGAAAGAAAGTTTGATTAATGATTTATTTTCTGAGTATGATCAAGCCAATGAGTAAGGGGACGACGGCGAAGATGAGGCTGAAGAGATGTGTTGTTGACCAAACATATATGGCTAGTTTAAGAGAAAAAAATAGCAACACAATTAATGCAAAATGAATATTGATTCTACTTGTTATGAGACTATTTATGTTTTCTATTGTGTTTTGAAGCAATTGACGTATTTCAATTGGAGTTTTGAATGTGTTAAAAATAGATGGTAGTTTATAAATAATTTAAATGATTGGAAATTTTAGATGAATTTAGTTAAAATGAATTGATTCAGATTTCAGACTTTATACGTTAGTCAGTTTACAAAAACAAACAGTCTGACTGATTCAGATTTCAGACCTTAGACGTAAAAACAAACAGTCTGACTGATTCAGACTTTAGACTTCAACATCACCTCTTATAAATCAGAAATGAAATCAGATTTCAAACTTCAATACCTCTTAAAAAAAAAAAAAACAAACAAACAAACTCCACCTTATCCAGCAGAGTATATATACATATATATATATATATACATATATATATATATATATATATATATATATATAGCATATGATATTGAACAAAGAGAGCAGTCACAACTAACAATAGAAGTAGTGCATATATTAGGGGATTACACTTGCAGTATCAGCAACTAATACAACCAGGTTTAGAACTGAACATTTTTTTTCCATATTAATTAATACAGTAAGTAAAACATCTGATTGATTCAACAGGGTTAACTCCTAGAAGTTAAGATAGGTTTAGGTTTTCATCATCAAACTTTCTTACCATCAGCTTGCTTAGTGCAGATAAGGAGCCTGGTACTGATAACCGCTCCCAAAATAGTTCCCATGGTTAGGAGCCATGTTGTAACCCGTTGTGCCCATGTACACCGGAATGTGGTTATCGGCTGGACCTGGGTAGGCATAGGGTCTGTTGTCGTACACGTACGGGGTTGGCGGTGCGTACCTATCTGTCATCCTACCATAGAAGTTCTTGTCAACGGCAGCAATGTTAGTGTTTCGGGGTGCATATCCTGCTATGCCGTTGGCTCGGGGTCTTTTGGGTTGAGGTTTTGCAACTTCTGTGGCTCGTTTCTTGTCAGCCTTGGCCTTCTCCAGCTGAAGAATCCTTTTTTGAAGTGGGACCAACGGGTACTGATCTTCAAGCTTGTGGTCTTCGATACACTTGATGACCGCCTTTAGCGCAGATAGTTCTCTCTCGCTCACATCATTCTAGAATTCAAAATTTGGAGCATATTAGGCTTATGTTTGGCATATACTAGCTGTTAGCTAATAAGCTAGCAGATAAACTAGTCATATAAGCTAGACAACAATGTAAGATACTTAAAAGAAATAAAATTAAATGGAAAATGGAAAAAATAAAAACTCCTGGAGCTAGCTTATATGCTATTGTATCGCTAATCAAACGAGGTTTTTTTCAAATGAGTTCTAAAAATAAGCTAGCTTCTGGTTGCCAAACACGGCCTTAGTTAGTCCATCGTAGGTCAGCATGTATCAGATTTATCAAAAAGAGTACCAAAACAGAAAGTCCTATCAGTCACTTTATTCAACCAACCATATGGTTTACAAGGTCATGCCCTCATCTCGAGTGAGGAATAAAGCAAAAGCAGTTATGAAATCATCAAGCAAAGCTAGATGACTGACCTTCTAAAGCTTAATCAACTAAGCAGGGATTAAGCAATTCATTACCTGGTCCATTCTAAATATGCATAGTTGTTCTTAGGTTCTGTAAGACCCTTGAAAGTTAACTACTCAGATTACTTGATTATTTTTAACATAATTTGCATTATTTAACCACATTCAGAGATGCCCAGAAAGTTCGATTTCCGAAACACAACTGGTCCTAAGGCAACAGCCACAAAATCAGCCTATTTGGAACTAGGTGCATCAAGTAATCCGATTGTCTCTAGTTGAGCTCAACGAGTATTGGTTTACAGAAGATAGGATGCTAATTTCTAATTATGCCAAAATATTTTTCGGATTGGGCTCAATTAGGAGCAAGGCTAAAAATTACCAGGGCACTTAACTTTATTGATCCAGCCAATAGGGTAAACCTGATTAATTCCTCCTAATTAGAAGAGGGGATTGATATCTAGGCGGCCAATCGGCCCTAAGAAGGGATTTTTAGAATAATATTATGGTAGCACCAAGAAGACGAAATAACCTGTGCCGTAGGGGACATGTTTCCTGATTTGATGGCTGAAGGAACTCTTCTTGCCTCCGTCAAGTATGATTTCAATAATGAAACCGGAGAAAACTTGTGTGTAAGCTCAAAAGCAAATGCTAAGTTAACAGCATCGATATGCCTTCCACTATTGACCAGCACATCAATTACACCTGAAAACAAGAAAAAGGAAAGGAGTACAAAACATGAGACTACTAAACTCCATTTTTACACTGCATACTGAAGAATAACTCAAGCGTATAATGCTGTAATCCTCATGAAGGGAAGTAAATGCTGAAGATAAAGAATTATTAGCCCATTTGCCTCAAGGTCCCTAAAAGTATAGAAATGACAAGCTATTCTAATGGGACCAAAACCATCGGCATCACCAAGTTAAGTAATTCTAAATTTAAATTTGCTACAAAGGGAAATGTTAGCAATTTTAAATTGAAAGTGTTTTGAGTTATGGGTTGGAAAAAATTAACATCTATTGTCGGAAACCCAGAAACCTGAAAAGCAAAACCAACCTGGCATCTTCTCTGACAACCCAAGGAAGCGGCAAAGATCAGCTGTCTGGCGTCGACGGGATACCATTGGTATCAATTTGGATAAGTCTTCTTGAAGAAAGTCGGAATCAATAGCAAAAGTAGCAACAAGTTGCAAGAAAGCATGAGCCTCCAAGGAGTTCCCATTGCTAGCATCCACATCAAGATCATCTAATTTCGGTTTCCACTCCTCAGCAATAGCCTTTGCTCGTTCCTTCACATCTATGGAGATAACCTTGGAAACAAAGTTCTCATCCAGATTTGCTAACAAAATGCTAAGACACTCCATCAACATGATGCACGTTCGTCGTTGACCTAAAAGATTTGAATCTTTTTTCCCATCCATGTTTGAGTTCTCTGAAATGTAGAAACCGCTAAGTGAATCTAACACCAGGCCACCAGGGTCAGCTGCAGCCTTCAATGCAATTGGAATCTCCTCCTTTATGGAAGCAAGATTTTTACGGTTATCTGATATGAATTTGTGCAGTCCCTGTGCATCATTCTCCTCACATAATTTGGCAAGCTGGGGATTTGTTAGCGCCTTCACATCACTGCTATCAGATAACATTTTCAAATCATCCATCTTACATTCAGAAGCCATAGCATCAGGTGGTTTCTCTTCCACAATAGAAGCGCCACCTTGTTCCTCACTGTTAACAGTTGCAGGTTCCACATGTCCATTCCTGCGCTTCCCTAGAGCATTAGTGATAGCAGCAACAGCAGCGTCCCTCTTTTCTTGAAGTCTCTCCAATGAAGCTTCTTCCTTGCCCATAACAGCTGTTTGACGCTTCTCCAGCATTTGTCGGGATTGAGTTGTTTTAGTTTCAAACTCCCTTTCTTGGTCTTCCAGCTCAGTAAAACGCCTCTTCAACGACTTCTCGAGCCCATGAAAATGATCCTCAATTTGTTTCCATTTCAGGTTAAGGGTTACTGCTCGATGACTTTCTAGTTCAGCAAATGCTTTCTGAAGTTGTTGTATCTTAGAGGTTGTCGACTCTAAGAGTGTAGCAACAGATTGTGTATCTTCCATGACAGACTTAAGCAGTAGAAACCCTTCAAATAATCCAAAAACAACATTAATGCTATGACAAACGGGATTCAGAAGACATAACAATTGTTAAGTGAATGTCATAACCGGGCAACAGATGACACATAACATGAAATTTTGAAGATCTACTGGACATCAAGATCATATGATCATCTTATAAGCCTCATAGAACATTAAGCTTGCTTATCCGGCATCAGTGACTCTATGTATTTTACGATTGTCATAAACCATGATCCAGAAACGTGATCAATGGACCATGTATTTATCCACAATCGCGGGATGAAACAAACCGAATTGCCCATTTACTACATCCATTGTGCCATGCGCAGAAGAACAAAAAAGTGAATGCCAAGTACTTCTTGAACCCTTTAGAGTAAATTATTGCAAATCAACATTCTGCATAACATGAAAAGTGGACAAACACAAATACCCGCATCCACTCAAACCACCTGATGAACTTGAAATTGAAACAAAAGGCTCATACTACCACTGATCATACCACTTCTAAAATGACAGTTTATGGCACATTACTTTTCAATACACTAGTAACATGCTAAAGTCTACTGACATTTAAACACGACATCGAATATATGTTTTGAAGCAACAACCACCATGTTGACCTCAAAAATTGAGATCTCGATGCAAGAGTTCAAATGATAGAGAGCAGCTTCATGTGCAAAGTTATATATCTAAGAAGGGTCCAACGTATACAGCCACAACCTCCATAAAAACAGTGAGGCCACTGCCCCCGGCACAAGTATGAACTATCTATGAACTAAAATGTCAAAGTTTTCTGGTAAGAATATAACCTTGACGACAAAGCTTGGCAAATGCAACAATCAGCTCATATAGGTTGGTTTAATCATTTCTATTATCGCTCCCCTTGCCCTTCTTGCTTCAACCCCCCCCCCCTCCACCTCTTCTCTAGGTCTCAACCTACCTAGTTTAGAATACACACTAATGAGATGGCTTAATTATTTATGAAATTGATTTTGCTGTTCTATACTTATTTAAGAAGCATATAAGTCAGTATATACAGATTTAAGAATTGTAAGCACAAGAGCTTGAGTTAATCCATGAACAAAGATCACTTGTAGAATAAATATGGAAGACAATTTATTGCTAACTTAAGAATTCTAGTTCGTTGAGAATTTTCTTCAAGTTAATAAAAAAATGGTAAATAACAAGAAAACAAAATAAAGAGAAGGAACTATTAATCGAATTCCCTCTCCTTCCTCACATGCTTCCCACCCATCTTAATTCTTCTCAAACACATGCAATCTCTATCTTCCATCAAACAATTTCCCATCTTTATCTCGTTTATGAACACTTAAGTTCTTGTGATGGAAACTACAGATAAGAGAACGTGGTTGTGACAATCAAAAGCTAACTCTTTCAAATTAGCCCATCTATGTGCGTGATGTATAAATATACTACTAACATTTGGACCTACCAACTGGTTAGGAGGTTACACCCAGGTACAATGGGTATAATACAGAAGGGCCTATGATTTTTAGGTACTCAATATGATAACCTGTTGCGTTCACTCGTGTGTCCATGAGACTCAAGTATACCCTCAAAAAAGTATTTATTATGTATTTAGATAAGAGTAAAATATTTCACAAATACCAAAAAGTTAAAAAAACAATAAACAAACCATAATCCAACGCAAACATTACAAATTGAAATAAAACACTTCAAATGATCAAAATAAAGTTTGGAATTCAAAGTCATTTTATATTTGTAAGGATGTAAAACTAGTTATGTAGTAATATTTAGTCAAAAGCCAAGATAATTAAATGATAAATTAAGAACACCCAAAATTTAATTTAAATTCGCAAGTATACCTACTCGACGAGCAGGTAGTCGAGTAGGTACACAGGGTCTGATACAAAAACACTCATGATTCTTTTCGGTACTTAAAATTTACACCCACTACCTTGATTTTTGCGTATACCTGCAGGTAACTGGGGTTACCAGATATATTTTACCAGCTTTCATACATTGAATTTGCTCTTGGAGACAAAATGGTCTGTTAACACAGCTGAAGAAGGTACACCATGAGTCACTGGTTTTAAGCATTCACATCTCGAGGATAATAAATCAAGCATAATAAAACAAACCCAAGTTGGACACAACCAAGAAAGAGTTGAAAAATGATCCATGTCCATACAACACAGGTCGGCCAGACCCCAAACCAAGTTGGGTATAGTCAATAAGCAAAAAATATGAGACAAAATGTTTTAGTTCTAGTCAGTTGACACCACACCCATCACCCATGTTAGGAGCAACCATTAAAACTGAGAGTGGAAATATAAGAAACCCTAGTGTTGGTCAACCACAAAAGAAGAAGATTAAGGAAATCCAGAGCAAAGGGGAAAGTCATCCAAAAGAGAGCCTAAAATTTCCTCAGCCACTCCTTTAACCGGATGAGCATGAAAGCTGGAAACATATTCTGGCAAGAAGTTGAACACCCGAGTAAGTTATTTTCTAACCTGAGAATTCTGAAAAAGATCAAAATTTCTTCCACATCAATAGATTTCTAAAATGTATCATAAATGGGGAGAAAATCTTTCGTTCATATGTCCATAAAACGCATTCTTGAGCCCCTCTACCCTCAAAAGAGTTCCCTCTAAAACAAACCCTAACTTAGGCATCAGACCCCGTCGCCAGAGAACCAGCTGGGTCTATTTCTCCTGTATGTTCTATTCTATAGTGTTGCTACAAAAACAACGGATCTTCTGGCAGTTAATTTACAAGACATCACTTAGAATCAGAAGCACTTCTACTAAACCCTAACACCTCGGAACGCTAACATAAACAAATTAGATGCTAATCATGCAACTCAACCACTTAATTAACCAACCATATAATCTTTTAACCGTCATCAACAACCCAATTAAAATGTTACAAAACATCATGAAACCAACAAACGAGTCATTAACTTGATGAGGTATGCAACAGCTAGATCAGCAAACACACCACGATTACAACTACAAACATATCAAGAAATTAGAATCACCGTGGACATAAACAACCTAAATTGAACCAAAATTTTACAAACTAAAAACCATAGTAATAGTAGCTAGTACCAAGAGAGTTGGTAAAAAGAAAAAGTAGTTGGATCTGAGGGTTAAAGTAAGACAGTGATAACAAAGAAAGCAATGAGTAAACTCACAGACGACAGATGGTAAGGGCGATCGAGGGCGGCGAATCGTAACGTTGAATCAAGCCATTTTGGGTGTTGGAGATGGAGGGTTTCGCGGGTACACAACACAGCCAATCGTTTAGCGAAAGAGGAAAGTGAGGGTTGAAATAAGGAAGACTGCCCAACAAGACGGCTTTTCTTGCTCTTTTCGCTTCTGCCACACTCATTTTCTGCTTTTGCCAGTCCATTATTAAGAAAATAAATAAACAAATGAAAAACTTGACCATTAAATGCATACAATAATTCCTAAAAAAAACTCCTAATAATATATTTTGTGTAAGAAAGAAGTCTAAAGTATCTAATGGATTTTAGTGTTTGAAACGATTAAGTTCTTACAATTTTTTAAAATAAACAAATCCTTGGACATTTAAAAATCTGTTAAATAACTTCTTGAACTTTTTAATACATGCTAAATACATCCTTATAACTTATATAAAAGTGGTTAATATGGTAAAATAATGGAAAAAAACCAATGGACTTTCATATTTTGAATGATTAAGTCCTTAAACATTTTTTGAACGAAAAAAGTACTTAAATCTATAAAATTAAACAAATATATCATTTTCATTACTCTTCCCAAAACATATAAAAGTTGTATATAAAGCATAATAATTTGAATACAAAGTTTGGGTATAATTTTACCAAAAATTGAACCAAATACATACCAAAAGTTGAACCAAAACATATAACAAAAGTTGCGCCAAAAAATACCAACAATTACGCCAAATATATCAAAAAATTGCGCCAAAATATATCAAAAATTGCGCTAAAATATACTAATGTAACTGTATTTCATTCTTGCAAAATTATAACTTACGTCTGTCTCTAGTTCATATGCTAGAGGGATAATTATTGAGCTTTTCATCATTGCGTTCCGGTTAGTTCAGGCCGGTCGATAAAATCCTCCGAGTGACTGACCATCACTGACGACTCGTGAGCTCGTACCATACTATGTTATGATAAGAAGAAGGATGCAATCGCTTTTTTCTTTATATTGATTTATGTTAAGGTCATGGTAAGAACTATTCTTTATTTGCATCATTAATTTCTGGTGAAGCTATAACCATTTAACTTTCTTGTAACCCTTCTTGATGTCCAACAATATCATCACTTTCATGATGTTCTTTATCACCAACAGTAGTATCACCTTCATCCAAAGTCTTCATCATTAACAACAGCCTCTCTTAAAATTGAACACGGTAGGATGCCTTCAAGCCATGCTGGTTATGACACCCTTGAAGATATCTTTTAATGATGAAGATAAAGTATAAGCAATAGTCATTAAAAATGTTATTTGAATCTGAAAAATAAATAATTACTTACCCCAATCATTGCTTCTCCCGTCATTGGATTATAAGAGACCCCTACATATGATGGTATCCTCCCACCTCTATTGCCTCTTCCACCTCTATTGGCTCTTTTTGTTGTAGTCGGTTTTGGAATGTTGAGTCTGGGTCTACCTTTTGGTGTAGGGAAGCAGCGACCGGTGATGGGACGGAGACTAGTGTAGGACGACGTTAAGTGAGGGAGACGAGATAGAGGAGACGATGTGTTTTGGATAGTGTTAGGGTTTTTTTATTTGTAGGTTTACCTCATATTCAAGTTACAATTTACATTTTAAACAATGAGTATTTATTTAACAAGTTTTAGAAAGTCCAAATAATTATAACAGGTTTTGGATCAATAAGAATCTATTTAACAGGTTTTCAAGTGTCATGTCAGCTTTAAAAATTATCTTTCATTGTAAAGATTTTTAATAATTTTGTACAAGGACACCTCATCATAAAACACTATATTTTAATCAAATTACAACAAAACTATAAATAATAATTAATTAAATAATTATAATAAAGTAAAATAAATTATAAATTAATAAAATGTTTTTGATTCAATAAATAAAAAACTAAAAATTATCATAAACATAAAACATTTAATAAATATTAAAACCTTAATTTAAACACATAATATTTATTAAACGTAAAGATACAAAGTAAAAACAATACAGTAATCGTCATTTTCTTCTTTTCTAAATTTTGGTCAAATCTCGTCAACCAAATCTGATTGTAAATAATGATTCGTTGACATGTTATGTACTTATATGTGACTTATTACGTTAAAACATTAATTTAAAAACATAACATCTATTTCTATGTTTTATAACCAAAATCTTATTCATATATTTTTTATAAACATATTTCACAAAATATTAAGAAACTGACAGTAATGAAAATAAGAATGATTTCTTATTCCCTCGTTCCTCCTGGTATAACCTGAAATGAAAATTTGGATTTTTAGAGGAACGAACTCATTATATTATTACATAAAACCCAACAGTTTATTTTTTTTATCATATCCATTGATTACTACTTAGAGGCCGTTTTACCTAAATGCTTACCCGGTAAGCGTTTACCATTAGGAGTCAACAACGTAATTTATTTTACCGGATAAAATTGTAGTACATCAAAATGGTATTGTATGCAACAATTTACTCAGTAAGCGCTTACCCGGGTAAGAGCCTTACCCGGGTAAGAGCCATTACCATCACTTACCGAGTCTTACTCTTCATCTTTATCATTGCTCTTATTAGATAAGATTTTTGACAATTGTCATGTTCATCCGGTAAAAAAAATTACCCAACAAACACTTAACGGATAAATATTAAGTTTCAAACACCAATTGATTTATTAACAAAGTAGAATGCTCCACAAATTAAAAAAAATGATAAATAAATAAAAAAGTAAATGTGAAATAACTTATTTTCCCAAAAAAGAAGTGTTATAATTTTTGGAAGATAAGCCTGACAAGGAAAAGTTGCATCTTTTCAAGATGGTGTGCATTTCATAATTTTTGGGACACACTACCAAATTCACACATATCATTTTTATTCCATCAATCAAATTAATACATATCATATTTTTATTTATTTTAAATTTATTTAATTCATGTTTATTTTTTCTCTCTACTTACATGTATTTATATGATTAGTGGACATGAATACAATATTAAAATTTTGAATAGATGATTTTTATCTGTATATTTTTAATTTGGGTTATAAAATAATTATTTCAAAATTAATGTTGTGATGTTTTTGACAACTTAATTTGAGAACGTTCAGTTACGACGAAAATTCCTGATGAGGTTGTTAAAGAATAATTAAATATTTTTAGAATTTTGAGATGTTTTCTCAATTTTTTTAGGTGAAACAGTTTTTTTTTTTTTTTCATTTATTTTTGTAAATAAAAAACGATTTTGATAATGTTAAAATCAATATCATATTTTATTTGTATTTTTGGATGATGAAAATCAATTAGCTTCATTTTTTGAATAAATGGGCTATTTGTTTACCTCTTAATAGTTATATTAAGATGTAACATTTGAATCGCTAAGAGGTGAATGTTATTTGGAAAAAAAATATCTGTTTTTTAATGGTTGTAAGATCCTCTAAATGATAATGTTAAAATCAATATCATATTTTGAATCGCTAAGAGGTGAATGTTTTTTTAATTATTAAATATATAAATATGGTAAATTAAACTCACCCAAACTTCTTTATCTTTGATGATAGTTAAATTATTGACATCTAGAAAAGTGAAAACATCTCCAACAACTACGTTATTTTATAAATTTTGAAGATGAAGAAAAAGTTTGCTCCAACAGTTATACTAAACTCTCCTTTAAAATAGAGAAAAATAAGAGAGAAAAAAATATAACATACTTGTTAAAGATGCTATCAGATGTCAACCTCATTCAAGCAGAAAAAGTTCATTTGCATTTGTTTTTTTAATTTTATAAACAATAAAAATCAAGTACCTGATTGGTCTAAGCTTGACTCCAAAGGTTAAAAGTACCTCGAGGTCCCAGGTTCAAATCCAAGAAGGAATAAAAATCCCCTTTATGGCCACGGAGGTTCAAATGCGGTGACTCCGGGCTATCTGCAAAGCAGGTGGTTGTCCTGGGATTAGTCGGCTCGCATAGCGAGTTGGATATCCAGATTAATAATAAAAAAAGTTTATAATTTACAATTAATAAAAAGTAACTGGTTAGATATATAAGATGAATTGTGATTAAAGAAAAGCAAAGCATTATTTCTATATTTAGATATCAAGGTTTATTACATCCAACTATCCAAGTAATCAATTATTTCAAAAATACTTGATGACTTCAAGTTTTAGACATCAACATTTTTATCCAAATTGGGTGAATGTGGTTGCATCTTTGGTCAATCTCACTTTGAATGGTTGATGGTGAGGTCTCACACACAAATTCAATCCAACCAAACCCTCAATTGCTAAAATATTGGATTTGTTTAATCGTTATGATTTCAGGGGTGTCGGAGATCTGTCTGACTTTTAACTTCAGGATCTATAAGATTAACCCAAGTGCACAGAAGATAGCTCGGACAGTCAGTCTTCTTATTTTACGCCCATTTAATTTAAGTGTTTTCATGGGAGATTACAAAATTAGAATCCTGATTGAAAACCAAATCACTGAATCATGTCCTCCAAACCAGGGTTTAGGGTTCTTTCCCAAACAGAGAATGAAAACCCTAGATGAATATGAAATCATGTGTAAAGATGACAAACTTGATTTCAAAACTAAACAATATCCTTCCATTCCATTGATTGACTGAGTGACTGCTATATTGTCATTTGACTAGTATTTACAAAATTTAAACCATAAAAAAAAAAGAATAATAATACATAAAAAGTGACAAAATTGATATTGATACATTCCAACCATTTGGTTTATGTTGTTTTAACTTTTAACCAGAACCAGAACCAGAAAAGGATTAGGATAACTAATTGCTGATATATCCAATAATGCCGAAACAAAGTTTTGAATCACTCAAACCCCCCCATCCATCATACAAACAACTAGTAGCGGTAGCAGTTCGCTTTCCATCAATTAAATCTAGGTGAATTCACCTTTCTGCATAAATCTTTAGTTAGTCCCGGGAAACTTCTGCACGAAACACAAAATTAAATGTCATCGTATGATTGATAATATTATGTGTCATAAGAGATGCAAGACAGGCGACATTATTTCTATTTTTGTGCATCTTATACAAAAAATTGTATTCAAAAACCTAGTCCCACACAGGTGATCAAACCAACTGTCAATGTCCAGGCCTGATAGACAAGATACAGCTGGTCAATTGACTTCCCCGAAAAAGGCATATGCTACGTTAACTAACTGATGTAAATACAAGCCTATTTTAGTAGCTGGATAGTTTGATCACTTCAAAGTTCAGATTGCACCAAACATCCTACAGGCCAAGAGGGAAGCTATTCACAAGAATCTAAATTATTGTACATATTCTGCAAAAGATATCCAACATCTACATGCAACCATACCAACGGCAGACTTTAGAAAGATTAATACTAGCTTTATGCATGGTCTTAGAACAGACTCACCCATGGAGGTTTGAACGCATGGGAAGATTTTTATAAAACCCACTATATATATTGGCCTAAGCCTGTTAACAAACAGACCCATTTAATGGACCTTGTCGATCTAACATTAGAACCTTTGAATATTCAATAATAAGCAAATCGATCATTTGTACAGTACAAGTGCACAAACTACAAATGCATTTATTATACATGTATTGTACCAGTTTCTAAAACACAACGCCTCAACTTTTTAATAAAAATGTATACTTCACTGACAAAATCAGTGCCACACAGTCGTTAATACAAGTCTCTAAAGCAAGTGCCTGAACTTTTGTGATGGAACATATAATTTATAATACAGCACCCAACGCAATAGAGGGTTTTAATTTCCAAAGCAGATATGAATTTATAAAAAATACTACCTTTAGAATTGGTTGATACGATATATCATGTACTGAAATTAATCAACTAATTAGTACCAACTAATCCAAAAGGTGTTGTTCAGTTTTACTTTTAGCAAAATACATTTACATAAAAGAATAAAAAGCCAAGAAAAATAAAAGCAAATGAGCATGCAGATCAAGATAAAAGATCTGGGCGAAAGAACAATTACAATGTTCAATTTTTGTATATTTTAAAAGATGTGCTTCATCTTACAGGAAATTCAGGAACCCAACCACAGAATCACTTACAACATGCAGATCCATTTTTGTTTAGTGAAAAGATTAATAAACCCCACGAACAAGTAGAGTTCCACATAATAGTACTTGTTACAATTTTATACATTTCTGTAATAAAAAAAAGAAGGATTTTAGGCACAATCATATAATACATGAAATAATTACAGTCCCCATGTTAGTGAAGGAATTTTCTAGAATTTTCTAGCCCTTCCAAACTAAGTTGCCCCTTTTAGTGTTTCTGAAAGAAGTGTTACCGTCTCCTTGTTTCTAACGCAAAACTTGACATCCTATTAAAAAACAGGTAATATTCCAATAGCACCTAGGAAAATAACAGACACCTTGAAGACACTTCTGATCTGATCAGATCATATGTTATCCTTAGTCAGATGTTTAGCATTAGCCTGTCGATATAGTGATACGATGAAGCCTGCTGAATGAGGGTGGAATACTACTCTATAAAACATGCATGTAGAAAGCATATTAAAGAGGAATGAGATGAAAGGACAAAATTTTGGGTACCTCAATTAATTTGACTACACTAAGTAAGGACCTCTCGAATTTTCATTTGCAACATCGAGGACAAACAATAATATAGATCACATGCCACTTTCAAGCTGCTACCTTTATTGCACCCATTTCATCGATCTTTGAGCTTTTATGCTGCAAAATTAACAAGATCACTCCAGGGAAATACGGGGAGCTAAGAGAATCACTAAAACATAAATACATAACCACACAACTGTGATTTACTCAAAGCATTTGATGCATCCGAGTTACCTTACTTTTCTTGTGCCTGTGAATATCATTGAGATCTTCATCTCCATCATGCTTCCGCTTCTGAAACCAATAACACCATTAATTATGTTAGTCATCCTTTTCAAATGGGCGTGTGAAAATACTACAGACAGGCACTAAATGATGTATTAACCCCTTTAACATCAGCATCTCCATCAATTAGCTCAACAAGATACTTCACAGAAACTAAATAATCAAGATGCAACCTACATGCATACTTTTAAACATTTCAAATTACAAGTATAACCCAGACTAACAAATTATTAGGAACATCTTATTCTCCAGACTATGGTTCTGAAACATCTAAAAGCGAAGCATTACAAGATTGGTAGCTAACCTTCTCATGGTGTTTCTTTGAGGGTTCAGCACCAGAATCATGATGACTGCTTTTATCCTTCTTTTTCTCCTTATCCTTTTCTTTACTTCGATCTTTATGACGATGTTTGTGTTTCTTATGCTCTTTATCTTTATCCCTGTCTTTGTCCTTGTGCTTTTTGTGCTTCCTTTCCTTGTCTTTCGCTTCGCTTTTAGATTTTCCGGCTATGGTGGGAATTCCCTTCTCTGACTATAAAAGATTACAACACATATAAGTCAGGATATTACAACAGTAGAAAGCACTAGAAAAAAGAACAGTACAAGGGAGCATAGACAATTAAGTTATTGCAGATACAACATCGAACACTCGGGTATGTTCTGTACGCATGTCCACCGTATATTACTAATTATAACAAAAACTATAAGTTAATATAAATATATATGTGTGAGTACATGTACATGTGTGAAATAAGTAGGATAAGAAAGTATTTTGTGATGTATCTTATCCATAGCTGTTTCGGAATACTGTTTCAGGTATCAATATTGCATTGTTTCTCATACGCCCCCCAATCACTATCCAATCTTTTTAGAAACGAAAATCATTGTGCTTAAGCAGCTGCATTAATCTGATAAAAAAGAAACTGACACAACAACACAATCAACTTACAGATGGAAGGTCAACAGGAGCAGTCTCCCTCAACTGAAATGCTTCCCTCAGGATGTCCAGGTCAAATGGTTGTATGCGTGAATTTGTCTCTCTTGGGAAGGATGTATTCTGAATGAGCTGATCCAACTGCATCCCTTCGCCTTTCCTAATTTCTGAGTCTCCAGGAACATTATGCAGGTAATGTGTATCCGAAATCGACAAAGGAAGTGATTTCTTGCAGAAGAACTCATGGTGAGGCAACAACTTATAGTAACTTATAAGATCCACAGCACCCGTAAGTTCCCTTGGCCCTATATTAGAAAAGGAAAAAAGAAGATAGTTACTTTGCTTAAGACAGAATGAGAGAAGGGATAATCCAAGAAACATGGCAACTAATGAAAGAGAAACGCTTCAAATATTTAGGATGCATAAAAGGGACTTGATGTGGCTAGTGATTTGTATCTTTTTTTGGAAGGTATCCTAGGCTATGCCCAGACTAATCCCGATAAATTGCGACTGTAAGACATCAACCCTTACTAACTCAGTGGCCACAATTGTTGTGGACGCCTAGAATCGAACCTGGGGTAAATGGGATTTTCCACCACATCCCCTGGGTCTCAACCACTACGCCACAATCCTTGTGGTTTAGTCATTTGTATCTTGACGGCAACATCAGTGACAAAGAACTAAATACCAAAAAAAAATTGAATAGCATTTTTGATGTTCAAGCTGTGTAAGAGATAATAGATTCTAATGCAAACATCTTTTTCCACAAAGTAGAACTGTTTCTCTACATCAAAATCAACTTTGTAACTTCAGCATTTTTTCTCAATGCAGGATAATTTGAATATTTGTGATTTTTTCCATGGAATCAGACTGAACTTTCGGCTTAAGAATGCCTGAAGTTCAACAGTGAATATGAGACATAAGATGTTCTCCTGTTAAGCTGCATATTATGAGATTCACACAATGGTGTTGCAGATGAAAGCTGGGCAGTCAATTGCGGTGCTATACCGGTGGTTTAGCGGTGGTCTAGGAAATAGAGGTCCAGCGATTAGCGATGTTGTTTACCGCTACTTACTGCTATTTACCACTAGTGCAATTAGCTCAATCATAACCTTTACAAACTTCATTACTATGTTTCTTGTGTGGGACTTGATTTGTTTTACTTCACTTTGTATGTATTAGACATATTTACATACAAATACAATATATTAACTCTCTATATCTTTATATACATAAATATTTGTATTCATTATATGAGCTTAATTTTATTTACTGCTATACCACCGATTTAACAACACGTTAACCGCTATATTAAATCACGGTCCGGACTGCAATTTCATAAAATGACCGCATTAACTGCTTAGGATGAAAGTGCTATGGTCGAACTTACAATAAAAGGCTGCAATAATCACTGAAGACGACATCAAATGATAACATCATAAAAACATAGGTCAGAAATAAGCAAATGGTGCCAGATGAGAAGATATGCCCTCAGATATCAATATGCAAGGACAAGCATAAACCATAAAGACACTAAGCCATAAGGAAAAAAGGAACACTTGAGCTTCCAAACTCACCTTTTCCAAACTTCTTGCTTTCAGGATCCATCAATCAATATCTTGTATGAGGATATACCATCATCACCTATAAAGGATAATTAATTTTCTTCAATCAAAGACTCTGAAATAATATTCTACATCTTCACTTAAACATAATGAAGAAACAGACAATCATTATTTTGACCATCACAGCAAAATAAGGAATAACGTTTTGACCTACAACTAAAATAACTGAAAATAATAGGATTGATAACTAATTAAATTGCAGTACAAAGGCATGGTGCAGGCCACAACAAACTGATGCTGCTGTAAAAAATATATTATGCAATTCCCTTAGCATAACTTGCCGAAACCTTATACAATTTTGTCATGCTCAGAGTGTGAAGCGTGAGAGACAGGACCCACCACTTTGAATGCATTGGCTTATATATGTGTGGCCCGAATGCTAAGGACTTAAACATAAAACCTACAAATTTTTTGGTATATGATTTGCATTCCTCTAGCAAAAACATACCAAGTAACTAATACTTTAGTACCAACAAGCATGCGAGAGATTGTTGAAGCAATGAAAGTTTTAGCAATAGACAATGAAGGACAGGTCAGTCTCGGAGGCCATTCTGCCTATCTAAAGCTTGTACAAACCAAAATTTAAAACCACCACCCACAAACAAGAATAAATCACAGAAGAAAAAATTCAAACTGGTTATTATGAAGAAATCCTCTTTCATGAATAACTATTATCAGCAAAATATTCCACATAATTGGCTTAGACCTGTAACTATTAGTTGCAAATATCACAATGTCACTGGTTGGTTATTTGGATGGACAAAGACCAAGTAACAATAGAGCACCCACCTCTAAAATTTTAAGCTGAGAGAGATACATACTCATAAGTTGGCCCTTGAAGCTGAAACATTATGGTCACAATATATATCGAAGAAAATTTTGAACATATTATCGGCGTATACAATTCCTTACACAAGGACATTTGAAAACTTCGTCTGTCCATCCAATAATAGATTAAGCAAGCATATTTACAATAAACTAAATAATCGAAATGGATCAACTTTATGCTTTTAGATCCACTTGTCTAAGAGAGAACTAACACATCATTGATCAACTATTCAATCAAATGATATTGAGCATGTTCTCCACCTCTTCGCAAGAGACAGGTGGGTTATTTATTAGCAAAAATGTGAATAATTTCAAGTGCCAGTTCCACCAAGGTCGTGTAAAGATAAACGCTGTTCTGAAAAGCATCACCAAAGAAACTCTGTGGGCATGCGAATAAGTTCCAAGAAACAATCAAAAGTCTCCTACATATTGAGGCCATACACCAGAAGACAAGATGCTAAGAATTGCTAGGAGTGATGGACCAAATAGACACACAAAGAAAAGATCAACAATCTTGAAATCAGAAAAACAAAGGCAGTCAACTCATGTAGGTGGGATCATAGAGGATGAAGACTGTAACCTAGACCTCACTGTAAGTGATGGAGAGTGTCCAAAATTGCCAGAACAATACTTGATATGGTGAAACCCTAAGTCGCCTTTGGTTTGTAGAAATAGAATATATACACGTTAAAAGCGTTGAATAAACATGCCAAGGTTTTGATCTTCAAGAAGAAGATAACGTCCCAGAAAAAGAGAATCCCAAGATTACCAATATTATAATCTTACTCTCAATATAGGCCATATAACGAACACTATAAATCAAACCTTTATTCTTGAATGCATTCAACCCACAAAAGAAGCAGTTTCTTAAAAACCTATATAATACTCCAATCAATAACCCTAATTACACCCTAAAAATTATCCAATTTCCTAATGACATCCAGCGCCGATACTCAATTTTAAAAAATATCTCACAGCACTTCACCGAATTCAACCCTAAATTTCCCACTTAGCTGCACTAAATTACTAATCATCCAACTTCCTTTTCTTAGTTAGCACAAGACTGAACTTGATCTTTTCTACAACCAATTTAACATTTAATAAATCAAATTAATCGGTTACATAGCAACTGTTTTTCTTCAATTTATTGTAGAATCTTGTAATGTGAAGAACTTACCTTGCTTGATACAGAAGAGATCCGTAGAGCTCAAATTGGACCAATTCGCATCAAATTCCTCCCACAATTAGGCAAAATCGAGTGAGTAACTACCGAAATAGCAAAAGATTTAGGTTCTTTTACGTCTTTATCTTCGTCGTCGTTTTCCCCTTTAACTGAAATAAACCCTAATACCTGTAAGGGAGACTCGAGTGTTGAAAATATTGCCTTCGCGCATCTACTAACGAATATGGACCCTGTGTGTTATTACAGCAACTTATATTATTTCACTGGACATTATTGCCCTTCATCCTTTCCATTTTCTCCTCTCTTTTTCGAATCAATATAATCGATTCCACAAGATTTGGCCAAGGGCTTTTAGGTAACTTCGTATGTGTAGAACATAAAATACAGAATGGGTTCAATTAATGTAATAATTGAAAATGGGTTCACAATAAAATACAATATTTTTTAGTACATTTTAATGTACGACAATAAATCATGATTTAAGATTCAATTTACGTACAGTTTAGTCAAAAAAGATGACGTAACCATCGTAAATTATGTCCATGCAACGTAAAACGATATTCTATTGAATGTTTCGTGGTGATTGGGTTATTTTAGTTCTGGAATTCTTTTGTTAAAACTACTGTTAATTGTTTTTCCGTCACATAAATGATGATATTTATTTGGATTATGTTTGGCAAATTAACCGACAACTTAGCTAACGGAATTTATCATCATTTTTCTACAACGAGTTACAGTTTAGGTCCATGCGGATGACATTTTCCTTGCTTTTTGTCCGTATTTTGCATTAATTTATGTTTGTGGTGATTGTGATATGCATTTTTCATACGGGTTTGGTCATTCTGTTAAATGCTTGCTAAAAAAGGTTTGTTAAATGAGTAACATTTTATGCTTTTACATTTTTAACATTTTTCATAAAAGATAAATTACATATAACCCCTCCTTCCCTCTTGACCAACCTTCGACTTTGATCTCGTAGGCCACTGTTGGCTCCCTGTATCCACCCCAATCTCTACCCGTAAACATTAAACAAGATCGTTGTTGTTACAAAAGATGGTCGTGAAAATCATACCATAGGTTAGTTATTAAATGATTATATGAAGCAACGATCTGTTTCTAGAATAAATAATCAAGAAGCCTAAAAGGCATATTTTCCCATGATGACGTGTTGAAGCTTCCTCTAATGATGTTGGATTATGCATTAAAGTCGTTGTAGAACCTGATAGCTTTCAAGAGATCCCATATGAAGTTCGGAACAAGGTGATGTCTAAAATGTGTTGATTGGGATGGAAGAAGCATCACTAAGGACGAGGATTGTTAGATATTCGAACTAGGGTTTCGGTTGTTTGATTTAGATTTAGGGTTTTGATATTTTTGTATTACAGATGTTCTGAAATAATTGGCACAAAGTTGTCGTTTGTGTATTACTGTATTTGACGTTCATGAATGATCTGGGTTGTTTGTGTCATGAATGTTCTCTTTTTCTTTTCCAGTTCTGATTGATTAATCTTCTCGACATTGTGTTTGTCGTTGCTGGTTTTTGTGTGAGTTACATAAATGATTTATTTATTAACTCTTGAATAAAAACAAAATAAGTGCGTTGAAAAAGATTAAATAAAAAGGATAAGTATCGTTGTTTTTTCCGTTTTACAGGTCACCAAAGAGGAAGGAACATCATGGTCTTTTTACCTCACTTAGCAAACTTTTCGAAAATGCATACCGTATGACTAAAACCGTAATTAATACAAAGTAAGGACGAAAAGCAATAAAAATATTAACCACAGGGACTAGAAATGTAATTCACTCTTGTTTTTTCTATCTATAGCATAAGAATGATTTATTTGTACATGGTGGTTTGTTAGGGTTTTTTGTTTAGTTCTTAATAGTTTCAGTAAGAGGAAAATTCTGAATCGTTAATAGATGAATTTTGTTTGGCACAAAAAAGTCTGCCTCTTAATCGTTCTAAAATCCTTTGAATGATTTTACATCCTAGATCTCCATTAACCATTCAGCGTTCTAATTTTATTGTAAACAATTACCAAACAATTGTATGTCATTTTGCAATATATCATGAGAGCTTCTTAACCATTCAACACCAAACCATTCAGCAACTATCAAACAGCTTCTTAATGTGAAGTGAATAAAGATGCAAATTGAGTAAGTTTAGGGACTGTTGGTGTAATTTAGTTATTCTTGTTGGTTGAGGCCCCCCACATACACATCTATTAAGTAGACAAAGGGAAAAAGATAGTTCACAGGGAAGAGGCTTCTGAAGGTGGGTGGGACAACCTCACAGGGAATCTCTTCCTTGATAGGGACGAAATCTCTCTTGCAATCGGACAATAAAACTCTATTCTCTGTTTTCCCACCTTCTTTCTTTATCAATCACCATCGTTGATTCTAAGGTGCGCCTTTTCTTCCTCTCTGAATGGTTTATGATTGTATCGTTCTTCTTTTTGTTGTTTCCATGATCTTATTTTGATTTTCGTGATAAGGGTTTTGTTAGGGTTTGATGTAATTGCATTGGATTCTGAAGATTACATGTTTCTTGCATTAGGAAATGATTGGTTTAAGCTTTACAAGAGATTGCGCCAATGCGATTGAAACTGGAGAAACGTAATCGTTTCTTAAGAACATAAAAGGAGTTTAGATAGAGGGGATGATGTTCTTTCTAATTAATTTCTAATTGATAAGTGTTTTGATGTAATTGCTGTTAGTTATTTTCCTACCGAGGTGTTTCTTGAATGAAACAGGATTACATTAATCTTATCAGTGATCAAATAATAATAAGGCATATAGAAATAGGAAGTGTTCAATTGAGAACACATTCGAACACAATCCCTCACATGTACTATGACACGGGATAAGAGTGTTCTCGTGTTTTCGTAAAATGAAGCTCCACCATAGACAACATGTAGGCTATATTTTGAAGTAAGATGATAGTTCTAAATGCATGGAAGGAAGATGTGCAAGATGGACCTGAATTGCATACAGCACAAATCATCGTTTGGTGCAGATCCAGTACTTGGTGAATGGGTGTATGTATTGACTATTGAGGATTAAAGTTAAACAAACAGAAGCCTATTTAAGAAATCCTTAAACAGTCATTAGCAGTATTTCGCTTTGAGTCGTGCAAATAGAATCCAAAAGACCCGTGTTCTAGAAACTTATTCAACCTAGAAATTATTTTGGGATGTTTGAGGTAAACCTCATGTATAACAAAAGTTTAATTTAACTTGACTGCTGCAACTGCAGTACCTAATACCCTCTTCGTCTTGAAAGAATTTGCAATGTCTAATTTGATGTGTGGAGTGACGAAAAGAATAGAGGTCCAAACGAACATAAACTCTCTCATTTATCTCCACATTCACATTGATATAAATTGGTTGGAATCACTGGTAACTTCACTCAGAAAAGTTCCCAACAAGGCAACATAATCCACTTGTTACATCTGTAAACAGGTGTGATGTTTGTTTTTCTTTTCTCATGCCTATTATTCACAATACAACAAAAACACTTCAGGATCAATGAATCTTGTAGCATTCTTGTCATATTCTTCTTAGAGTTTTTCTTTTCCACTTTTATGTTTTATACCACATGGCATCTCAGCAGCAACTGACCTCTTTCTTTTTTGACTTTCTTCTTCAGGTTGTATTGTTATGCTTCATCTCTCAATTCGGTTTTTATGGCTTACCCTGGTGCCCTGAACTCGTTGTATGCCTTTGTTGTTTGGATTGCATCATACGCTCTTGTTGCAATTATTGGGTTGTTTCAGCTCTCTACTTTTATTGGAAACTCTATTTTCAATCGGTAAAGCATTTGAAGAGGGGGTTGGGAGGATATAGAAAGATCAAGATACAGTGAAAGAGATTATGGGTTGCACACATTTAGTAAGTGGAAAGGTGATTTTTGTTTAGTTAGTCACCTTATCATCTTATAGCGTTAAAGTTGAACTACTAAACTTGTTTTCTTACTGTCAGACTACTTATCGCACTAGCTTATACCAACACTTTGAAGCTGCTCGACAGACAATTCATACTGTGAAATCAGATTCTGCTTCAAAAAAAATTAACCATCCTGTTATGGAAGAGCTTGGACTTGGTCCAAATGGTGATCTTATGCAGTATCCTTTGCACTTGGCTTTCGTTTGTTTCTTGCTTATATTTTAACTCCACCTGTGTTAATAGATGGGTATGAAACAGTTGAACATCCAACACCATGTAGCCTATGTCAAAGGTTCATATGTGCATCCTGATGTTGAATAATAGATTAAATTTCTTAACTCTCTTGAATCAGACACCTTGAAGAAAAAGTGAAAACTGAAGAGCTGGAATATTACATAGAGGATCATTGTCTAGTTTTTGACAGGTATAACTTTTTTCTTGACAAAAGTAGTAAATCTGTGATTAAAGATATCACTATGCAAATGTGTTTATGTACCACCGTGTTGATTGTGGTTTCCTAGAATTTATTTATCGAGCATTTACCATCGAGTTTGAGTAGATATATGCAATTTGCTATTGATACCTTGAGTCTTGATATAATTTGCCATTGAGTTGTATTTATGTAGTTTCACATACATCCTAGACCCTACCTCTATGTGGGATTTACTGGGTATGTTTAGTTTGGTTTATCTTTAGTCTTTTGGATTGTTGAATGTTCAAAAGTTTCTTGCAAGTCACAAGTATCAAGTGATGTTCGACCACTCGGTACACTTGGTTGGGTTAACTATTACCATTGATAATCATCATACACAGTCACAGTCACTGGAAAGAAATTTTGAACATGGTATATATCTTTGAACAATTTGGCTACATCTTTTAGGATTTTATTATATGATTTATGAATTATGTTGTAGTAATATGCACATACACAAAGAAAGACAAGTTGATAAAAGAATATAAGAAAGACTGCTGGAGCCGATTTCTTAGAAACTTGACCATCTCTTTTATCGGTTGTGTTATATATGTACACACATATAAGGAAAGGTCCATTTGAGAAATGGTAAATATTTGAGAAGTAAAGAAGTGATCCTAGCCCTTCATCTGGTCAACATTTGCGGCTTTGACCTTGAAACACCGGATAATTCTTCCTATGGGTATGCAGAAGATAGAGGGGTAGTTTCGTAACTTTTACGAATAGGTGGCAAACGGGTTCATATGTAAATCAATTAATTAGTTTATATGTGAATCACAAAGGTTTATATGTGAATCAGTTAATTAGTTCATAGTGAATCAGTTAATATACTTCAAATTTGAATTACACAAGTTCACATATGAACATATATTTGTAAAAGTTATGAAACTACACTCTTTATTTTTTGCATAACCGTAATTTTTGACCAATCAAAGTTGTAATTATTGACCAGTCAAATTTGATCTTGACCATATGAATAGTTAGGATAACTTCTTTACTTTTCAAATACTTACACTTTGGCTATATAATAAATATTGAAGTAGATTTGTTGTTGTTTGCAGAAATGGGGTGAAGATGGATTAAAGGAGCTGCAAATAATTAATTATAGAGTGGTTTTGTTAGTAACCTTGTCCCATGCCAATCTTTTAAGTTCTGATTTGGTTCAAATCATTCATCCTCCATATGGAATAAAAGATACATTCTTTATCATGTGTCCTACTCCTACCCTACCTTTTCTGTTTTTTATTTTTTATTTAATAAACAAATAAATAAAATGATTGGACCCAAATTCAAGGTAAGGGGCCGTTTACTAAATGCTGACTCGGATAAGCGTTTACTAAGTCATGTTATCTTACCGGATGAATATGATAAGGACCAAGAATCTTACCCGGAAAGAGCGAGACAAGGACCAACGGTCTTACCCGGTAGGTGAGGGCGACGACTTTTACCACGGTAAGCACTTACCGGGTAAATTGTTGCATGTGATGTCGTTTTGGTGGAATAAAATCTTACCAGTTGTAAATAATAGTGTTAAATTTTATTGATAAGCACTTACTGAGTAAGTATTTGGTAAACGGCCTATAAGTAACAAGGTTTGAAACTTGAAAAGTTAGTAAACTGAATTGAGTTTGTATTTTTAGTAGGGTCATTTATCCCCAACAAAAACAAACTCAATATTTTAAAAGAGAGAATATTGAGAAAAATCTAAAATGAGGTGTGTAATGGAGATGGAGGATTATGGATGGTTCTTGGAAGAAATCGGCATTTCAGTCCTCCGTTGCATCCCCCTTCTTCCTTATCCCTGTTGCAACCAAACCAGATCTCGCCTTCAAAGTTTGTGTTTATCTTTTTTCTCTCTGGGGATTTTTCTTGGGTAAAAGGACCATCATGCCTTTGGGTTTAAAGACGTTTTATTTACTATGACGTATTTTATTTTATATTATATTTGTATGTAAATTACACCAAAAATGATATGTATCACGGCTTTCTTTTTCGGAAAGAGGACAACACCTCTAACAAAAATTAACGGACAAAAGGTACACTTAATTAACATTAGACTTCCACCCGAAAGCAAAATTGTTTGGGGTATTGAGACAAGCCCCAATATCCGGATGACGAGCACTAATCAAACACATATGGTTGGAGCAAACGCCGTACCACATAACTAAAATCCAGAGGGTATAGAGCAACTAATCAAACACATATGGTTGGAGCAAACGCGGTACCACGTAACTAAAATCCAGAGGGTATAGAGCAATGACATGAGTTTCATACCAGAATTTGAGTATACCATCATGCCTATTTTAGGTGAAAAAATAGTAAAAGATTTTTTACTTGAAATATATGTTGATTTAGATGTCACATTACAACCACAAATAAAAGATGCATCAAACATGATCTTTTATATAAGAAAGTTCAAAAGAAGTTGATGGTAGAAAACGAACAAGATTCAATTTTCTACTTTTGACTTCTACAACTAATGAAGTTGTGAAAATATCGTAATATAAAATCTAAACTGTAAACTTAGCAGATGATGATAATTTCTTGAAACCAAAAAAAGACAGCATCATCCCCAAAAAAGAAAATTATAAGGCAATCCCAACATTATATTGATGATAATTCACTATGTCTCCAAATATCTCCACCCTCATTCTAAAAAATTCATCAAAGCATGCAAAACTGAAGTGTTTTCAACTTTCTTTTCCAATAATTCAAAATCAAACATGTTTTCATTCATCATCTTCCTCGCTGTCATCATCTCCGCCACCAGCTGCCGCATTCAGAGCATTCAACCTCTCAATAAGCTTCTGCTTCCTCTCATCATACGTTAGCTTCTTCAGGTTGAACCTAAACCCACAGAAACAACATCAACACACATAATCATCTCTCTGTTTTTATAAACATAATCTTCTGCAAAATTATCTTTTTACCATCAAAAGGACGAATAAAATGAGGTTACCTCTTGTGCTCCTTTGGAGGCTGCTTCTCCAACTTCTTTGGAGTTGGATCAGCACGAATGGCTGAATGTACCTTCTTGTACAGCTCTTCAATGTTTTCTGGGTCAACTCCAGCTTTAATGTATTCAGAGAAGTGAGACTGATACTTTTCTGGTTCATCTTCCATCAAAGTCTGCATATAAACCAACTATTTTTAAACGATATGTTCTATTTTCAAAGATGCTCACTACATCTCTTGTTAAACAACAGACTCACCCTCATGTAGGAAGCAACATGGCCACCATAAATGTACTTGCGGTGTACATCAGCATCAAGTTGCTTACCATCCTTGCTGAATCCAGCAAACCTCTTTTCACTGTGCGGGATGTCAAGTCCACCATCCAAAGCTCCCTGAACCAAAAGGTCCACATTAAGAAAATGTACAAGTCAGTGCATCATGCGTATTTTATGTTTAAAAGCTACTCAAACTCCATCCCAGATTATCAACATTTGTGCAAAAGAAGATGAAATCACCCTATTGGAAATTGAATGCTAGTATAAAAACAACCATGTACCTTGAGAGCACCAAAAACACGATTTCCAGTGGTGGTTCTGATAAGACCAACATCCAGAAGAGCCCTAAAAGGCCTCCTGCTGTCTGCAGGCTCAACAGAGTAATCTTCCCCAGTAGCCTGCAAATAAGATATCTCAAATAAAATAAATCCGCATACTTACAACATCCAAGTAAATCAGAAACGAATTACAAACCTCAAGATTTCCCTCATACTCCTCGTCCATCTCAAGCTTCTTCAAAACACGGCGAGCCAATAAAAGTCCAGTACAGTAGGCTACATTTGAAAATAGCTGAGAGCCAATTTTTTACAACAGCAGAAATGAGATGACTGAACAAAAAAAGAGCCAAAAATACCTGCAGCATAATTTGTGAGCCCAACTTTAAGACCGTAGTGAGGCAGCTCATGAGCATATGCTGATGCAAGAATCATATCCCCAGCAATGCTTGCAGATACAATTTGTGCAATGATATCCTTGTTAGTCTAACAGCATCATTAAGGGAAACTTTTTGATGCAAATTATAAGCAATAGCTATAGGTAGCACCACAACAAAGTATTGCAAAGATTTTCATCCGAACTAATAGCCGCACTCATCTCTTGATGCATATTGCTAAAAATTAGTGTATACAAGACATCTAATGACCCAAATCCCAGGAGATTTGGGCATGTACAAAATCCAAACAAGTAAACACAACAATAATAAAGTGGAAGTCAATAAAAAGGATACAAATCGCACAACATAACGATATTTTGGAGTGTTGTACTTATTTTTGTCTTGGTTAATCAGACGAATTCTTGCACGATAATCAGTCTTTCCCTCTGCATTAACAAACAAGAGAAAACAAAATGGGTTACCCATGTAACTCGAGAGGTTAAAGAATTAGTTACCAAACATGGCATGTAACAAATTAACAAAGATATCCATACGTCGCCTTCTCTTGAACTTTACTTGAAACCTTTTGAAGTAGGATCTTGACTTCTGGGCTTTGACAAAAACCTTCAAAACAATCAACAACAAACTTACAAATTAATATCCTAACGTGGGATGTATAAATCATCACCATTAAACAAATTTCTAGCAGGTTGTATCTGTATGTAATATAGGATCAAAAGGCGCAACAGCAACTAGTGGGACATCACAATTTTAAGGAATGGCAATAGAATGACAGATACATGCACAATAAAATCACATTCCATGAAGTTAGAACATGAAACAAGGTACAAACCTCCAACTTAAATAAACAATTTGGCATCATTGAAGTCAAAAACAAATTATTGCATCAAGCAAAATAACCATGTAGCAAAACATATGTAGTCCATGTTCAGGAAAAACAAATAAATGTCCACAAAGAGCTGTAATTTCAACTTTAAACTTGCTGATTCTGGTATATTTTCCAATTCTCCAACAACAACCCCCCCCCCCCCCAGGTGGGGCTTGAACTCGAATCAATATGGATCAACAGAAATCCAATGTTAACCACAGGTATCACAGAATCTACACAAATACTAAAAGAGGTAGGCAACACTATTAATATGACTAAAAAACTTGCATTTGGTTAAAAATTCCAATTAACAAACATCCTGTGAATTAATTTGAGTCTCCACAACCTTCACCAATGGTTGCCATAAAGGCATACAGTGATCCACATTTAATTATATTTACACAAATTACATAAAAGATGTAGTTATTCGAGTGGGATTTCCAAAAACAAAAAGAATGCAATTCTTATAGCACTGAAGGAGCATGATTCACGTAGAAATACATGCTTTATAGAAAGGCAGATTCAAACGAGAGCCACCAGAAAGTAAGCTCGCATGAATTAGTGTCAAAATAATCAACGGTTAATATCGATCTGAAACTCGCAGATAGCAAGTGGAGCACCAAAGTTCAACTAAATCACAGCAAAATAACCCAAAATCTAACCTTACTGTCACTGCCATTGTCAATTTAAGCTTCGACCGTGCTAGTCAAATAACCCAAAATCCACATTTCATTGAAGATTGAAAATACACATACTTGACTTAACCACTTACACTTAGCGAACACCGTAAGTGCAAATCAAATTAATCGAACCATAAAACAATTCGTTTTCTTAACATGCAATTCCCCTAAGCAGCACAACCTCGTTCTCTTCAGTACGTGTGTCATTCAATCAATAAACTGAATTGAAAATGATACAAGAAAAGGGATTGGAGATCATTACCATGACTGATCGTCAATAGGCCTCCGAAGAGAAGGTGTTGCGGGAGCACAAACGGATTACAGAGGCAGCCGAGAGCTAATAATGAATATGAGGGCCTTCAAATACCAAAAACCCTAAAACACGGTATATAGATCGACGGCTACGATTGTTTTCTGTTTCGATCAACGCCTTTAGGGTTTCTTGATATTAAAGAATGTCGCATGTTGTGCCCTTAAAGTCTTAGTATGTGTCAAATACAGTCCCTGAACTTTTATATCTTCCAAGTGTTCTCCACAAAATTATTGAGTTTTGATTTTAAATCCTATGTTTTAAGGAAAATTTTTAATTGGGTACTAATAATTTTTGATATCTTGCAAGTATTCCCGGTCCTTGGTCGGTCCCGGTTTCGGTTTTTTGACGGTCCCAGGCCGGACTGGGCCGGTTTGGCCATCACTAATCTGGTGTACGTCATTTTTCATGTAACACCCTAAACCTCATGGTTGGGATAGAAATGAGGTCGAGCTGTAAATGGATGAGGATCAAAATTGACAAGTATAGAAATAGATTTCAAAGGGACATGTATGAGCAAAAAGGGCAGGGGCATAATTGAAACATGATTATATCTATACTATATTATAAAACATTTAATAAAAATTCTTATTAACATTTTTTATGCGTAAAGTACTGTTTATTAATGCATATTACTTAAACTCAAGATTGCAAATAGATTGTGCGTAAGTACAACTTATTAAAGCTCCATATCTGAATTCGTGTAACTAACTGCAGATAAAAATAATCAAATATGAGATAAATATCACATTTTAAATATAAAAAAATATATAATTAGGATAATCATTGAGTTTTAACATAATACTTAATTATTATCTTTATAAAATATTATATTATTAAAGCAAAAATAAATTATTTCGTTATCAAACTTAAATTAAATTATAATAAAAAATAAAATAAAGAAATTACATAAAAAATAAGAGCTTTTAAATAATTGATTTGATATTGACATTGGTATATTTTTTTTTTCAAATTTTTATGATATTTTCAAATTTGTATTTTATTAAAAAATAAAATCATTATTGTTTTATTAAAAACACATAAAATCGTATTATAACATCGACAGAAACAAATAATAAAATAAAACATTATGTATCTCGCTGCATTGCGCGAGTACTCTTCTAGTATATTTAAATCTTTAAAATAAATGAAAAAACTATTATAAATAAAATTAGAGTAAACTACGGTTTTCGTTTCTATGGTTTGTGAAAATTTTGTGATTTTCATCCTTGTGGTTTTGAAATTCCTATTTTCGTTCTTATGGTTTATAAATTATTGTTGTTTTTGTCCCAATGTTTTGTAATTTATTGTTGTTTTCATTTCTAAAACTAAATCTATTAAAAATCATTCATTTAACTTAGGGGTATTTTAGTCTTTTTAATTTTTTTTCCTTTTTGGTCTATTAAATATATTTATCAGTTTCATTTTTGATAAAAAAAGATAATACATAAAAAATTATATCGTTTTGTTATTGTTTATGAGTAGAAGGGTACACGTGCAATCCATCGAAATAATCTTGATTTTAATATTTTGTTTTATTTTTTTGTCTCAGTCGATGTTATAATATGGTCTTATGTGATTTTAAAAAACGATAATATTTTTTATTTTTGAATAAAATATAAATTTGAAGATATCATAAAAATTTGGCAAAAATATATCAATATTAGTATCAAATTAATTATTTAAAATTTCTCGTTTTTTATTTAATTTTTTTATTATAATTTAATTTAGATTCAATAACGAAGTAGTTTATATTTGGTTTAATAATATAATTTTCTTATAAANTTTTTTAATTTGATTTTTTATTATAATTTAATTTAGGTACAATAACGAAGTAGTTTATATTTTGTTTAATAATATAATTTTTTATAAAGATAATAATTAATTATTTTGTTAGAATTTGATAATTATTCTAATTATATTTATTAGATTTTTTATATTTTAAAATGAGATGTTTATCATCTATTTGATCATGTTTATCCACAGTTAGTTACACGAATTCAAACATGGAGCTTTAATAAATTGCACTTACGTACAATTTACTTGTAATCTGGAATTTTAAGTAATATGCATCAATAAACAATATTTCATGCATGTAAAAATAATTTATTTTATCATAAACAATAACAAAATAATAAAAAAAATGTATTATTTTCTTTATTAAAAATGTATAGTTTTATTAAATCAAAAAGACTAAAATACCCAAAAAAAATCAAAAAATTATATTTAGTAAACCAAAAAGAAAAAATCAAAAAGACTAAATACCCTAAGTTAATAAATGTTTTTTTAACATATTTACTATTAGGGACGAAAACAATAATAAATTACAAATAATAGGAACAAAAATCACAATTTTCAAACCACAGGGTCAAAAATTGCAATCTTTCTCAACCCATAGGGACGAAAATCATAGTTTACTTATAAAGTTAATATTTTTTTAATTTTAAGTTTTAATTCTCTGTTTTGAAATTTTTTTACAAAGGAATCTCTTACATTTCCATAAAATGACGCCATTTAACATATTTCCTTCTTAATATAAGTTCAAAATTAGAATATCTCACTTATATTTAAAGCATTTCAATCATCTATAGTATCTTGTTGGATCATCAATTGATTTGGTGATGACCTATTGATATGTTTCTCTACCCTAACAACATTTAGTAGTTATTGGTTTCTTTGTATATTGGTGTCTTGGTACGTACTTATGCCATTGGCAAAATCGAAGACTAGCCGATGTGAAGACAGAAGATCATCGATGCGGTATTGTGGATCAATTGTCTAATATACACACCAAGACTCTAGAGTAGCTAAAATGAAGATTGAAAATATTTTGAAGCTATAAGTTGATTGAAGGAAAATCTTCATGGACCGAAGATTGAAGATCTTAATGGATCGAATATTGAATGAAGATCTTCATACACCAAATATTTGTGAGTAGCTGTTTGAAGCTACTGATCCATCCAAAGAAGATCTTCCTACAGACTGACCATATTTATGCAAAAGTTTGTCTTTGTATGAACACTATTGTATGCATGTTGTGTATGATGAAAATGAGATTTCAACAATGGTCAAGTCATCCCTTGCCTTCTTATCCTCAGGTGACAAGTGTTCTCATATATTTAATGCTGAAGGTAGTATAAAAGACAGTGTGCATCTCTCATGCATACTACTAACTTTATGAAAGATTTCTTAGTGCCTTCTCAAGGCAATCGACTATCCTCTGCTACTCCCTTACTCTCTTGTGTGTGAAGAAAAAACTTAGTGTTCTTCATTTTCTTGCAAGTACTCTCTGTGTTGTTCTTGTAAGTTATTCTCTTTGTAAGATTGTTTAGGTTAGATTATTATTTCCTTTCTTCTGCAACAATCTTTATTGTATATGTGTGTGTTAATTCTTGATATGCATCAATAAGAATTAAAAAGTTAAATTTTTTTTTTGTGTAATTGTATTCACCCCCCATTCTACAATTACTTTCTGTTTATTGTCATCTCATTCGGGACCAACATACCTCATAAAGCATATTTGTCAAAGTCTTAAAAGACAACTTCTAAAACATACAATACTACCAATTTAAGCACAAAGTCTTAAAATCTTTGAATTGCAAGTTTAAAAGCACAAAGTACAAGTTCAAACTTTCATTCTTTGCACCTATTAGGCTCCGAATATCATATTCCTGCTCCTAGTACACTTTATGTTTCCAATTGAACAAGCATCTCTCTCTATCGAGATGGTTGTTGATTTCCCAAGGTGCAATACCAGTTTAAAAATACAGTGTTTCCTTACATCTTGCTCTCCAACATTAAGTTCTCTCTACCACTCCTACATCTTTGCCCGCAAATCGCGTTCTCCTGCTCCATCTGTGCATCAAACTCCTTGCTTATGCTTTTGGATTTTAGGTGATATCATCTCCGCCATAAATCACGTTTCATATTTACCTGTTTATTATATATTACTAGGTTCGACCCGTGTATTACACGGGTTACTGATAAAAATTAAGCTGAACTAATATGTTTTTTATAAACAATTAATAATTGGAGGTAATTTATAAATTTAAAGAAAGGTACAATTGCGATTAATTTTTTGATATAAAAATGCTCTTACTCGAATATTAAATGTTACATATAAAAAGAACGGCTTCTGCTTCGATGATCAGAAAAACTTCTAAATGGAGATGAACAATGTAGATTCAGTATGCACTGCTGCGTAGTACAAGCAGATTCTTTGTATACCTATGTATAAGACAGGCATAGGGAATCTTAGGTTCTGGGTAGTACATGGTGAGAGAGAACTGTTACTCAAGAGAAGTACATAACGTCTATGATACTTTGCATGAAAGACGGAGGCATGGTTGAAGGACAGAAGCGAAAAAAAAGTTTGCAAAGATGAAAACAGAAACTATTTACAAGTACAAGTCTGAAGGTCGTGGTCAGAGCAAGAAATAGATCATCGACGCATTACATGAAGAGACAAAGGTTTTTTTCAAGACTTACGTACAGAACCTCTGTCCAGCTCTGTATGGAACACGTTGTCTGGTTCACATTAACCACAAAGCAAATGCACATGCTTTGTTAAGCTCTGTATGAATGATGGAATGAGGCTTGACAAACACAAGGTCTAAGAAATACTCCAGAGTCTACGATGGAAAGTATCCTGCGTTGCAAGATTTCTAAATCAAGACGACCAATCTGGTTATAAGTGTGAAGTTATTTTCAAGAGTTAATTGGTAAAATTAGCCAATGCCACAAGCTTGTAAAAAAATTTCGTGCACATAACTTCTGCATAGTAGATGCAGAGCTGCTGTGTAGCTCTGCATGAACCACAGAATAATGCATAGAGGTCCGGTGTGGTTTCTGCACTCCCTCTCCAAAACTCTGTATGAATTGCTGAAGTTTGGCCAGAGAGTGTGCGTAGTATATGCAGTCCCTTTGTAAAGCTCTGTATGAAGGACAAAGTCCGAGTGAGATAATTTACGTAGCACATGCAGATTCTTTATGATCGCATAATTGTAATGCAGACTATAAATGAAAAATAAGCCTCTTAGGATTTAATAATAATATGAACTGATAAGATCAACTTGTAAAACAACATTTATAATACAATATAAATTGAACAAATATAACTTAAATATGTAAATCATTAATAAAATAAGAACAATGTATCATATATTACTAAACACTTCTTTGTATACAACATTGGTTGGTTTACTGTCAATAATGCCCTCGTCATTCATAATTAGTACTTTCAAACCTTTCTTGCTTTTGACTCTGGATAAAGCAACATATAACTGACCATGCGTGAAGACCGGTTGTCTTAGAAATAAACCAACTTTTGATAATGATTGTCCTTGGCTCTTATTAATGGTCATGGCAAAACACATATCAATTGGAAACTCTCCTTTGAAATTTGAATGGTATCCTTTTGTCCGTAGGTGTTAAGGACATTCTTGGAATGAATGTACGACTTCCAATATTGCTTCCAGATATGACCTGTGCTTCTATTACTCGATTTTCCAATGTCAACACACGCAGTCTAGTACCATTACATAATCCAGATTTCTGATCAATATTCCTCAGTAACATGATAGGGACACCAACTTTTAGTAGAGTCTTATGATTTGGTATTCCTGATAATTTAAGACCATTTAAAACATCAAGAGAGTACAAAGTTTTATCGAACTCATCATGATGTTTCTCCGATTCACAATGTATCTAAACTTAAGTACTCCTTTTCTTCTCCTGGAAACAATGACAGCAAGCATTCATTTATTTCTTGAACTACTTCATTTTTTTGGGCAAGTATTGCTCGTTCTTGAAAATAAGCTGAGTTTTTGATGTTTTCAAGAATTGAGGGATAGACAAACTCGATTAATGCAGATATAGGATCAATGCAATCGGTAATGAGAAGATCACGAGGTATCTCAATAACTGCTTCACCATCATTATCACCTCCAACTTTTCCTTCTCCTAAGTCCAAAATTCATTTTGCAAAATCCCTTGTTTGTTCAATTTATGAACTTTCACTGTTTGTAGTTAGCCTCATGTTTCTAGTCAACTTTAGGACTTCGCATTTTTCCCAAATGTAAGATGAACTTAATGATGCATTTACAATGTCTTGTCTACCTGCATTGGGAATACTTGGCAGAATCTGTCTAAAATCGCCTCCAAAAACAATTACCTTACCCCCAAAAATCATATCCGAGTCACCACTACGTTGAGCATTGAAAATATCATTCATACTTCTATCTAATCCTTCAAATGCATGTTTATGAACCATTGGTGCCTCATCCCATATTATCAAAGTAGTTTTCTTTAAAGCCTGTAACATCACTATCTGGCTTCATTTGGCAAAGAGAATCTTCATTCAGAATGAGCGGGATGTGAAAACGAGAGTGTGCTGTTCTGCCACCGGTAAGAAGCAAAGATGCAATACCACTGGAAGCAACATTTAAAACAGTCTCTCCTTTAGATCTTATTGATGCAGCCAAGGTCTTCCATAGGTATGTTTTGCATGTTCCTCCATGTCCATAAACAAAAAATACACCGCCTTTTTTCTTTGCGACCGCAGTCATGATTTGATCATACACACCTCTTTGCTCATATGTAAGAGCAGTTACAAGGGTGTGAAACTCATCTCCTAAATTATGATGATTATATCCAGTTCTTCTGCAATTAAACGGTTGTTTGAGGATTCAAACGAGTCATTTTCAGGAAAAGGAAGTGTGGTGAAGTTTTTCAACATGGAATTGTTACGAAGCAGAATCTTTTCAATTTCGAACAAAGTTAGATTCTTCACTTGCTCTTCATTAAGAGATAAATCTGCTAAAGATAATATAAATGTACACAGTTACTACATGAAATTAAAAGTAGATACAATTCAATAACAATCATAGTTTTTTATAATAGTTGTGTAACTCTATGCTTAAGATATAGAATTAACATACCTGCCGACTGTAAAGCAATTCGTTGATTGTACAGAATTCCATCTGCTAAGTATTGCCATGTTTTTTCCCAAACAATATCAGGTCTAGATAAACTGTTTGAAATCAGCATGGTTGCAAATAAGAAGCGGAGATAAAAACCAGATGCAGTTAAATTTGCCTCTTCAATGGCTTCAATGTATTCCTTGTCATCGTCTAAAAGCCAAGCTCATAACATGCATCTCTGAAAGTCGGAAATGTTTTTCCATTAACCGTACGAATGTCTTCAAATGATTTAGGACTTTTGACTTTATTCAACAGAATTCGTAAGTAATACCCTTCTCCTACAGTAGGATAAACTGAATGAATCCGTCCGACTGAGAACCCTTTTTTCCTTGGATCCCAACATCGTTCGTCTAATTTCCACATAAACTTTGTAGGAAATTCAATGTAAGTGAGTTCTCGTGCCTCTAGATAAATTTGATTACAATGCATCCAAGATAAGAACATTGAGGACGCCACAGATGGTCTGTTTATTACATTATCAATATTATCTTCACCACCAAACACTACTTGTTGTTGTCCCGAAAGATGAAAAGGAAGTCTTAAAACAGAAGGAGTCCTATAATGAACATCATATCCAAAAATACGCCATGAAGCTTCACATGCAGAAAGATATCTACAATCATAATACTGTTTTATCTCATGAACAACATTGACAGTGACCGCATCATCACAGTTTTCTACAATTGCAACAGTAGCTCTATCTGGACCCTTGTTGATGTATTTGAATAGATACTTGATTGAAGATACCTCATTGCACCACTCAACATTAATGTGGGCTTGATATCTTTTCAATAGATATTTATTATATGGAACGACATTTCTGTTGTCTAGTTTACCACCTGATTTCTCAATAAAACGTCCATCCACTTGTCTGCGGTATATAAGATAACCATTAACATCAATTGAAGTGTGTTCAGAAAATTTGTTTGCGTATTTTTTTGAACACTTTCTATCAACCATGCATGGACAATTAATGTTTTCTTCACCACATGGTCCGTGCATCATGAACTCTTTTACAAGCAAGTACAACTATGGATCACTGTTTTTGTCTGGGATTTCAGCTGAGATGATAGGATAAATCTGTTCAACAGTAGGTAGCTTGAAATCTCGATGCATAAACAGACAGATATGATTATGAGGGAAGCCTCGCTTTTGAAATTCAATCGTATAAACAACTACAAAAAAGTTACAATTTAAATTAATAAAGATAAGTCTAAAAAGAAAGAAATGTGTTCATACTGTTATCATAAATTGAACATACCTGCTTGAATTTTTCCAAAAAACTCATTCTCTTTTAATTCTCTAATAAGTGCATCAAGCTTGATCTTAAATAAACGACAAAGAATGTCAGGCCTGTCGTCTGGATTTAGGTCTGTGTCCTTAACAAATCTTCTAACTTCTAACAAGTCAGGATATCCATACCATTTATAAAAGGACATTGCATCCAAATAATTTTGCATCATGTACCGAGCACCACCGGTGAAAGAAGAAGGTAGTATAACACGTTGTCCAATGTTTGAAAGATCTCACTCTCCTTCTTGTACATTGCATAGAGTATCATATGTCTCGCACCTTGGGACTTTTTGCTGCTTAAGTATATAATGCAATCTCTCAGTTTCAATCATTGTGTATCCATCAACAATAAATTGTTGTAGAAGCCTCCTTACATTGAGAAGTAATGAAAACATATTTCTTCTATCTTGAAGTTTGAAGGCGAAGAACTCCCTCATTGTTACAATTGTTCTTTTACTTTTGCTTGAAGATGTTATCTCTCTATGAAGAATGTCAAGTCTGTAACCATCTTCTCCATATGGAAATAACAACGGATATTGAAGAGGAAGATAAGAAGGATGTAATTCACTTATTGATTGTAAATAACCTGTCTGATGTTGTACAATGATATCTCTTTTTTCAATTGTACCACCATCATCTCCAACAATTAAAGCTGCAACTTCTGAAGCAGTTGGAAGGTTATATGTTCTTCCATCCTTTTCTCTTTTTCCAATCAATCGTAACTTTACCTTGACATCCGTGTAGCATTCAAAACAATCTCTTGCAATTCTGTAAGACTTCACCAATACATTTTTTGCATCTAGTATGTTCTTTAAGTATTGAATAATCTCAATATCAAGGGAATCAGAATTTGATGCAGAAGCTTCTTGTTTTTCACTAAGTAAATCATAACAAACATAAAATCAGAGTGACCATTAATATAACCATACACTGTAATTCAAGTAAATCTATTAAGAGATATTACAATAAGGATGAATGCATACCTAAATGAACTGTGTCTATGTGAAACTTCATTTTCGGTATCATATATGTACAGTTGAGAGAATTTCGGTTTTCTTCCATCTGCTGGTAGAAGACTACCCATCCTATGGTAGTTTTGACCATTAAGCATGTATATGTATGGTGCATTTCCACTATTAATGGAAGTATCAATTTTGCCACCCATTGATGTAAATGAGAACATTGAATTATAACGACGAATGTTCTTCATAAAGTATTTGCTTTTTGAGTCCACACAACGAAACAGATTTATGTAAGAAGAGCACATCTCTTTCTTTTTTGGAAGCTGAACTTTGCCATAAAGACAACAAAGGGAGTAACTTGTTTTCGTCCCGCATTTTTTCCCTTGAAGAGCTTCATCTTTCCATAGTTTTGCATCACAGCATTCACAAATAACACTTTCATCACCGTGATCCAAGTACTCTGTTTAATAAATTTGAATGTAATAACTAATTTGAAGCATTAAACATTTGATTATTCAATAATTACCTTCATATATTCCTTCAATTTTGTCTGTAGTCGTTACTGGATGGTCTGGTTCTTCATCTGATGTAATATCAATGATTTCTATATCAGCTACATTTATATTCCTTCTTTGTAATATATGATGCCCTGCTGATAACCGAACCATAGAAGAAGCTTGATCTTTGTCGATAAAGGGATGAATGAATTGGCGGTAGAACGTAACCAGTAGTGTTTGTTTACATGAACACTTGTTGTTTAAAATATACGAATTTAAGTAATGTAAGACATTTGTTAGTTTTGAAAATTTGTTTGAAGCATTGCTTTAAAAATGAGGTGTACAAGAAATTACACATACCATTAGGACTACCAGATAATGGATTTGTGATAATCATATCTGAAGAAGAATGTGGCAAGTTTGTATGTTGAAACTGTAGACATTTGTTTTGATCCATATTCTCATCAGGGTAGGGAATATTAGTCCTCCCAGATGAAGATTGTAATTGCCTACCATAATTTGAGATATCATCTGTAAAAAGTTACAATAAAGGATGATTTTTAAAAAGTGACTTCAACAGAATTCCTGAGCAGGTACTATTTGTCTCAATGAAAATATAATTCAAAATGCTTTTGAATCAGTTACCTTCGACATTTGATGATGTAGATCTCACTGATTGTCTACTACTATTCAAAACCGTCTTTCTAAATTTTCTCCTTTCTTTAGAATCCATCGAATTTCTTTTTTAAAAGATCTGCAAACAAATTAATTTTTCAACAAGAAAGCAGTACATGAAATCAGTACATGATACAACATTAGAATGAACAACCATGAGAAAATGGATTCAGTTAGACAATTGTGTTAAAGAATGCTCTTTTTACTGTAGTAGGAAATGGAAATTGTCTGTGATAACAATAATCTCATAAGAAGCAAACCATTACCCAGATGAGGGTTGTGGCAACCGTAAGTTAATGGTCTAAATACAGCGTAAATGAAGGAACTGCTTGTCAGTTTTTGTTTGCATGTTCGTTTTTCAAAGTTATGTACCAGATTGTGGAATCAGAGCTAATGAAAAGGTCTAAAAAAGTTTGAGTGTTGTATGCAAAGCTTCACTCCACACACACAGGTTCACTTACGGTTCAAATGGGTCTACTTAAGTGGCATTTCTCCCTTTACACGTTTATTCTCTTTTTTTCGTCGCTTAATTGATGTTTGACACATCTAAAAACAACTCTGATTTGTTCTATAGCTAACAAAATCTCGGTCCATTGTATTTAGGGTCGTAAGTCTGGACATAAAAGTCTGGACGAGTATGTCTTTGTGTAAGTGCATAATTGTATTCCAGCCTTACATGATAGGATGCCTTACGAATTTGAGAACGCATCTTAACTTCTTCTCTGAAATGAAAATTCAGAATTATCACCCCGTAATTGATGTTCAGAATAGTGGAAACTTCTGTGATATGTATATGTGTCACTAAATCTGAAATCACTATCTCCAGACTTTTGGCTCATGTACACGAAAATCTGGATATATGATGCCATGGATAGAGTCAGAGTTGTATGGCAAAGGTAGAAGTTACATCGAACATACAGCTCATCACGAATCTGCACTCATATTCCACAATTACAATTCAGATTTCTCTTCAGCATTTATGACACTTACGTGAATACGCGAATAACTGCCTTTAGACTTAAGCTCTGTATATGGGTCAAGTCTTTTTGTGATCTATATATATTTTGTAAAAAAACATCATTTACAACTGTCTGAAAAATAAAATAGAACTAATCAGGCAAACGACTAAATGTTAATCAAACATATGCATTAATACGATATCAAGAAAATAATACATACTTAATTAAACAGGTCCAACAACTAACTAAAATAAGTTTAAACCATTTTAGGAAAACCATGATTCTAAAGTATTGTCTGAAATATCTTCGAAGTAGTTATYTATTTTTAAAGTTGAGGGAGATCCACATCCAGTCTCAGAAATGAACCCAAGAGCTATAGGGGTTATACCAAAATCATCAAATTGTTTGGGGTTTATAGACCTGAATTCATGATGCATGTCAAAGGATGCAACTTCATCATCAAGTTGTATTGAATCAAAAGATTGATAATCCGAAGGTGGTGCATCTGCAAGTGGAAGCTTCAGTGACTTTTGTTTGGGATGATGGTTGGACATTGATGTAATATTCGTCGGCGGTGGTTTTTCTATAGCCGTTGGCAAAACAAAATTTGTAGTAGCACCAGCACCACGGAGTTTGATGGCAGCATTATCATATACCATGGCAGCTTCCTCCGACGTATCATATGTTCCCAACCACAGCCGCTGGCGTGTAACCAGATCCATAATCTCCGCTGCCCATATACCCCAACGTCTTTTCTGTACTCCTCTGAACTTCCTAACATTATCCTCTGGAGTTTTCTTCTTCTTGATAGTTCTCTGCTTCAAATCTGCGGCACATGGGCTGTTTCTGGTTGTCGTCATATTGGCATTTACAGGCATCATTCTAGCTTTGCTTGAAGGTTGTATGTTAATTTCATTAACATACTTCTTTACACGCCACCGTTCAAAAATGTGGTCATCTTCATCTTCTGAAGAATCAGTTGCATAGGGATCGGTCATTGATATTCTTATAACTTTTGGGAATGGAAACTCTTCTTGATCAGAAAACTTCTCTAACATTGCCGGAACCTCCTTTGTTATACGACTTTTGTGCTCCGTTTGTTTAATCGGAGTGAACATGAAACAATCCTCCATGAATATCTGGTTTGCAATGAAGAAGGAAAAGAGAAGTTTAAGAGTAAAAAATGGTGGAAAGGAGAGGAGAGGAAATATTTTATTTCAACAATTACCGGATTTGAAAAAAGTATAAATTTATTTAAAACTTTGGAGGTCATTTCAACCGTCACTTTTAAAAATATCTGTATATCTATACTATATTATAAAGCATTTGACTAAAACTCTTAAAAACTCTTAAACTCTTAAAACTCTTAAACTCTTAAAAACTCTTAAACCC
>NC_037529.1:15110814-15134668 GCF_001531365.2 Cynara cardunculus var. scolymus | reverse complement strand
ATCGATATATTTTTGTCAAATTTTTATGAAATCTTCAAACATATATTTTATTCAAAAATAAAAACATTATCACTTTCTCAAAATCACATAAAGCCATATTATAATATCGACTGAGATAAAGAAGAAAATGAAATATTAAAATCATGATGTATCTCGCTGCATTGCGCGAGTACGCTTCTAGTATTTAATAATATATGTCCTTTACGGTTTCCAATAAATTTCTACACTACACCCGAGTCTCCTTTATTTTGTGCCTATTTTCATATTAAAATTAGATGAAACAATATTAGGGTTTAAAGGAAGAAAAAAAAATGAATGAATGATCTCTTCAAAGAAGAAAATAACTTGTGGTCTGCGAGGGATTTTATAAACTGAAGGGAAACACTATATAATTTGTTTATATGACTTTAAATATATTCATTTTATTTTGTAACATATTTTACATATGACTTTGTCTTTATGCATAAAAATGTATAAGATTTATATACATGTTCAAAACCTTGTAGGATTCAATTATTCATAAGCTTTTGCATAGAAACAGTGTTTTGGTGAATCTTGTTTCCACTTGCAATTAGTGATTGTATTATATAAATGTTGAAATAACATACTTCATTTAGGAGGAAAACCAAAATGTAATATAAGTTATATATTTAAATTAAGTTATAACATTATCACTTAAAACAACTTATATGTTTACCATGTTATGCAAAGAATGCAATATAATGTTCATGTATGGCATTTAGACTTTTAACTATTAAGTTATAATATTATCACCTGAAACTAACATTTGAGAACTGGTTTTAAGGAACTCTGCACATTGACACTCAAGAATTACTATTTACAATGTAAATCGAAAATCTGAAGTATGTTTAGTACTATTTTGAAGCCATATTGCATAGTTTAAACGTTAATGGAAATTGTATGTGTGTCAAAACACGTATGAAAGTTATTGTATAAGTCTGTAACCAAACAAGTCAGAGTTAGCTTCCAACTCCTACATTTAATTGTGAAATAAATATGTGTTTAGAAGTTTTTGTGATCACCGAAATACATTACGGCATAGCACGTGTAGAACCTATTTGAAGGTCTGTTTGAATAATGGAGTCACGCTTGAAAGACAAAAGTGTTAAAAAACTTTTGTCACTTTAAGCCCAAAACAATACAGACTTATAATGTTGAAGTACACTTGAGATTCAGAAGCAAAGACTGAAAGTAGGACATGTAGAGACAGAGCTATTTTTCGAAACTTAAGTGCAGAGCCTCTGTATAGCTCTGTATGAAGCACAGAGGTAGTGTTACAGTGACGTAGCACTTGCAGGACCTTTGTCATGGTCTGTACCAAGAAGGGGAATTTCAACGTAGAACATGAACAGACGGAGCTCTTTCTTAACACTTAAGTGCAGAGCCTCTGTATAGTACTGTATGAAGCACGAAGGCAGTGTTAGAGTGACGGCATAGTATGTGCTTAACTTATGTGAAGGTCTTCATGAATTAGGGAAACATGAACGTAGCACCTGAAGCGACAGACCTCTTTCTCAGCATTTAAATGTAGAGCTTCTGTATGCCTCCGTATGAAGTACGGTGACATATTGATGGCGTAGCACATGCAGGCCCTCTCTCATGGTCTATATGAAGAACGAAATCAGGGTTGACAGTCTCAAAGGTAAACAAACTTCCTAGAGTGTCGACCAAGTATGGTGTAGAGTTGCAAGTGTGACGTACACTTCTAAAGTACGACTTGACTGTTGAAGATAGTGCATGAAGACAAAGAGCTCTTTCTCAACACTTAAGTGCAGAGCATCTGTGTAGCTCTGTATGAAGCACTGAAGCAGGGTTAGAGTGACCGCGTATCACGTGCAGGACCTTTGTGAAGTTCTGTATGAAGAAGTGAAGCCTCAATGTAGAACATGAATAGACAAAGCTCTTTCTCAGCACTTAAGTATATGAACCACGGAGCCTTGTTCAGTCTGACCGCGTACCAGTTGCAGAGCCTCTGTGAAGGTCTGTATGAAGAACCGAGTGAGGCTTGGGTCACACAAGGGGCAAGAAAATTTCAGAGTTTAGATTCGAACAGTGCAGAGTTGCACTTCGGAAGTCTCATTTAGAGTAAGCGGCAGGGCCTGAACGTAGTGCATGAAGAGAGTGAGCTCTTTCTCAACACTTACGTGCAGAGCCTTTGTGTAACTATGTCTAAATCAGGGAAGCAGGGTTAGACTGACGACCTACTACAAGCAAAACCTCTATTAAAGTCTGTATAAAGAAAGAAGTCAGGATTGACAGACACAACGGTGAATAAATTTTCTAAATGAAGACTCAGATAGTCCATAGTTACAAGTTTGAAGTCCACTTTAGAGTAATAGATCGAGGCTCAACGCAGTGTATGAAGAGACAGATCTGTTTTTAAACACTTAAATGCAAAGCCTCTGTAAAGCTCTGTATGCAGTACGGAGCCATGGTTAGATTGACAACGTACCACGTGTAGAACCTCTGGTGTTGTCTGTATGAAAAAGGGCAAGCAAAAGCGTAGTATATGAATAGATAGATGTCTTTCTTAACACTTATGTGCAGAGCCTCTGTGTTACCCATGCAAATAAGTTTAACATTAAATCCAAAACAAAAAGCTTATTTGAAGTTACATTCACCAATTAACAGATCATTGTAGAAAATAAAATTCAATCACCAAAACAATAACGAATACGAGAGACAATGTACTTGTACACCATAACCATGAATATTGCTTTTGAAGTGGAGGAATTGTTAACATTCTTGTAGCCACTATTTTTTGTTAAATTAGGAAAAAGGAAGAAAAACATAAGAAGTTCTCGATACTCCAACAGAAGTTAAAAATAAAGAAAACTCATATTTTAATTAAAAACATAATTCTAATTGAAGGCATAGGTTAAAAATGATCTCTGTTTTACATTAACTATTCAGAAAGTACAATAAAAGTGAAATGAAAGTACATTGATTGAAAGGTAAAAAAATGCTAAGACAAGAAGCTCTAGATGTTTTCAAGCCTCAAGAACCTCCTAAGAAGTTCTCAAACTCCAACAAATTACGGATTGATCTTAGAACAATTCTGCCTTCTTCTCTTGCTCCAGGAGTGGTATATCTGCTTCATGTAAGATTGTCTTTACGATAATTCACATAGAAAATGGCCTTTGTACATGATACACTTACCTCTTAACTAAAAGGTATGTCTGTCCTCGTGCTATGCAGAACCTCTGATCCTGATTCCCTGCTTCATACAGAAGTGCGCAGACGATCTGCCTGTACCAGGCAGTGGACCTGAAGTTGCTTCCATACTCATTACAGATCTGCTTTTCAACTGCCAAGAACCTCTTCGTTCGAAAACGGTTAAATACTTACAAGCAGATATAATTTTCATGAAAATGAAAATCAAACATTACAGTACTCTAAATGAGTTTAATATCAAATCCAACACAAATGATAATGAAAACGTGTATCATGACATATGCACCAATGCAGAAATAATTGTCCAAGAAAAAATTCAACCACCAACACAATACCAAACGGGAGTATCACTGAAATTGTTCATCAAAAAGAAGAATATTACTTCTCAACCTTAGGGATCTTTAATGTTTTTGTAGCCGATCCTTTTCCTTCCTGATCGACATCATACAAACTTTCAAAAAGCCGCTTCCTTTCAACTCTTTTGCTAAGCCTTCTCTCACACAACTTTTCTTCTGAATTCGGACTGTCTGCAGTGCTTTTATCAGCATCGGATGGTGTTGCATTCTCACCAGTATATGAAACAGCATCCTTGAAATTAAACAATCATTAGTTGTAGCATTTGAAACACTAATTGCTTGTAATTGTCTTTATAAATTACATTGAATATGGCACTTATAGTACCTTTAACTTCTCTTGGGAACTAAAATCTGTTGAATGTAGATTTACTGATTCTGATTCTGATTCAGCAGGCTGCAGAGTAAATGCTAAAATAATGTTAGAATAAAAAAGATTTTACACTAAGTTGGATAATATTTTTTGCAAACTGAAATCAACACCTGTTGAGAAGGACATCTCATCTCCAACTCACTCAAAATGGCATCATCATCTGTTAGCTTTGAAATGCCATAAATGAAACAGTTGTTCTTAATATTGTAGTCAGTTATATCAATTTTTATTGCAAACCTCCGATCAAACAAAACATCCAACTCATCTGGAAACATGTCTACATCACCACTCTAACAAAGAAAACAAACAATTGTTACATTAACATGTATTTGGAATACTAAAAACTAACCGTTCAAAAAGGATAAGAGCTTTAACCGTACCTTTTTAACTTTCTCATACAATTCTGTTGCCGTTTTGTTCAAAACCTTATTAGCTTCTCGATCAAACAATGTCAATGATACAATTCATGTATCATCTTGAACTCTCAAAGAGATTATGAACCTATATGATTATTGAGTATTAATGTGAGTGTGTAATAGTTAATGAGAAGCACGGTTATGTAATTGTTACTTACTTTGGCAACACTTCCGTCAGTTTACCTCTGCACCTATCAGTCGTACAATCAAAACTCTCCCTCTCTTCTTTCATACTAGAGTCATCATCCTTGTCACTAATAATGTACGTGGGTCGAACCTTGCGGTTACACCTTGTGCAACCCATGTAAAACCAAGGAACATCTTTTCTAAATGCTTTCACCGTTCCTAATACAATTAGTGATTTGGCCTGTATAAAGTACACTATGTTACACTAAAGTCCATTTACTCAATGTAAAGACACAATTTAAAATAATCATTACCTCAACAATCTCACTGATTTCAACAATATTTGCTCTACTGGTTCTGTCTAGAAAATCTTCACGATATGAATAGGACATTCCAGAGAGCATTGAAATCTGTTGTGACGATTTAGCTTCACCACTTTCCTGGTTCAAACTATTGAATCAGAGTATTAGTACACAAACAATGGATATGAGCGAAATATAAGATATATAACATAAATAAATAATAAATTAAGATTGCTCACCTTTTCTTAAAATCTTTAATTTCATCAATGTCTGAATTGATGAATAGCCTCGTACCATTGAATGAATTAGAAATAAATGGCCTTTTTGAAACAATCAAATGAAACAAGTTAACACAACATTCCTTGAAGAACTATACATGTAATGAATCAGACTAACCTCTGTAAATTTTCACCATTGCGAATTGAATAACAAGAACAACAATCCCCTACATAATTTGTAACTTGTATTTTAACTCCCCTACATAATTGTAGAAACATAATTATTCAATTCCTCAGCGAAAGCATCCCACAATGTAACTTGTATTTTAACTNTTAACTCCCCTACATAATTGTAGAAACATAATTATTCAATTCCTCAGCGAAAGCATCCCACAATGTAACTTGTATTTTAACTCCCCTACATAATTTGTAAGAAAAGAATTATATAGCTTCTGAAGATCATTGTAGTAAATTAAAGTGAAATACTTACCCCAAATCCTTCAACTCAAGTTGCATTCTTCTTTTGCCTTTTCCTTTGCTATCTAGAAGAGTCACCATAGTCTCACAAGCAATTACCTCCCCAATTACATCTATGTAATGATAAAAAAAGTTAACATGACAAGATCTAACTTCAATAAGTGTAAAGTATATAATTTATTTAAACAATACAATCAATGTGAAAGGATTTAATTTACTCACCAACTGCAGTATGTTCTGGGATACTTTTGGATTTAATGTTTTCAAATTTGACAAATGAAAATCCAAAAATGGAACCCTTAAAATCCCGGCAATTCGAAACAGAAGTCTTGTAATACAAATTTAACTTGTTTGTATTGTCGACTAACTTGTACTTCGTTGCATATCCAACAATTGTCGGATTCTTAATAAAAATTGCAGCCCCTTCTTGAAGTAAATTCCTAAACTTAGGAACCCATTTTTTGCAGGACATTTGCCTGTATTTTGGTGCCCTAAGAACATAAAAATGAAAAATTAATGAGCACTGATGATGTGAAGATCTTAGGCAGTTTAGAAAATCATTCAATATCATGATTTCATTACTAAAGTTCCAAAAAGATATAATAATTTACCTCTTCATCCATTAGTATCATTTCAATGGAGTATATTTCATCCGGATTTTTAAAAACCGGTTGCTTCCACAATCTCACAATTCGAACCTTGACAGTGAAATCATCCTTTTGTATGTGAAGATTGTTAATGAATGTAATGTTGTTTCCAGCCATTAATCTGTAGAAGAGAAACCATGTATTAATTAATTAAAATACTGAAGTAAGTTAACCAAAAAAAGCAATCATACCTTATAGAAGAAAAGCAATTCGTTTTGATTGTTCTTGTTTGACTTTGAGAAAAGTTGCCAATTTGAGTAGTGAGAAGTTCGGAAATTGAATCTTAATTTAAGCGCACATCCCACGATTGAAATTTCCAGATTTTATGGTGATCATAACTGACGATAACTCAAATTTTGAATTTATGAGTTTATGAAAATTCTGAAGTTGTGTACTCTGGCCACGTTCCAGTATGAACGTGTTGTACCTGATTTACGGCTTCAGTTATGTAATCTATCCACGTTCAAGTATGAACGTGGTGTACCAGACTATAGGTCGGTTAGAAATTCAGACGTGCGCAAGTAATAACTATGTTTATAATAGGTCACGAACATTTTAATATGGACTTTGACAATTTTACTCACTTTCGTAACGACTAATTTTCAAATATTGACATTCATATGATGAAGGGTAGTTGATAAGATTTATACAGACATAGAGGTGTAGTCCGAAGAAAAACTTTTAGCTAAACACAGTCATTTTAATAAGTATTGAAAATCTTGACCAAGTCTTTATACGTGCAAATCTGTAGGCCGAGGAAGTCTTCTCATGTCGTCTATTTGTCAAAACATATTTCTGAATATGAAGTGGGTTCCAAACAAAAGATGGTGTATAGGGTTTCTACAGATATGGACACATTGTTTGGGGTGAAATTGGTTATTCTCTCCAGTGTTTGCAGTTCAGCTGCGCTATATCTGGATATGGGAATTCAGAGTTACAAGTCTGGCCCATACAGACTTACAACTGGTTGAGTTCAGATGTACGTAGAATTAGTTGTCAATTAATGCAATATAATCTTTAGTTAAATATTAATAACATGAAAAAAATAATTTGTATAAAAATACTATATTTGAGACCCATTTCCATTTTCACATTAATTTCAGTCTTAATTATTTTTTACATCCCAAACTAAGGCGTTTAACCCATCATCATTGGGATTCTTCTCAAGAAAGATGTAAGGACTGTAATATGAATAATGCAGATGGGAAATACAAAATTTAAACTACAACAGTTAGGAAGGAAATTAATCGATTACAAGACTCACACCACATTCCTTCCTCTAAAATACAGCTAACATGGTAATCAACCATGTGTTCATATATGATACGACCAACCATTAACTTAAATCGTAATGGTAATTAAACATTTTTTAAAAATATGACAGTTTTAAATTGTCAGGCTTAATGATTCCAATAAATACTCTACACTTACACGTGTCACTCTATAAAAAACCTTTCGAGTTCTTTATTCAAATTTAAAACCAAATATAAACTTCATATATGTGAAGCGTCATCACTCCCGCCTTCCTTTTTCTCATACGAACGTATCTTTTGCAATCACAGACCACCAAAGGAATCCATCAATGGCGAACTCATCGTCCAACGTCGAGAAAACAATCCATACCACCAAAACCTGTTTCGAACCCTCTTCTTCTTCTAATTCTGACAATGAAGTCAATCAACATACTTSTATCATGATTGGAAACATTGAAGTTGATATTTAGGAACATGTCTCCCTTCCTTCAAGAAACCAATCTCCATCACCTAACACGGGATTCAACCATCAACAACCAATTGCGGTGCGAAATGACGAACATGTCACTGAAAAGCCTAAAGTAAAACTCCATGAACCCGTTGAATCTCAAGGGGAAGTGGGAGATGCTCATGAAAGCCAACCATCACAGACTGCTGCTATATCTGTAGCGATCGTAGAGCCTGATGTAAGCCAGACTATTTTACCGGAATCTGAATATGATGTCATTAAGGAAAACAACAGTGTCCTAAATCTGGAATCTGAAAAATTCAAACCGGAGCATCAAATTGTTATTGAGATGCTTAAAAGACATCCTCTTAAAAGGATGTTCACTAGAAGGTATGAAGTTCGTATTTAATATCTTCAACAGTGGTGGAAAAATTTAAACTATTATGAGGAAGAAAATGAGATTAATTCAACTATAGGTGGATACGGTTTTTCACTGTCCCTTGAACTGATAAGGAAGATGTTCTTCCTTCCAAATAACAATGAAGTGTTGGGAAAATCAGACTTTGATGTTCTACCATCTCAAGAGAAGATGATTAGAGATTTTTTGTCATTGGGATACAAAGATCCCCTGCCAACACTAAGCAGTTTTAGGAGAAAAGGTTTACCACCTGTTTGTTCTCCTATATCAATCGATGTTTATCGCCCAAAGCTTCAAGCCTGGATCAAGCATCAAGGCCAACATTGACAATCTTCCATGGAATAGCTTTCAACATGCATTATGATTATGCATCACTATTCATGGAAGAAATTAAAGCGTACATTATAAAGCCACCTAGATACATACCATTTCAAAGATTCTTCCAACTTTGTGTGAAAGGGGCAATGCACTTACGACCGAACATTCCAGTGAGARAGGAGGAGGACATGGCTCCACAATTCTACATGGATTCACTAAGGTTGTCTATTCCTCTTTCTAATTTTAAAAATCATATGCCATTGCCATTGGAATTGAGAGCATATATTAGGAACGATAATAAGGTACTTAGAGAATATTGCGCTTCTATGGGACTGCCAGATCCGACAAACCCTACCCAAGAAGCACTTCAATGTAGGACGAGTGGTGAAGGGTCAAAAGAAAAGAGTGTTGGGGAGGAGACACAAAGTGTTGTGTCTCCAAAAAGTGTAGAGAGGGAAAATGTGAATGAGAGACAGGGTAGAAGAGAGAAAAAAAGCATTTAGAGAGAACAGGGTCAAAAAAAGGCGAGGGCCCTGCCCCATCCCCAAAAGACGGGCACCCACAGCTGCTACCTCACCACATTCTGCGGTAGAAGGTATTGAAAAAGGCACTAAGCCCAAGCCAACGCTCATAGAAACCCTACCCACCCACTCATCGCCTTCTCAAAAGGGCGAAGCTTCACTAAACATTTTGAGAACCAACGGATAATCCATTAGCTCGTCAGTTGGAGGAAGCTAATGTTGAAATTGAGGAACACTTGTCTCATCCTCATCATTCATTTGCTCACATTGAGTCGGAAAGTCCATTCCATCTTGAGCCAAATGCAGAACCAGAAACTGCTAATCTTCCTTTCACTAGCACACGTTTTAATGACGTACCTGTTCAGGTTTTTTGTCAACCTGCATTAACACCTATAGACATTCTGTGTATGGATAGTCAAGGATTGGGTGGAAGTCCTGGTGGAATGAACATTAAAGAAATTCCATTTCCAAGTACATCTGTTGTACATGATGCGTTTGTCACATCAACAGGCCAACCCACACCAGCTGTTGGATTGCAAACAGGATCATTTGTTGATCCTGGTTTCCTATCAACAATTATGACGCAGACGGAGTTTAACAACTTCCGCGTCTTCTGCCAAAGTGAATTTGAAAATATTCACTCTAAGATAAATGAATTGATGGCTGTAAATGAAACAAGAAATTTGCATGAGAAGATGACCTCGATGGAGGAAGCAATCATGGAAAAAATTGATGGGTTTGACAGTTCTGTTCTTCTAACAGAAAATGAGTTGGAGGGGGTGAAGAATATCGCGAAAACCAGCCAAACAACTCTCCATAACTTGGAATCGAACTATGTGACGAAAGAAGACTTGAAGGTGTTTTAGAGTTGCATCCTCAAAAACTTTGACATTTTGACTCATAAGATGATTGAGATACAAGCTAAGAACCAAGCTGCCATTCTTAGTGAAGTAAATACCCTCAGGCAATCTCAAGTGGATAATAGCAAGAGACAAGCCAGAACCAAAAATCCAATCCAACGACCAACTGATCCATCCACTTCAGAAGCAAATCCCATTCCTGCCATTCCCAAAGCCTACATGCCTCATACCGAAGATTTTGCCACAAGTGCTCAGCTGAATGACGTGAAGGCGAATTTGGTGGATTTAAGATACATGACAATGTTGATAAGCAGAKATATTCAACAAATGGGTTGTAAGAAAGAAACCAAATCATCTAAACGGAAACATGATGAAGATGATGACTCTGACAATGAGGCTGCCTATAATAATGAAAATAGAAGTAAGAGAATAAGGCAAGAAGAGGCAACAACATTGGGAATGGCATCTAATGAAGATACAGCAATTGAAGAGAATATTGAAAAGGGAAATAGTGATGAGGACAGAATGCATGTGGATAACAATAAAGAAGGCTGTAATAAGACGGAGAAGATGGAAATGGAGGAAATTGACAACGTTGACATTCCTAGTTCAGATGCAGAGTTTAAAAATCCAGATGATGAGGTACAACTCATATATGAGCATATTTTTCAAAATTCATGTGTTGCAATCATTCCATTCACACCTTTTGATGCATTTATTCAGTCAATTCATGAAGAAGATTTTACGCCTCAACCAATCAACCTCTGAAGGAAAATTTCGGAACAACATCCGAAGAAGCGAAGGCAATTGCTGATGACGATTCGCAGATGGTTATTCATAACCCTGATGGCTCTTCCAGCTCTTTTAAGTCTTACAGGCACATGTTCATAATAGATGGTGAGGAAGAAGTCATGCTGGAACATGAAATTGATGGGAATTGGCCTGGGGAAATGCAGATGATGTACTCTGAAATGATAAGCAAACTAAGGAGAAATGATTCAGAGATAAATATAAACAGCCAAATTGTTGAAGTACGTCGCTGCCATGTAAGATCTTTCGCTGCTGTGGATTACTTGGATTTAGAAATAATGAAAGCAGACAATCGAGTATATCAGATCTCTACTGCTGATTTTCCAAGATTGACGTTAGAAGATCAACTTTTTCTCTTGAAGTATTTCGAACAAGCGGAGCTTTCCTAGGCTGAAGTAGAAATAAGAAGGTCAATGGGTATTTACATCAGAAACCTGGGTTTATATGATATGCAAGTGGCATTAGATCTAGAACTTACAAGAATTAATGCTTATGACCCTTTGGATGAAAGCTCTGAGAAAGTGGCGCTTATGAATCAATTTGCCTTCCTTAATGAACCATAGTACTACTTTAGAAGTTCTTCGGGTCGAATGGTGCTGAAAGTAACAAAACTTCCTCTGTTTACAAGCGAAGCGTTAACACTTTTTTTGAATGCCATGGAGAGTACACAAACTATATAGGAAGATGTGAAAGAGAAGTTTGTAGATGAAATAAAGCAGAGGATAARGCTTAGGGAACTTTGTAAGGATTGTCACAAGGAGGCGATAATGGAGAAGAATTYGAAGAAAGCCTCAAGTAAAGATGTGCTGCTTCCACAGGAGTACTTCATTTCTCGAACCTTAAAAAGGGTTCCAACTATAGTGGTAGAGAAAGAGAAAGAGAAGGTAGATTTGGATGAATGGTTACTCGAGTTCAAGCACTAGAATTTTTTCATGTCTGAATCCAATTACATCATCAAATATTATGTAGATACATTTACATGGAAGCCACCTGCATTCAAGAGAAAATATGAACACTTTATGAACAAAGTAGGCAAATTTTGCAGAGATGTGTACTCAAAGCTGAGTATTGTGAGACTGGTTGACATCAAACAGAGAATATGGCAGGATATAGTATACCAAGTTTTTATTGTTGAGAGAATAGATAATAGGGTGTATGAGTTCTTAGAGGCTGATTTCAAATGCATCAATCACAATGATTTGCTCCAATTGTATTACAAATTAGCTCCATTTGAAGATAAATGTGTCAAGTTCAAAAAGGGTTTGATTGATGTTGTTCATGGCATGCTTAGAGCTACATTAATGGGTGGCATGACTGATTTTCAGTTGGCCATAACTCTGAACAGAGATAGGGTATATTTGACGCATCCGGAGACCAATCTTGGAGAATTGGCAAACTTTCATACAGGAACTGTGGTGTGTGATCCTCTAGGATACATATGCAAGAATCTGAATGAGAAGTTCTTATTCAGATTGTATGATATAGCCAAGTACAGCTCTGGTACATTGAAACAGGTTTACATATCATTAGAAAAGAGACTGTTGAGAAAGCCGAGAATAACTCCACGAGAGGAATGGCCGAAATTAAAAGAACTCATAAAATGGATGAGAATGGAAATTGAYKCTYAGCTTGAGTATAGAAGAACAATAATTGAGAAGTTCATTCCAATCCTCATTGACAGGAAGTTCAAACTCTGAAGAGAAGAAAAAGATTCAGTACACACCTGCAAAGAATATAAAAGTGACATATTTAGTTTCGTAAAGCACAAAGTTTATTTTAGAAACTTATCTTAGAATTCATCATTTATGTAAATAGTTTCAATTTTAGTAACAACAATTCATTCATTAATTTATTAAGGCAATGTAAACAGTTTGGTCTGCATTGTTCACTTTATAATAACAGTTTGATACCTTCATTACTAATAGGCGCTATTCTTACCTTGTTTTATGTTGTTCTTCATATTCTCTCTGAACATAAATGTAATACACAACTTAATTAAAGAAAGTTTAATCAACCGACAGAATTATGTAACTACTATGGATGCTTGTGAAAAATAAGACGGTGCTTCAGAACAACCTGCCCAGCGTAAAGTTTTGAATGTAGTCTGGAAATTAAATTTAGATAATGACTTTAGTATTGAAGTATGGATTTTTAATTTTACACTTCAAGGAAGCGTGGACATGAAATATAAAGGATGACTTCAGCATACAAGTACAGATCCCTAATTTCAGACATAGAGGACTGGCGGTTCCTTTTGAGTTTGGTAGTTCATTATGACGAATTCGTGTCTATTTTTCCATATTTTGGAGTATAGTTCGAACGACAAACATTTTCTAGAGTGTGTGGCATAAACTCTGAAATCTGCCTTTCCAGATTACGAAGGTGATAGTTTTCATATACGCCACTCTGAGAAATCCATTCCCAGACTTCCATGATGTGAACAGTTCCAGACTTGGCATTGTGACAATAAGCAACCAAGACCAATTGTAAGACATTTTGAATAAGAGTTTGAAGTTCATATTTCTAAAGCTATAAGAACTAATTTTCATTCTCAAGTTAATTTATGTCTTTCCATATTCCTCTGCTTATATAAATGTATTAAAAATCTTAATTTGAGTAATTTAAATAATCACAACCTCTACAAAAAATAAATGTTCCATAATTGAAAATTTTCAATCTCCTAGAAAAAATGACAAATTGTAACTGGAATTAATACACAAGGATAATCGAAGCAAAAGGTGAAACATAACATATGTATTACATTTATTATGTAATATTTTTACAGTACAATCAAAGGAAACTACAGGACTTAAAAGTGAAAATAAAAAACTAAAAATAAACATAATTTATAAAGGTAAAGCTTTTTACTCATGTTGGAGCATCATGAACCTTCTAAGAAGTTCACGGAACTCCAACACACAATTAATGCATCAAACCAAATTGCGAGACCTCTCCTTGCCAGCCGTGGTATTGTTGTTGTTTCTGAGTAAATTATCCTTGATGAAGAGCAGTGTAGAATCTGAATACTTTAGGCTCTGCTCTTCACTATTGAACACCAATCTTCCTTGCGCATTCCTGTAGATCACTCCAAACTCTGGTTCCACTATTACCGTCCACAATGGGTAATGATTAATGCCTGCTAGTTCTTCATTCGGTGTAGTGACATTAAGCTGTTCAATCCCCATGTCCAGAGCCAATTGGAAGTCAAATTTGCTATTAAAGTCCAGTAGATCTGTCATCGTTTGCTGAATCGTCGAGTTTGCCACAACGTACTTCATCCCCTTATCCCTCTTATGTTCTGTGTAGAAGAACAGAGACAGAATATCCATGCATTCAGATTAATAAGATCGCAATCTGTAAAAGATTTGATCTTGCCATGGGACCTTTCAACTTTGTAATCATAAAATACAATCTGGATGTGCACAAAGGTTCGTCGTTTGATGTCCAACACATTAACGATTCTATGCACTGAATGAACTGCAGCAGGAGGTTGAGTGAAACAGTCAAAGAACCTCTGTCTAATATTCTTTTCAGCCGTTGGATGCAGATTTACCTTTACAATTGGAGTCTTATTCCTCAGGCTGTAGAGATATTAATAGACATCTTCACTGTCTGCAGCATGTGTGATAGGCTCGTTGAAGGGAGTAGGCTTTAACAGTTCCTCAATGTCATCCCTGATATCTTGTATTCGTTCAATACCCTCTCTAGACTTTTGGTCCCTGCGGCTGCTGCTTCCCTCTATATTTCGACCTCTAATTGGGAACTCCTGCCTCATAGAAGAGGAGACCACCCTGGTCCCTTGAACATCGACCTTTGCTTTGTGTGTTCCGGTGTGGTGGTGGGGCAGCGAYAGTTACTTCTTCAAGTGGAACAACCATTGGAATATCCGAACGTAGCTCTGGGTCGATTACATTCACTGCAACCACTTCTATTTTATCACGCCTCCTTCTTGATGGAACAGCAGTGTCCACGTAGTATTTTGAGGAGGATGACAAAGGCTCCTTTGGTTTGAATGAAGAGAGGGGTGCAGATAAGGGTTGCATCACGTCATCTTCATGTTTCTTTTGGCCTTCTCATTCTCCCAAGACTGCCACCGGCATCTTCCCTTTCCTTATTGCATTTGCATGTTCTTGCCCATCTTCAGATCTCTATCTTGATAATGCCGGTGATTGTTGCCGTAGAATAGAGGCAGAGGTAGCGGCCCTTGGAAGGGTACTTGGAGCAGCTGTTGAATACCTCTCCCCCTCTTGATGTTTTTGAGGACCAGACAAGTCTGGATCCTCATCATCCTCAAGTCTTCTTCTTTTGGACGATTCTGTACACGGACGGGCATCTATTCTTTGTTTTGGTCTCTGCTCCTCTGCTTGAGGCTTGGATATGAGTTTTGCCTCATACATTTTAATTAGATCTTTTATTGCGCTTGACACTCGTCCAATTTCAAAGTCAGATCGGTAGTTGAATTCAGCCAGAGAATACGTTATTGATTCTGCCGCTTCTGTGGCTTTGCTGTTGAATACAGAAGTAAAAGTTGCCACCTTCTGTAGAAGTCTGTCACCCAGACCATTCATTGCACCCTGAGTGACATAATCGATAGGTATATTGAGAGGGATCATCGAGTGGGCGTCATGAGAAGTAGAAGTTTCATTATTCTGCATGGATGTTATGACCCTTTGCAGGGCCTCTGCATTTTGCGTCGTCAATTCCTGTAGGCTATTCAGGCGAGAGGCATTTATCGAAGATTCAGCCCTTAATACTACAACGGATGCTCGTATCTCATCTAGAGCTGATGCAAAAGATGATGGCTCTGCACGTGCCATGATGAGTTTTAGCTCTTCCAAGGAGACAACAAAGAGGTACCAACGGATTGAAACTTTTCCATTGTGACGTAGGCTGTTTGTGTAACCTCTGGCTCAACATATAGGCCAGATTCAGTCCTTGTTCCAAGGACACCTTCTTGATCGACTTGTTCAATGTTGGTCGGGGAAGGATTTCCAGCAGATCCTCGTGGTTCTCCTTGAGGAGAATCCACTACTGCTGTTCTGTCACGAAGACTATCTAATGCAGGTTCAGAGTCAGGCAAAGGATTCTCCATGAGTGGACAAGAAGGTTGGTCGATATTCTCCATGTCTTGTGCACCTAATCCTTGCTCTGAACAAGGTGGGGAAACTCTATGTGCAAAAGAAACAAATTCCTCTGTGTGGAATAGTGTCGTGATATGGGGAGACATATCACTTATTCTTTCAAAGGTTGCACCCTTTTGAGAGGGTGTTCCCTGAGGTGTGGCTTCCCTTTGGCTTTCATAACCAGAGGCATATGCGACCTCTGGTTGTTTCGGTTGGTGAAGGTTCGAGGTGTGCACCTCTGTGTTAATGAACTCCATGTCTCGACCACCGGAGTCAGATGATGTTTTTGCACTGGGAGTTGGGGTATTGAATCGTATGTGCCTATTGACCTTAGGTTGCTCTGCCTCGCCCTAAGGCAAAGCAGCTGCTACAGCTCCTCCCTCATCATCCTCGTCACTATCGGATGAGGAAGAACTGTCAGTATCGCTTTCGCTCTGCTCTTCTTCGAATTTCTCTGCATCAAAACTTGAAAGCAGCTCTGTTTCATACATTCCTTCATCTTGCATTCTCCTTATTTTATCCTCCTTCCTTGCTCGCTCTTCTCGCTCTTGCCTCTCCTTTTCTTCCATCTCTCTCATTTTCTTTTCCTCCCTTTCCCTCATTTGTTTAGCCTTTTCCCTCTTCCTCTTATGCTGCTTCTCACTCTCAATTCTCATTTGCTCTACTTGCCTTTCTGCCTCTTGACTATCTTGGGCTGTCCCTATGCGTGTCGGGGTTCGAGCCACTGGTTCTAGTGCCTCGCGTACACGTCTATAACTCCTCCTTACCTCTTTTGTCTTCATATACGTCATCAGCTTCCTTGGAATGCGCCTCTCAGCTGAATAGCCATCTTTATGTATAGTGGGTTTGTACATGGAAAGTACATTAACCTTCTGCACAGGAAGGCCTGACACGTCAAACATGTGCTTCGGAATAAAAGGTCTTAGAAGAAGACCTAAAAATCATGGGAAGAGTAGAGCTGGCAATTCTCTTCCCTTAGAGAGTTGTTGGGACTTCTTTACAACTGCAACTTTGAACTCTGTGTAAAGTATCAAAGAATAGTTCAAAGGGAGGTCAAAGAATATCTCTTACACAATCTGCATAATGTTAGTGGAACACATATCGAGACTACCAATTTTGGCCTTAAGGGACCGATTGACCAATGTAAACAGGACATTCCACATTGGTGGGAGAAACTGACAACGGTATTGTGATGGATACCGGGTTTGTTGATTGTAACCCAACAATTTCAGAAAAGCCACCAGCTCATCCACAGTTGGAAGATAAGCATATTCGTGCAAGCCAAGATCCGTTTTGGTTGGCAGTTGTAACACTTGAGAGAACAACGACCTCGAAATACGAACCGAAACATACTCCTTCGTGGACGAAACATAGAATCGTCCAACAACCCCACTCTGCGATTCAGTAACGTCACATGATAGCCAAAATTCCTTAATGAAACGTTGTGGAATGGTGTCATCCAAGTTTGTGAGAGCAGGAGCGAGAAAATGATGTTGAAGAATATCAATGATTGGGTGAAACCTGTGTTCAAAATTGTCCAGGTTGAGGCAAAGTGCGTGATTATTTGGTTTCAGGGGAAGGGCAGTAATGGTATCAGTAGATCCGTCAACAAATTTGAGGGTAGTGGTTTCCGTTTGAGACTTGTTTGATGCGGATGTAGACATTTGCAGGGCTGTGAGCAAGAGAAGGACCCTGGTTTGCGGTTGGCTGGAAGTTATGGTTTGACAGAAATGTATAAATTTGGGGTTGATTTTGTGTTTTTTGTGCAGATGTTGGAGTTAATCAACTTACTTGCAATGAATATCCTTTGAAGCGAAGTGAAAGAGGAGGAACGTCGAAGTCAGAATTCATCAATGGCGGCAGTTGTTTTTTAGTTCGTCGAATACAACAATGAGAGAARTATGGAGAAAGGGTTTGAAAGCATTAAAAAATTAGATTGGGGAATAAAGGGTAATTGAAAAGGAGATTATGTAATAGGGGGTCGAATGAGAATCGGCACGAAGCGTCGAGAGGTGAAAAGGTTATGCAACAGCGTATGGACGAAAGACACGTGGCTTGGCATGCTTTGTTTCCCGCCTCCTTGAGTTGAAAAATTATAGGTACAGACGGTGACCCACTGTAAGTGATAGCTTTGCACGTGTCCTGCACATGTCTGGTGGGAATTTCCAGAATGAAAGACAGACAACGGCGACACCAACAAATCTGGAAATGTGCAAATGAGGATCACGTAACTGCATCACAGTTTCAAAGTTGTGACCCTTTTAGTCAGAGTTATATCTCTGAAATATTATTCAGACTTGCACGTCTTAAAATATTATTCAGAGTTGCACACCTGCATGCCATTTACACAGTTAAATGCAGATGTTCTGCGTAGAAGTGCATGAGGTACGCAATGTTCTACATAATATGCACATCCACATAGCTCTTTATTCGATAATTAAATATTAAATATACGAACTACGTACGAAGGGCAGAGACAGAGAAACAGATCTGAAACCAACATTGACACAGACAGAGTAACAAGCTTGAAGTCTACTTTTACAAAGAAAGAGTTGTTTATGAACCCTTAAATGAAGAACCACTCTGGTGGGAATTTCCAGAATGAAAGACAGACAAACGGCAACACCAAGAAATCTGGAAATGTGCGAATGAGGATCACGTAACTGCATTACAGTTTCGGAGCCGTTACCCTTTTAGTCAGAGTTATATCTCTGAAATATTATTCAAACTTGCACGTCTTAAAATATTATTCAGAGTTGGACACCTGCATACCATTTGCATAGTTAAATGCAGATCTTCTGCGTAGAAGTGCATGAGGTACGCAATGTTCTACTTAATATGCACATCCACATAGCTCTTTATTCGAGAATTAAATATTACATATACGAACTGCGTATGAAGGGTAGAGACAGAGAAACAAATCTGAAACCAACCATGACGCAGACAGAGGCACAACTTTGAAGTCGACTTTCACAAAGAGAGAGCTGTTTATGAACCCTTAAATGAAGAACCACTGGCTAGCTCTGTATGAGTCGCATAGTATGTGCTTGAGGGACCGCGTAGGCCGTGCAGAACCTTTGTTAACGTTTTGATGAAGAGGCGGAGCCTTAATAAAGGACATTAAGAGACAAAGRTCTTTCTCAACACTTAAGTGCCGAGCCTCTGTGTAGTTCTGTGTAATGCACGGAAGCAAGGTTAAAATGACCGCATATCACATGCAGAACCTTTTTTAAGGCCTGTATGAAGCAATGAAGTTGGGACTAACAATATCCCTCTAAGAGTAAGCAGGGTAGGCTCTAATTTGAATTACCAAACGAAAAAACACAACGAAGCAAGAGATTAAAAGGAACTTCTGATTTTCATTCACAATGAAAATAGTACACTACAATTGAATGAAAATTACATTGACTTTACAAGATAGAAAAAAACTCATAAAACATAAGGTCTAAATGTTTTCAAGTCTGATGAACTTCCTAAGAAGTTCACGAAAACATATTGCGAAGTGACCTTAAAATGATTTTATGCGCGAAGGTACGCTTTTTGATGTCAATGACCTGCTTGATGCCATCAACAAAATGGACAGCAGAGATGGACTGGGTGTAGTGATCTAGAAATCTCTGCCAGATATGCTCTTGAACCATTGGATGAAGACCGATCTTTTGGACCGATGTCTCTTCTCGCAGGTTGTATAGAAACTAGTAGATTTCCTCGCTGTCTGGTTTGTCCTTTATTGGCTTATAAAGGGGTGTAGGCGTAAACATTGCATCCATGCTCTCCTTGATCTTCTGAACGCGATCACATGGATGCTTTCTTCTGGGCATACTGCTTGCGGCTTCTTCATTTTCTGCTCTAGTTGGCCTGATGGGGACCCGTTGCATCATTAAAAATGGGACGACTCTGGTCCCTTGTACAGGTACCCTAGCTCTGTGTGTATTCTTGTGTGGTGGAGAAATAGCAATCATGACACCTTCAACAAGGACCGCAACAGGAATGCGCAAACGTGATGGATCAGCCAAATTCATTTCTACCTCCTCCTCTCCATTGCCTCTTATTGGAGTACCTGTGTCCATGGCGTATTCCGTTGATGAAGACAGAGCCGATTCTGAATCAGATGAGCCATAAACACTTAGAAGAGCTATCACTTCTGTATTCTTTCCTGGCCCAGATGGATCTGCCTGGGATGGCATGGACATCTTGCCCTTTCTGAGCGCCTCTACTTGTTCTGGCGCTGGTTGAGTCTGTGTCCTCTGCCTAGAAGGATCTTGTGCTGGTTGACGAAGGGCAGATGACGTTGGTGCAGAGGGGGCAGCCGTAGGTATAGCACCTGGAATGGCGGTTGGATAGTTCTCCCCCTCTTCAAGAATTTGAGGACCAAAATGGTCTGGGTCCTCATCATCATCAAGTCGTCTCCTCTTCAATGACTCAGAACATGGAGAAGAATCCGTTCGTCTTTTTGGCCTCGACTCATCTGCTTTAGGCATAGACTTGATTTTCACCTCAAAGACTTTGAGGAGATCTTCAACTGCATCGCCAACACGTCGCATCTCGAAATCCGATTGATACTTGAATTTAGACAGAGCGATTGTGATGGCCGCCGCTACTTCTGTGGCTTTGTTGTTGAAATCGGATGTGAATTTTGCCACCTTCTATAGAAGTCTATCACCCAGAGAATTCATTACACTCTGAGTGACATAGTCCACAGGTACGTTCAGAGGGATGATCGCCTAGTCGTCATGAGAAGTGGACGCCTCACCCCTCTGCATGGAAGCTATGACCTCTCGCAGGCCTCTGCATTTTGTGTCGTCAATTCCGTCAAAGTGTCGAGACGAGAAGCATTTGTCAAAGACTCATCTCTCAATACTGCCAAGGATGCTCGTATCTCATCCAGAGCAGGTGCAAAAGGGGACGGCTCTGCACGGGCCATGATGAGTTTTAGCTCTTCCAAGGAGCACCGCACAGAGGTGACAAGAGAATGCAACTCCTCCCTTGTAACATATGCTGGTTGTGTAACCTCTGGCTCAACACATGGGCCAGATTGAGTCACCGTTCCAGGCACGCCTTCATTCACGACTTGGTTGATGTTGGTCACGAAAGGACTTCCAGCGGATCCTTGTGGTTCTCCTTGAGGAGAATTGACTACTGCTATTCTGTCATGGAGAGTATCGAAGGCGGGTTCAGAGCCGGCCAGAGGAGTCTCCATGAGTGGGGAATCTACACGTGGACAGGAAATGAATTGCTATGTGTGGGAAAGTGGCATGATATAGGGAGACATATCACTTATACATTCAAAGGTTGCACCCTTTTGAGAGGGTGTTCCCTGTGGTGTGGCATCCCTTTGACTGTGAAAACCAGAGGAAGTTGCGACCTCTGGTTGGTTTGGTTGGGTTGGTTTCGAGGTATGCACCTCTGTTTCAATGACTTCCGTGTCTTGACCATCGGCGTCAGGTGATTTGTTTGCACTAGGAGTTGGACTGTCGAAATGGATGTGCTTATTTACCCTAGGCTGCTCTGGTTTACCCTTAGGCAGAGCAGTTGCTACATCTCCTCCCTCTTTGCCTTCTTCTTCTGCGTCTTCACTCTCCACACTGTCATCAGTTGATGTATTGGAGCCAACAACATCATTAAAATGTTCCTGGTTCTCTTCTTCGTCAGAGTTACAGAAGTGCCCCAAGTCTTCATTGCCTGTTTCCTCTGCTCTGATTCTCTCTTCTTCCTTCAGACGAGCAATCTTTGCTTGCCTTGCTCTCTCGACTCTATCATCCTCTGCTTTTAAACGAGTAATTTCTGCAACTCTAGCTCGTTCAGCCCTATCCTCCTCTTTCTTCCTCATTTTCTCACTCTCTACTCTCTTTTTCTTTGCCTCTAATCTCTTTCTCTTCTTCCCCCTTTCTTTTTCCAATCTCACCCCCTCTTCTTCTGCCTCATGCATTTGAGTGTCCTCCCTTCCCTCACCCTCTTGGTTCGTACCTATGCGTGTCAGGGTTTGCAGGACAGATTCTTGTGCCTTGCGTACACGTCTGTATTGTCTCCTCACATCCCTAGTCCTCATGTAACATAAGAGCCTCTTCGGAATTGGTCGTTCTTTATCATAGCCTTCTTTGTTTTCAGTAGGTTTGTATTGAGTGAGCACATTCACCTTGTGCACAGGCAGTCGTCCCACATCATACAATCTGCTCATGGTAAAACTTCATAGTTAATGCCAGATAAAAAGGATTTTTCAGGAAGGGTGCTAAATAAATATGAGTTGTTGTCATCAATAACAGGTCTTAGAAGAAGACCCATAAAGCGAGGAAACAAGAGAGATGGCAGTTCCTTTCCTTTGGCCACCTCTTGGTACTCACGACAGCTGCCTTGAACTCTGTGTAGAGGAGGAAGGAATAGTCCAATGATAAGTCAAAAAATATGTCATAAATGATCTGTAGAATATTGGTGGAGCACATGTCCAGGCAGCCAATCTTCCCAGTCAGCGATCGATTCACCAATGTGACAGGGTGTTCCACATTGGAGGAAGGTACTGTCGGCGGTATTGAGAAGGATACTAGATGGATTGGTTGTACCCCAAGACCTTCAAGAACGAAACAATCTCATCCACAGATGGAAGAGGAGCATATTCATTCAACTCTAAATCCGTTTTCATAGGGATTTGCAAAACTCGTGAAAACAGTAACCTTGAAATGCGAACAGTGATGAACTCATTTGAAGATGGCACCAAAAAATTTCCAACAATACCTTGTTGCGAATCAGTAACTAAGCAACTCTGCCAGAATTCTTGGATGAATATTTCAGGGACAAGATATCATCGGTGTTCGTCAAGGCAAGATTCAAGAAATGGTGTTGGAGGATATCGATAATAGGATGGAGTTTTTGGTCAAAGTTGTGTAATGAGAGTTGAAGAGCATGGTTGTTGGGTTTTAGTGGAAGATAAACCAAATCAGGGTTGGATTCCTCAACAGTTTTGAGAGTAGTTGTGTGAGTTTGAGAGTTACCTGAATCTGAAGAAGACATTGTTGCAGGTTTTGAAAATAAAAGCTTTTGAACAGTTAGGGTTTTGAACAGAGCAGGGTGTTGATTCTTTACTCTGACTACAAGGATGGTTTGAGTACTTACTTGAAAAAGGAAGATGAATGATTGTAACAACGACTGCGGTTGCACGAACTGATCTAAGAACTTGCAGAAATATCAACGGCGGTTTTTGAGAGCTTGAAGACGACAAGTTGTTGAATATTTTGAAAGCGTAAAAGAAAAATTGGGGTTCATGCAGCGCCTGTGTCTATATGACACATGGCATGACACAGGAAAAATACGTCGAGAGCCGAAACAATTATGCGTAAACAAATGGCAGAAAGACACGTGTGTTGGCATGCGTTGCATCACGCCTCCTTTAGTGGAAAAACTACAGATACAGCCGGTGACCGGCTGTAAGTGAAAGCTTTTATTTTAAATAATTATGAATACGAACAGACCTAGATTAACCAAGTCTGGCAAAAAGTAATAGAATTATAACCGACGGTAGTTCATATCTACAAATCTGAACAACCATAGTTCAGACTTACATGTCTGATAATCAGATCCAGAGTTTCATAGGAGATACAGATGAAGAAGTCTGAAGAACGGATTCAGAGTAACAAGTCGTACCTCTATGAAGGTCGAGTTGAAGTACAGCGCCTCTGTGTAGCTCTGTATGAAGCATGGGAAAACTTCTAAGCGAAGACGAACAACGCAGAGCCAACATACAGCGCTACACGATACATGCAGAGGCTTTCTAAACCTCTATATGACTACCTCTTAGAAGAAAATATTTTTAAATAACCTACCAGATTTTACGAAGGAGGAAGCTCAGATTTAGAAGTCTGAAGAAAGGGTCCAGACTAATAAGCAGAACCTCACCGTACAACATGTCAAGACATAGGTCTTTATCAACACCTAAGTGCGGAGCATCTGCGTAGCTCTGTATGAAGAACGTATGCAGGGTTAAAGTGAAGACGTGGCAAGTGGA
>NC_037529.1:15065798-15109374 GCF_001531365.2 Cynara cardunculus var. scolymus | reverse complement strand
AGTCTGAAGAAAGGTTCCAGACTAATAAGTAGAACCTCACCGTACATCATGTCCACACAGAGGTCTTTATCAACACCTAAGTGCGGAGCATCTGCGTAGCTCTATATGTAGAACGTATGCAGGATTGCAGTGAGGACGTGGCAAGTGGAGAACCTTTATTAAGGTTTGCATGAGGAGCAGAGCGTCTGTGTTGCTCTGTATGAAGCACGGAAAAATTTATAAGACAAAACGAACAATACAAAGCCAGCATGCAGCGATGCACCATACATGCATAAGCTTTCTAAACCTCTGTATRACTACCTCTTAGAAGAAAATATTTTTAAATAACCTACCAGATTTTGTGAAGGAGGAAGCTCAGATTTAGAAGTCTGAAGAAAGGGTCCATACTAATAAGCATAACCTCACCGTACAACATGTCGAGACAGAGGTCTTTATGAACACTTAAGTGTGGAGCATCTGTGTAGCTTTGTATGAAGAACGTATGCAGGGTTGAAGTGAAGACGTGGCAAGTGGAGTACCTTTATTAAGGTCTACATGAGGAGCAGAGCGTATGTGTAGCTCTGTATGAAGCATGGAAAAACTTGTTAGAGAAAACGACCAATACGGAGCCAGCATGCAGCGATGCACCATACATGTAGAGGCTTTCTAAACCTCTGTACGACTACCTCTGAGAAGAATTTTTTTTAAATAACCTACCAGATTTTACGAAGAAGGAAGTCCAAACTTAGAAGTCTGAAGAAAGGATGCAGACTAATAAGTAGAACCTCACCATACAACATGTCGAGACAGAGGTCAAGGGGAGGCTGAACGTAGTGCAATGTTCATACATAAGAATATCAACAACATCAAAATATGTAACCATACATTCACCAATTAATACATGATTGCACAAAACAAAATCCAATCACAAAAACAATCCCAAATACGAAACAGGAATACTACTTCTGGAGCAGAGCCTCTGAGTATCTCTTGTCCATCTCAACGTCACTATACTCAATCATTTTTCTTCCTCTCTATTCCTTTTCCAAGACATCTCTAATCCCCTTTTTCATGTCATTACACTTGTGTGCGGCAATGAAAGACAAGGATAGGCTGAACGTAGTGCAATGTTCATATATAAGAATATCAACAACATCAAAATCTGTGACCATACATTCACCAATTAGTACATCATTGAACAAAATAAAATCCAATCACAAAAACAACCCCAAATACGAAACATGAATACTACTTCTGCAGCAGAGCCTCTGAGTATCTTTTGTCCATCTCAACGTCACTATACCCAATCCTTTTTCTTCCTCTCTATTCCTTTTCCAAGACATCTCTAATCCCATTTTTCATGTCGTTACACCGGTATGCGGCAATGAAAGACAAGGAGAGGCTGAACGTAGTGCACTGTTCATACATAAGAATATCAACAACATCAAAATATGTGACCATACATTCACCAATTAGTACATCATCGAACAAAATAAAATCCAATCACAAAAACAACCCAAATACGAAACAGGAATACTACTTTTGTCGCAGAGCCTTTGAGTATTCCATGTCCCTCGACGTTACTATACCCAATCATTTTTCTTCTTGTCTATTCCTTTTCCAAGACATCTGTAATGACCTTCTTCATGTCATTACACCTGTATGAGGCAAGGAAAGACAAGGAGGAGCATAACGTAGCGCACAGTTCCTACAACAACAGCAAAATTCTGTAAGCATACATTCACCAATTAATACATCGTTAAACAAAACAAAATCCAATCACAAAAACAATCACAAATACGAAACAGGAAGTCTACTTTTGTGGCAGAGCCACTGAGTATCTCTTGTCCCTCTCAACGTTACTATACCCAATCCTTTTGTTTCCTGTCTATTCCATTTCAAAGACATCTCTAATGGCGTTCTTCATGTCATTACACCTATATGAGGCAAGAAAACACAAGGAGAGGCTCAACGTAGTGCAATGTTCCTACATAAAAATATCAACAACACCCAAATTCTATAATCATCAAAAGAATTTTATAATTAAATCTGATGAATGAAGGTGTAATAATTGCAATCCAACAGACTGCATGATAAATCGGACAGAATTTACCACTAACAGAGGTCTTTCATTCAAACGTCTTCAAGAAGGTGCAAATGATAACTGAAACCTATGGAGCAGGAACTGTCATTGCGAAGGCACTGACAGACGATATGATGATCGGTTGGCATTGAATATCAGAATCTTGCAATATCTACCGCATATTACCCTGCACCGGCGGTTTAAACATGACCACCTACAGTAACCGTGTAGGTAGACACGTGGCAAAGGCACAAGTATGTTTGTACCGAAAGGGAAAATTGTGTCCACATTCATGTTCTAGGCGGGAAAACCCAGTAACCGACGCACAAGAAAGGGACACGTGTCCCAAAAGTTACTTATTTATTATAGGTTATAGATTTAATGTGTTTTTTTTCAATTGGGATCTTATCAAGGTTTCTTTTACCCATTTGGTTTTCTCTATGGCCATCCAGGTTTGAACGACATATTTTTCTCTTTAGTTGTTTTTTATGTTGCCTCTTCGATTTGCATTTTTCTTCAAGGGTTTTCTTATCTAGAGTGGTATGAAAGAATCCGATTGTGAAAGATTTTTTGGTATGTGAATTCTGCTAGTTTAAGATTCTTTTTTATATGTGTACGCAGTGACTCATGCGCCTCCTGACCTTTTACTATAATTTTTTGCTATGCTTTGTTTGTGATTCCAATTTTCTCTCTTGAAATTCTCCACCAGGTAAGGTTTTATCATTGTTTTTAAAGGCAACTTCCATCTTGACAGGTAAGGTTTTTTATGGCTTTTCCTTCTTTTTATGATGTATTTTGCTTCTTTGTTGACAGGTAAGGTTTTATATGTCTTTTGATATTTGCACCTATTCCACCAATTGAGAAACCAATTGTTGAGAGGTAAGGTTTTATCATTGATTTGTGTTAGTTATCCTATACTTAAATAATTTGTTAGTGTGCGACTTAGGAGTTTTAATTTTGACTTATAAATTGTGCTTAAGTGACTGCAACGTTATCATATTCTAGTTACGCATTTTTGCTATCACATTCTGAGTTTCTGACTACAAGTGCAAATGGTTTATCTGAGATCTAAAAGTTGATGGAGAACAGCTATTAATTTGAAGCCGAAGGCTTTTGCTTGGAAAAATGTAGAGGATTATATGTAGATGATATTAGGGATGGGGGAGGGGATTTATACAAATGCAAGAGTTATTGTAGATAATTACTAAGACAGTTTTTTATTTGTTTGTGTTCCCAACTTGTAGTTTATTTTAGTTTGAAAGTTTTTACCATCATTTAGGAGGTAACTTAATGATTTCATTCATATATACTTTTATAGAAATGTGATGAATAAGTATCCATGCTTAAAATAATTCCATACTTTGTTAATTGAATCTACTGGATGCCTTTTTCCCAAGCTTACAAGATTCGACCTGAAAGTCTGACATATACCCCCTACTTATGTACTATCACCCCTACCCCTAGAGTTGTGATTGTGTTGAAAAATCGGGTCATAAAGTTGACATGGACTTGTTAAATCGTGGATGACTGTATTCGTCATCCAAGCTTACAAGATTCATTTGGAAAGTCTGACATATACCCCCTACTTAGGTTATATCGCCCCTACCCTTACAATTATCATTTTGTTGTAAAATCGGGTCATAAAGTTGCCATGAACTTGTTAAATTGTGTCTAACAATATTCGTCATTAAAGCTTATAAGATTCATCTGGAAAGCCTGACTTATACCCCCTACTTATGTACTGTCGCCCCTACCCCTAGAGTTGTCATTATCTTGTAAAATCGGGTCATAAAGTTGCCATGGACTTGTTAAATCGTGTCTGACGATATTCGTCATTAAAGCTTACAAGATTCATCTAGAAAGTCTGACCTATACCCCCCTACTTATATATTATCGCCCCTACTTCTAAATTTGTCATTGTGTTGTCAAATCGTGTCATAAAGTTGCCACGACCAAAGTGTAAATTACTATAGTACCAAGGACCAACCGTGTCATAGTGTTATTCTCTATTCATCCCTATTTAATGGAAGACGTTGGAAGACTTATTACTTGCTGTCTTTTCCTATTTTCTCTATAATAATAGATGGAAGCTTTTCCAGTTCTAATTTTAAACGTCCAAGGATGGACGAGGAGTGGGAGAGGATGGGAGAAGAATGGATAACAAGCAACTACCACTGAAAATGCCCGATTATTCGAGGGAGGATATCAAGAAATACCAACTCAAATTGGATATACTACTTCAACAGCGTGCCAATCTTCGTTCCAAAAAGGAGAAGATTGAACATGAGATGAACGATATGAAGAGATGGATTACTGATGCAAAATAACATATTAAACATCAGCAGGGCTGGATTGCCGATACAAGAAAAACAAAATAAAGAGGAGGAAAAACTGAACCATGATGCATAGTTCGAAATTGCATGCGGGGAGACTGGAAGAAACATTAGGTGGAATGAAGAGGACATTGAAAAGCATACGAGATCGATAGAAAGAATTAAAGCACTATATCTGCATGATAAAATGTTGTTGTATTTCGATTAATTATAGTTGTCAATGTTTCTAGCTCCATTAATTATTGTTGTCAATGATCCTAGTTCGAACTTTCTAATTTATTGTGCTTAAATGGTGCTGATATGACAAGTCCCCTATATTCCCTATAAATAAATAACATTGTTTTCCATCACAAACTTGTTCCACCATCAAGTATTCACTCACTCTCAACTCAGTAGGTAAAAAATGGTGAGACGTTGCAACTGTGGCGCTGATGCGATCATCCTAACGTCATAGACCAATTACAACCCAGGTTGTCGATTCTTTTGTTGTTCATTACCTGTGAATGTTTTCCTATATGAAAACCTTCGCACATAATTATTTTTTCATACATATCTATTCCTTACTTTCTACAGGAAAAAAAATTGCAGATTTATTGATTGGTTTGACCTACCATGTGCCTTAAATATGTGGTAATTATTCCAGTGTTATTAAGATCGAAAAATAATCTTGAAGCTTCCCCTTTTGAAGCTATTTTACAAGTCTGTCGGTTGAAGATGATGTTAACGATATATTGGATTTCCTTTTTAGTAATTTTGATGTTTTTGTTCATCAGAGTATTGTAGGATAATTGTCCTTGACACAATTATCAGTGAAGATCATTTAAAATATAATTTACAATGTCATTTAAACCAAATATACGTTTTATTACAACTAAGGTATATGTGTTGCATATAAAAGAGATGCCAAACGTTGCCGAAATAATTTCACATGATAGTATGTTGGCTCTGCATAGTATATATCTTCTTCTTGGGACAACTGTTTAACAAATATACAATAGAACACCCCACAATCACCGATGACTCCAGTCTGTTGAGGACGTCTTCAGAATAAATTACCCATAATTTTGGCAATTTGGGTGCATCATCGACCCCTATATAATATCTTATCTCCAATAAAAATTCGGGAAGGTACTTCTTTATAACCTTTGTTGTAGCATTGATATGTTTATTGAACATTTCCGGATGACAAGTATCGTATATGCTCAAATGCCACGACCTCACGTCTAGCTCCTCGGTCACCCAGTGAACATGTGGTACGTTTATTGGGATGAATACTTGAAAAAATAAGTTGCAAATCAAAATTGATAAATAAATTATTTTCTATATATAACAAAAAATTGTTATGTGATTCTACCGATCTGGTCGATGTCACGCCATGATGGAAATGACTCTAGTGTACCACTGCCGTAAACTTTTTGGTCCGTACGACCAAGTTTCGGGTTCTCTAAATTTGGTACCCAACATGACCGCATGATGGTCCAATGGTCAGTCGGTTGTCTTTTGCAGAGCAGATACATGTTCCATGCATCAAGATTCTAGAAATAAAAAAAAACAATGGATTTTATGTTTAAGTGAGTAAGATACGTTTTTGAACTTGATTAGTAAAGATTGTAATTCTCGTACCTCACTTCCCAAAAACTCTTATTCAAATCTACCCAACAGTTGTCCCCAAAAAATCTTTTTAGGCCGACAATAAGATAGAATCGATAAACACATCATGGGCAACTGATCAACATCATACAACTGACCAACGTCTACTATAGTCGTTGTGGGAATCAATGGGGGCATTTGGTTAGCAGCTTTCTTGTCTATTTTCTTTGTCTTTAACGTCGTAAATGGAGATTTTGTCCAACACGATTTCTTGCTCACTCGCTTCTCAGGAGCATCGGGCAAACAAACTTTTTCTTGCGGCTCTACAAACGGGACCCTTGATGACGTTGATGTCGCAACATCCATCACAGGTTCCTGCTATGACGTAAACTGCAAACACACAATCCAAGATATATTAAAAAGTTTATCTAATTTAATTATTAAATTGAAAAATAAAAACATTAAGAAACTTTAACATATTTACCTCTATCCTTAGAAAAGTACGGCTGCGGCATAAACCGTGTACGCACGATCTAATATATATATATATTTTTCTTCATATAATTGTTAACTTTTAAAGTAAAAACATTAAAATCTTAATCAAATTTACCGCATCCGTTGGTGAGTACTACTGCACCATAAACTACGTACGCACAATCCAATATAAATTTAATGTTTATTTAATTGTTACTTGTAAAGTAAAAACATCAAGAAAATTAAACATATTTACATAATGACCCTGTGAAGGCATGTATGGTGAAGGATCAGCCTCAGGTACTGGTCTTGACACATCGTTCTTCCATTTATTAAGTCTCGCGTCGAGAAGCCCATATTTTTTGTTAATAAGGTCTGTAACCGACGTGAACTTTTGATCGCCTCCAACATTGAATTAGTTAAAGTCAACATGCCATTATGGGATGTCGGTATATGCCACAGATGAATGACGTTGTTGTGGCTCATACTGTGGTATATGAGAAGTGTGCATTGCAAATGATTGACGTGCTTTCAATGGTTGGACGTCGTCGTCATCGTATCATCTGATTCATGACCCATCCCTTGATCTAGGTCCGACTATCCATAACAATTATTCGCCAAAAAATCCCTGCTTTCGATCCACCATTTGGGCGACTCCTGTCGTCACCAATGAGGTCAGGGGGCGAAACGCGTTCAAAAAATATATAAATCAATATAATGTTTTCTTAACATAAATTTATAATAAATGAAACCAAACCTTGTTAAAAGTTGCGAACTCGCAACACTCTTCCCATTTTATCATTTTTTTCGTTTTCATCCAATAGCTCTCAGGATTGACGGATTATAACGATTTTTTTTTGGTTCGGGGAAATGTCTCCAAAATCCAGATCTGATAGGTTAAAAAAAACAAGGTGAGAAAATGTAAATTAATCAGTAAATAAGATATTATAAAAAAACGATAATCGACCTTGAAGGCATATATAAAACCATATAATATGTATTTATTTGGGGGCCAATTTATGTGTCTGCGGCGTTTGAAAGTATTTTTCAGCTGTTGATATGTCAGAAGCCATATATACGATCCTCACTTCCAGACATCTAAATTTTCAACCAGATGCAAAATCCAGTGTTGGATATTGTGGTTCTTTTTTTGTCCCAGGATACCGTATGGAGCATGATTACGAGGCAGACACACACTGCATCAACGTCTGATATATCTTTATTATTTAAGTCGATTAATTTATCTCTAAAACGCTCGATTTTAATATTATTATGTTTGGTCATTTTACCAAACAATCTTGTAATAATTAATGAGATGGTACAATGTGACGGGCGAAGATTCGGCCCAAATCGGAAACCCATGATCAAACAAAACTCATGTATGTTGAACCGTAAATGGAACTTTCCAACACGATAATATATTTATTTAGATTGAGAAGGGAAAGAGGTTCCTCACATTGCACCATCCAATTAATTAAGAAGAAGTCTGAATATTGGTTAGATATATCTAATCATGGACTGAAACATGTATCTCTTAACATGTTTAACCTCCTTTGATTAATTGATAATATATCGTTTATTTTTTTATTATTGAAGTTTGGGCCCTCAATATCAGTAACTACTGGTATGTCACTTGTTAAAATAAATTCAAAAAATTAGATTTAGATACTATACAAAATTAATCTAAGAACATTTAAAATATAGAGTATTAAGCTAGATAGTAGTCAAAAAATATATTTTTAAGTTAAATTAAAAATATTGCGAATTTTTATCCGTTGTTCCATGGTGATAGGTGGTTAGTGGCGGCAGACGGTGGTAGGTGGCAACAGACGGCGGTAGGTGGCGGCGAACGATGGTCGGTGGCAGAGATGGACGTGTGGTAGGTGGCGGTAGACGGTGGTGGATGTCGATGGACGGTGATTGGTGGTCGTCGGTGATCGGTGGTCGATGATCAATGGTCAACGGTGATCGGTGGTCGATGGTCGAGAGGGATCGGAATGCCAAAAGGGGGTGTGTGTCTATAGGCTCTACTGGTGGATGTCGGTGGGGATGGTGATAATAGTCCCCTCCGACCGCCTATTTATATAAACCGTTACGTAATAAGACAAAATAGATCATCAAATCGTCGTCAAATCGTAGGCCACTAAATGACAAAATAGTAGTCAAAATAGGTGGTTATAAAAATATGATATTTTTCAGATATAATATCTGATATTTGCTTCCAAATCATATACAAATAATTTTTTTTTTGTATCAACGATTATTAAAAAAATATTAACATTCAGTGGTTATAAAAAATATAATTTTTATAAGAAAATATAAAACACATTCGTTGGTTCATTTATGCATTTAAAAAAAATAGTCAAAATTATAAAGTTTGACGTGATTTCATACTGTGTTAAGAGTTATGATGGTAGATTGTGTTTGAAAGTTACGAATTATGAGAATAGAAATGTTTGATTTTATAGAGTAAAACCACAACATTTGATCTTAAAACACTCAAAATACCAATCAAAATCGTCCTTCATTTATTGATACACACCCCTTTATTGAATGATTGTCTTGTAAAAATAAAAACCACAAAGCAGAAGGACCAAGAATGTAATTCAAACTCTTGTTATTTTGGAAAGAATGATATACATCCAAACGCCCAAAGTCAAAGGTTCTGAAAAAAGCATCCATGAGATATCCGAAACAGGTGAAGGAAGTAGTCGTCTCATTAGCAGGCGGTTATCCCAATCTCCCCATCTACTTACCCTTTTTATCACAATCACAATCTAGATCGTATGAAGATTCCATTACCCGATTATGTCCCAACCCGATGTCTCATACAGGTAACCTATTTTTTGATTCTTCTTTTGCTTGATTTTCATTTCATTCTGCTTACTTGATTCATTTTCGTCTATCCATATCCACTTAACTTTCTTAGGTTTATGGATTTGATTTCAAGTTCTATAATTGATTTCAGCAAGTTTATTTTAGGTCAAAATTTCGTGATTCAAACGTGTATTGTTGTTGTTTTAGGCATTTTTCACATGAATGGTTAGTACTTTGCAACAAACAGCGAATATGTTTCAAAATGTCAATCACTTGATCAATTTAGTTTCATATCCAGTACCCTCAATTGGATTAATTGCAACAAACAACGAATATGTTTCAAAATGTCAATCACTTGATCAATCTAGTTTCATATCCAGTACCCTCAATTGGATTAATCAACTTGTCATTTGCATCAATTTTTATATGTTTTGGGGAAGAATCTAAAGTGTTTATATAACTGAAAACGTAGCCGATGGTCGGATGGTGGTTCAACAAGGACTTATTTGTGAGTTTATAAATCTGAACAAATATACAAACTCATAAATACGAACTTATTTGTGGGACATGTACTGATTTGTACTCTTGAAATTTAAGAGTTTTACTTGATTGGCTTTTTCTTCTTGAAACAATCTACTTTGTAATTGGAATGGATGCAACTGCTGATGGGCTAATCCTTTTGGTTTGTTTGAAACAGTTGCGGTTCGTGTGGATATCCTTTGAATCTAGCATCTTCAAATCGTATAGCATCTGAAATAGGCTCCAAGTATCGCAAATCCATTAGAAAAGGTTCTATATCTTTTGAATCCATTGATCTTAGTCGATTCACTCAATTAGACGAGGTATCTTGTTTTCCTAGTTGTTTGAACCGCCATGGCTCAAAAACAAAGTTATTATGTCGCCAATGTGGTGTTCATATAGGATATGGATATGGAGATGCAAATGCAAATGCTCTAAATGGTATTGAATCATCTTCCATATCTAACTCGTATTATAAGCAGATTGTGATAAAAATTCGAGCTTTACAACCTTTAGATACTGCTGGCTAGCTATGTAGAAATGGCAAGTGATGAAGTTAATCACTCTTTCATTATGCACCTTCCTGATGATTGTTTACGTTCCATCTTTGAAAAATTCGATTCCAGCACTGATCGAGAATCTTTTGGCCTAACTTGTCACCGCTTGCTTTATATTCAAGACTCAAGGCGTAGATCGTTGGAATTTGGATGTTCATTCTCTCGTGTAAACCACAAGTTGTCTAAAACCACAGTCGACATTGATTCCCTCATTCTTGATAAGTTGATTAGACGTTTTCAGCAATTAGAGTCTTTATCCTTATGTGGGTGCGTAAATCTTCTAGATTCCGGTTTAAGTCGATTGCAAAATCATGGGTCGAAACTGCATTCTCTCTATCTCGATTGTTGTTTCAAAGTTACTGATGCAGGACTTTCCTCGGTTGCTATTGGTTGTCCATCTTTGTCGTTTATTAGTCTTTATCGCTGTTCCATCACCGATAACGGATTAGAACTCTTGGCTAAATCGTGTTTATCTCTAAAAGACTTTAATCTTGAGTGGTGTTCCCTAATAACCGATAGCGGCATTTCCGCTATTTCAAACAATTGTCGTGAGCTTCGAGCAATCAAGATATCTCATTGTGACAAAATTAAAGGAGTCGGGTTTGACGGGTGTTCTCAAACCTTGGCCTGTTTGGAAGCCGAATCATGCAAGCTTGAACCAGAAGGCGTGATGCAGATTCTAAGCGGAGGTGGACTCGAGTATCTGAATGTTTCTTCTCTCGGTTGGTGCATACGGGGTGACGGTTTACGAGCAATCGGTGGTGGGCTTGGTTCGAATCTTAGAATCCTTAACTTTCGCTTATGCAGAAGTATTTGCGATGAAACGATAATGGAGATCTCAAAAGGGTGTCCTTTGCTTCAAGAGTGGAATTTATCGTTATGTACTGAGATTGGGGTCGTTGGATGGGAATCGATCGGGATTCATTGTCGTAACCTCGAGAAGCTTCATGTGAACGGTTGTCGAAGCCTTTGTGATCAAGGGTTGCTCGCCTTACAGAACGGTTGCAAACGTCTATCGACAGTATACATCTCGAGATGCCGACAAGTGAGTTCATTGGCAATTACGTTATTCAAGATTGCTAGATGGGATGTGGAAATCAAACTTGAAGAAGTTATGTATATTATGCCTAATCGTTTCTTTAGATGATAATTTTATAAAGGCATCTATTTTATTCACTTTTATGTCATTTGGAAGCCTAGTTGCTTCATTTTTAACAGTAGGTGTCTAGGTGAGTTTACGTGCATCTCGACTAATCTTAGGAACCCTGAAGAAGAGTCGGTAAAGTCAATCAAATTTGTATGAATTCATATTTACCATAAAGATTGTACTTTTTTTCAATTAATGTAATAAACGTAGTTTATATTTGTTTTACATGATAAATGGGTTTTCAATTATTGTAATGTTAGTTCATTTTAATGTGATATTTTTCAATATAATAAAAGAAATACAATATATAACTTGACAACTTAACAATTGTATAATCAATAATTACAATATTTATTATTTAAAGAGAGAAGTTAAAAAATCTAATAAACTTTTTCATTTTAAATTACTAAATGGGTACTCGCGTAATGCAATGAGATACATTTTAATTTTAATATTTTATTTTATTTTCTATTTTATTTTTTATTTCTGTCGATGTTATAATATGGTCTTATGTGATTTTGAAAAAATGATGATGTTTTTATTTTTGAATAAAATATAAATTTGAATAAATCATAAAAAAATAAAAATATATATATTAATATTAGTATTAAATTAACTATTTAAAATTCATATCTTTTATTTAATTTTTTAATTTAATTTTTTATTATTATAATTTAATTTAGATACAATAACGAAGTAATTTATATTTGATTTTATAATATAATTTTCTTATAGAGATAATAATTAATTATTTTATTATAACTCGATAATTATTTCAATTATATTTTAGATTTTTTATATTTTAAAATAAAATATTTATCCTCTGTTTGATTATGTTTATCCGAATTTAGTTACACGAATTCAAACATAAAACTTTAACAAGTTATACTTATGTATAATTTACTTGTAATCTTGAATTTTAAATAATATACATCAACATACATTAATTCATACATAAAAAATAGTTTTTAATAGTTTTTATCAAATGTTTTATAATATAATATATTGATTTAGTCTCAAAACTATTTTTTTTAATAAAAAAACCATTAAACTCATCCCATCTACCCTCTATACACACATCTCCAACACATTCTCTGTAATCTCTTTAATCCGCCACCACAAAAAACCAAAAACTATAACAATACCTCCAACTCCAAACACACCATCGAATTTAGCCCAAAAAAAGCTTGAAATCTCGTGTTAACACTTTATATGATCTTTCAATACAATATAGTAAGAGATGGAACAAAAGAGCTTATTTCATACAAAGAGCATTCCAAATACCTATCTATACACCCAACCAGCACATTTTTCATCTGTAATCCCTTCATTTCATACAGACAGACTCACATTTTCTTGGCTGTTTCATCGGCAGACTGATTTCCTTTCTTCTGTTTGTTTGTTGGTGGTGGTGGTTATGTGGATCAATTGTTTCCCCATACCCCGTCCCAGGCACCAGCCGGTGCAGCCTTGGGTCCCTCTATTTGACCATTTGGTCCAGGGGGTTGAACCTTGTTATTAGACTTTGTTCTAACACCCAAGATTCGAAACACAAATCTAGCTAACTCTCCATATAATAATCCCGACCGATCAAACAACTGCAAATGGTATAAACTTAAGGTAGTAAGTACATAATCATGCAAGATTTTGGCAACACCATTAGCAAGTGCTTCAATGTTTAAAACGCCAGATCCATATATGACGCTATTCCTGGAAGAACGAGACAAATAGGAAAAAAACCAAAATGTGAAAATACCTGAAGGAGGGCTGACATGAACATATGAAACGCCTGAGCATTCTGGTCTATCAGCATTGCTACCCGCCCAAAGAAAGTTACGAAACCTTGCATCTGAAAACACGTCGAGGTAAATTAAAGAAATCATATGTGGTGTTGTGCTTACAGTTACAAACTTCTAGAACCAAAATTTTATCACAAAATCCAAAAACTAAATCAAACGAAACCTGTATATCCCATCTAGACTTGGGTCTGGGGAGGGTAAGACGTAAACAAACCTAACTTCAACCTTAAGTAGTAGAGAGGTTGTTTCTATGAAAACCCCTAGCTTGTGAAAAGTGTGCCGAAGAGAGAAAGAATAACGTTTTGAATAGTTGATTATGATAAACAATAACATATAAATAAAAACAGATACAATAAAAGCATAACCAAAATTATGTTTGCTAAAACTTTTTACAAGCCCGGATCTTTAGAGTAAACCGCCTCTCTACCCCCAGGTATAGTTAAGGTCTACCATACATCTTACCTTAAAAGACCGTACTCCGTGTGGGACTTAGTGGGTTTGTTTGGTTTTATGTAGTGATCATTTTACAAAAAGGGTGAATTAACCCTTTTTAGCCCAAAGGTTGATAGTAGATATTCACAACTTTTGCAAGTTCAAATCTCCTTAGTGTATCAGTTTATTGACCGTTTAAATTAGAAAATGGAGTGAATTTAGGGTAGGGAGTCAAGTTGGAAAGGTTTTATCTCCAAAGATGAATGAGCATTCTCGTGTAACACAATCAAATTATTTGACTTACCACACGCATCAAAGAGATCCAAAATCCTGGAGGTGATGAAGGAGCACCAAATGGATTATTTGGATCCTCATCACCATACGGACCACCAGGACCGCCCATGCCCATCCCCATCCCCATCCCCATGCCCATCCCCATCCCCATCCCCGTGCCCATCCCCATACCATAGCCGCCCATTGAGCCTCCATAACCACTATTATACATTCCTCCACCATACATACCACCACCTCCAGAAAGGCCACCGTAACCTCCTCTATACATGCTGTTTCCATATAGACCACTATTATACGATCCCATTCCACCATAAGCTCCAGTTCCATATCCAGAATTCAATCCAGAACCATACCCCGTACCTGCGACTGGGACAAATAAATGATTCAGTTAAACATCAAAAAGAAGTAATAACAAGAGCCGACTATCAAAGAAAAATATATATATTTCCACCCACTCCAGAAAGTAACACTAAAAATGGGAAAGATTAACCTTTTCCCGTCAATCTATGACGACAAAGTTAACATCATCCAATCCATCAAAAACTGTATTTATAAGTATTGATTTAATACACAATTGTACAAATCATATAGCATCACAAACCAAAATATAGGTGACGAGGTCCAGGATCCGAGGAGCCTGATTGGAGGAGCATATGAAGTTCTAGGCCTTGTTCGCTGCATTCTCATAAATTAAGAAAATGACATTTAGGATTATGCATTTCTGTAACGTTTTAGAAAACAGGTGTTTGGTATATCTGTTTATTGCTATGGAACATGGCATTAAGAATATATGTATCATTCACAAAGATGAAACTATAGGCACCTCCATATGTGCTTCCATATGGCTGCTGTTGTTGCTCCCATGGCCTAGAAGGTACAGCTCTCCCAAGTGCATTTCTGTTCATTGCTGAAGTTGCATCATTTGTGGGAACAATTTCACCTGGTTTTGCTGTTCCAGAAGCCTCAACTACATCACTTGTGCTACCAGGAGATGGGGGTTTAAAAGGGGCAGGACCAGATGACGACCCAGCTCGTTCCCATGGCTTGGGAGGTGGACCACTGCCTGAATTTAAAGGGAAAGTTCTCAATGTCAATATCAAGATGAAAAAAGTTTCCAACAAAATGAAGCACAAATAATGGTGAAAGTAGTGATATAACCAGCATTCTAAAATATGAATATATGATTATGAAACTACTATACAAGAATACAACGGCCCTAGGTTGAGTAATTCAAACAACGACCAGACCTACCAACTAATGGCTAGCTTAGGTAAGTTATTCTGAGATATACAGAAAGATTAGCTCCGTTTCTCAGTGATAAGATTAATTGGTAAACAAGAGTACGTTATACCATAGGGTAGTGAATATGTGAAGAAAATACTCAGTATTGCAAATTGAGACCAGTAAAACTCATGCCATTATGATCAGGGATCCAATTTTTTTCGTAGATAAGCATATGCCTTTAGGGTGAGTTTGGTACGCAAACGAGACTATGCAGGACCGGATGGGCAAGAGTAAGGTTGGAGGATGAAAATGTTGTGGAAGATTTTAGAGTTTTAATTTAACATGAAGTTCAATAGTTTATGTTCCACCTTATTTTGATGGTACAAAAAAGATGGTTTTTTATCCTTCTCAGTTCTGTCCTAGTGGGCAACAAGTTTTTTTTGTTTTGTCTAGCGTACCAAACGGCAAATCCAGCCTTAGCGTTTGGGCTTAATTTCCCTTCTTGAAATGTCCAAGGCACCATTCACAAATTTACTAAGCTCTTTGGTTTGTCCAAAATAATACTAATAAACACCTCTTAGACCAAATCATGTTTATAACAGAAACCATCAAAATCCAGCAATACCGTAGCTATACAACCCAATGGGTCAACAAACTGAGAACTCAAAAGTTACATAATTCTAAAAAACCTCGGAAACATAACAACAAAAACTAGATAAACCCACCTGTGTTCATTCAACAATTTCATAGCCATAATAATCAATCAATAAAAACAAGTGAATTCTTCTTATTTCCTCAAAAGTTCAACAAAAACCCATCTCCCAATCCCCAAATCAATCATTCCAAACGATTAAAACCCTAGTAAGAAACACAAATTTTGAATTGACTCAACTCAAAAGAAACAACTTAAACAGCTAAAACCGCCTATGTTGAAATTCGTAGAAAGCAATAATAAATCCAACTAAAAGTTCACCATCTCCCAATCCCCAGATCCCAAATCAATCAATTCAAAACGATTAAAACCCTAGCAAAAAGCACCGGCTGTCAGATTAATTGAAACTCAAAACAATTACAAGAACAATGAAGGAATTAAATGAAGATGAGGGTAAACGAAACCTGATTGTTGCGAATTATTGGTTGCCATGGCAGGGAGAGAAGCGGTTCTCGAAACCCCACCACCGAGTACAGATAGAGAGAGAGAAAGAAGGTCAAAATAGCAACGCGAAGGTCCAAACTCTTGTGCTGATTTCGTATATTCGATGGATTTTATCCCTTTGGGAGTTGGGACTCTCTCTCTATTTCTTTCATTATTTACAAAATTTTCCCCTTTCCTTGGTGATGGGCGTGTGGGCCCTGAGTACAATAATGCAATATTAATTTTCGATTGTTTCTACATAATTTACAAAAAATCACATTCCTTTTTGGGAGTTTTTTATTTTAAAATTTAATGTTTTATTATATTGGGTGGCAAAAAAATATCCAATCCGAATCCAACCCAAAATTAGTAGGTTGGTTGAGATTTTCAATTCATTTAAATAAATAGATCAACCCGGCTAACCCATTTATATAAATGAGTTGGGTTGAATTTTTCGATCTGTTTTCAACCTGTTTTCAATTCATTTAAAATATTATACAATTTTATTTTATTCTTAATATTATATCTAGTATTCTAGTTTTTAATTTTGTTTTATTCTTAATTAAAAATCTTACTGTCGTGAGATGAAACTCCAAATTTCAATCGCCACCATTACACTTAATAATTATGAACCCTAAAAAAACTTTTTAGTCCATTACTCCATTATCGTCTGCAAAGTCTAATCCAACTTATTTTAAACAATATATTTGTTGTGGTTGTGTTTTATTCAAACTTTGAACAATTTGTTTGTATTTGTGGTTGTGTTTTATTCAAAAAATAAATAAATAGTATAGTACTTTTTTTATTTAAAATTTTAAAATTAAATGGGTCAACTCAGGTTCAACTCATTTATTTAACAGGTTGGGTTAAGAAAATCGTAAACAGATCAACCCGCTGTCAACCCATTTAGGTAACATGTTGGGTTGGCTTGAAAAATCTCAACCTATTTAATTAAATGGGTTGGGTTGGGTTGAGATTTTCAACATGTTTAATTAATGAGTTGAACCCGAACCCAACCCAACCTGACCCATTGTCACCCTAATTATTTTATATTGTATTATAAAATATTTGAAAAAAAAATAATAAAACCATTTTTTACACATCAAATACTATTTATTATGCATATTACTTAAAATTTAATATTACAAGTAAATAATGCATAAATACAACTTATTAAAACTCCTGCTTGAATTCGTATAAATAACTACGGATAAACATAATCAAGTACTGGATAAACATTTTATTTTAAATATAAAAAATCAAAGATATAATTAGGATAATTACTATGTTCTAACAAAACACTTGACTATTATATTTGTAAAAAATATATTATTAAATTAAAAAAATAAGTTACTTCGTTATTAAACCTAAATTAAATTTTAAAAAAATCACATAACAAAACTTCTAAATAGTTAATTCGATACTAATATCTATATATTTCTTTCAAAATTTTAAGATATCATCAAATTTATATTTTATTCAAAAAATTATAAACATTATGGTTTTTTTTCAAAACCACAAACCATATTATAACATCGACATGGGATAAAATAAAGCGAAATACTAAAATCAAGATAAATTTCGCTGCATTGCACGAGTACCCTTCTAGTTAATACTAACACGTTTTGATGTATTTATATTTTAATATTTTTTAAAATACCAAAAAATTTATTAAAGAAAAAAACAAAAGAGGCAATAATAGAACATCTCTATAGGGTGTGGAAACAAAGCAAAGCATAAACACAATCCAACAAGTTGGAAAAAAATTGGATATCAAAAGCTAAATCAGTCTAATGATGTAGCTGATCAGAGAAACTACTTTGTAAAGACGACCCCAAATCACGTACAAGGAAACCCAAAGAACGACTTGTCATAAGCTTTTTGAAAAATTTAGAAAAAGAAGGGAGATCTTCCATGGTGAAAATGTTTGCGATAGAGTCAATATTGAAAGGAGCCAAGCCGCCCCTCCTAAATACCTTCACCTACACATCTGAAATCTTCAAGCAACGAACGAAACAATGATCAATAGTTCTGGTCTCCTTCCCACATCTATGATATAAAGATGAGTGGATATCAATACTAAGATCCCCGAGCACCAACTGAACCAGAATTCTACCTTGCTTTAACCACAATATGAATATACAAACTCTTTTTGGAATCAATTTGCTCCATTTTGCTTCGATAACATGACTTGAGGTTCTAATAGGGTTCTTATCTACCATCTCCTTGAGGCTCTTGACCAAGAAAACCCTATCTTCACCCAAGAGCCACACGCACTTGTCATCCTCGTTGCTAGGAGGTGTTAGATTTTGAACCGAGCCTTCTAACTCCACCAACTCCTACTGCAGCTCACTAAATCCATCAATTTCCCCACTCCAGAAATACATATTGCTTGAAGCTTCTAGTGTTTTTATTTGCGAAGATCAAAGTTGGGTTTTTTAGGTGGAAGGCGGGTTTTTTCACGAATTCAGCAACCTTCTCCACCATGCTGATGATCCATCTCGTTTTTTCGTTGAAACACGTGTCCCCTTATTTCTTCTTGTTCTTTTTTGTTATGGGTTTGGGTCTTGCCAGCCAAAGTGGGTTAGATCTTCCAAACTGTGTGAAGGTGATGATGAGAGACGAGTGAATAGGGTGATGTGTGAAGATTTACCCATTGAGCGAGTGTGTGAAATTTTGATGATTGATCGGGTGTGTTACCACAAAACGTATTATCCCATATCTTGAAACCCATATGTTGATCTAGTGGTTTTATGGTCAAACTGGAGACGGATTATGGAGTGTATCACAATATGCATTTTCGTTATTTTTATTTGTTTTATGAAGGATATTACAGTGTGCATTTTCCTTAGTTTTGTTGTTTTACAAAGGGCATCACATTGTGCGTATTTTATGTATCTTGGGGTATTACAAAATGTATTTTTGTTATTTTCATTGTTTTATGAAGGACATCATATTGTGCATTTTCTTTATTTTCGTTGTTTTAAACAGGATATCACAATTTGCATCTTGTATGTATCTTGGATATTAAGCTGAGTATCGTTTGTATGTATTTCTTACAGTGTCTTTTTTTATAGGTATCACAATATATATCGTATTTTCATGTGGTGTTCGCCGGAATAAATTTCATTGGAGCCGGAAACCGAGAGAGGAGAGAAGAAATTATTAAAATACCTAAAATTCATTTAATTAAATTTTAATTCAAATTACCAAAATCATTATTTTTTTAATTTATCCTTTGATTTATGATTGAAATTGGATTTCACTGTTATAACAAATTACTGAGTTCCCCATTGAATGGTCCCTTATATATATTATGTATGTATGTAGAGAGAGAGGGAGAGAAAAGATAAAATAGATACATAAAAAGTTATATAGCTGTAAATGTTTTGATTTGATCACATTGTTGTACCTCTTCAATTACCCTTGTTCATTAGTGTAACACCCACAATTTTTGGAAAACACAACTGATGAATGACCAAAAGAATGATCCAGAGAACAGCACAACACGACATGGGAACGTGGCTCGAAGCCTTCTGAGCGGCTTGGACTTAGGCCTAAGTCACGACCAAGGTCGCGTGACTTTCTGTTTGAAGGATGGTGGATATGTGCGACTTGCCGCGTGACTTGAGGTCACGGGGGCTGATCTGCAGCACATAAAATCCGATTTTTTTGAGTTTTCTTCATTTTTCTCGGACTTCTTCATTTCTTATCTTGGAGATTTCTGAGGCTAGAGACTCAATTTTTTTAAGCTCTTCAAAAGGAGATCGAAGAAGATTAAAGTTGCTTCATGATTTAAGGATTCACAGGAGTTGAAAAGTAAGATCTATATCTCCATCTTTGAGCTAAGGTGTGTTCCCTTTGCATCCTCAACCCTCATATCTTATTTTGTGTTTATTGTGGAAGATTGGGAGTAAGGGAAGTGTTCTTAAGAGCTTTACACCACATATCTGATAGTGTAGCTTGAGGATCTCAAGTCCTCACCAAATGAAGTTCAAGATCTGGTTTGGAGATTAGATTTAGCATAAATATAGCAAGGTGAGTTATAGTTGCTTTGCAAAACTATATGCATGTCAGAATATCTTTATTTTGAGTTTTCAACACACATCTACGGATTTATCTCACTTTTGATATTTTTTTTGAATATTTGCGCTTTTAGACATATATTAGATTATGGAATCTTTAGAGAATGTTTACAATGTTTTGTTGGATGTTTTAAGACACGAAATGGTATTTATTCCATAAAATGAGATTTCTTGGATATTTGGATAATTTGAGACAAAATACTATTTTAACTCTTGAAAAATATATCTCAGATTATTGATGATTTTCAGTGGTTTTGTGAAACAATTCAAAGGGTAATCAACCTTATTCTGGGTCAAATGTGGTTTTGAGATTTCACCTAACTTATGAGTTTTTTATGGTGGCACATAAGCACCTTTGTTCATAAATGTATTAATCTTTGATAATTGTTTTCATTAGCTTTGTGGAAAATTTGAAAGTACTAACCATGCAATTTGGACCTTTTGGATATTATGCTTCAATATAAAGCTTGTTTATGGACATATTTATGACACAGGTGTCGAGTATGTCTTAAACGTTTGGAAAACATGCCTTTTTGGCATATGCAGTTTACAATGAGTTTATTTACATGGTCATGTGTTTTGTAGACATATTGGCTTGATTTTGACTCAAATGAGTTTTAAGGACATTTGTTTGATTTTATTAACTCAATATAGAGCTTTGGATGTATAATGCATTAATTGCATATTTGTTTGATATTACATGTTTTGAGTGCATTGGTCATTCAATTGGTGTCATGTAGTTTTATATTGTAATGCACTGGTTCCATAGACTTGTGAGTCAGTCTTTTGTTAAGCGATGAGTTTTGATATCCTTGTTTGGAGACCGGTGCTTGAGTAAGCAAGTGATCGTCTTGGTATTATGGATAGGAACTCTTATGAGTTGGACTCCCTGTAGGGTTGCACTCCGTGACCTTGGTATTGTGGAGAGGGACTGTACGAAGTTGGAATCCGGGACAGTGGATATTGTGGAGGTGATCTCTTATTGAGTTAAGACTCCAGGACCCTGGGTACTACAGTGATGAACTCGTGAAGAGTCGGGCACCAGGACCCATGTTTTGAGTCTTATCCTAGTAGAGTTGACACTAAGTCACCGAGGAATTTTTGGATGAACTTGTCTAGAGTCGGGCCTCAGGACCATTGGCTTGTAGGTGTAATTCTATGGTGTATAAGTAGGCATTAGGCTCGGTGTATTACGAAGATGAACTAGTGTGGGGTCGGGCTCCGGGACTTTAAGTATTGCGTGGAAACTTGAGAGGAGTTAGACACCGGGACCGTGATTTTAAGGCGCTATTTGATAACGTTGACATATGACTTACTTTGTGTTTATCCATAGTCGATGAAAACGGGTCTCCCCCATCACCTAAATGTGTTGTTTTGGGTATTGAGTTTATATATGCTTTCGATGATTTGGGGTACAAAGTATTGTATTATTTTGGGTACTTCGTGGAGCGAGTCTTATTTATTTATTTTGGAGGGTGGATTTGTATGTCAATTATGATCTAATCTCAACCATCCATCAACATGCCGGTAAATTTGGTTAAAAAAATTGTATTCATCCATTGATTATCATTACATTAATGAAATGACCGTATTTTAAAAAGGCATTTTCTTTACATGTCAAATAGTGATTAGACAACAGTAGCCAAAAAAAGAAACGTTACGATAATTATCGTCTCATTAATTTTGTTAGGTCGGTAATTAAAGTATATGTTTTGTAAAATGATTATGTTTAACTGAACAACTAGTAAAAGTCAAATGAAATGTTGTAGATCTATTCAAAACTAATAAAAAGAACACAACTGAAATAAAAATAGTGGATCTATTAAAAGATAGCATATGAAACACACCCATAAATTACATATTAAATTTAGATGGAATATTTTCGTAAAATAATATAATATTATTATTAACAAAAACCTACAATCCCCAAGTAACGAAGAACTAGACTTGCCATTATAGAATCGTTTTTTAAACACAACTGTAACACCTCTAAATTTGGAAAATAGCAGAAAATTCAAAACTTTCAAACTCATTCAATTTAAAACGTCTTTGAATAGGTCAGATGTTACTAAAGCCACCACATTGCTATCTTCAAAACTAGATGATGCTCTAACGCCATCCTATTGGAAGCTCTACAAACCTCCATACGTCACTCAGATCACACTAAAACCTGATATACATGTCAATAAGAAAAAATGTTAGGCTTAACGCCTAATGAGTTAAAGCAAAATACTTCTCTTTTAACTACCCATTTCCTCATTTAAAATCGCGTTTTGAATCAAAGGAATATCTTTATAAAAACCCACAATTTCCAAGTGAAATCCAAATAATTAGAACACTTAGGAGCCGTTTACCAAATATTTATCCAGCAAGCACTTACCGATAAAATTTAATACTATCATTTACTTATCAGGTAAGATTTTAGTCCACTAAAATGGTATCGTATACAACAATTTACCCGGTAAGAGTCATCGTCTTCACTTACCGGGTAAGACTCTTGGTTATCGTCTCGTTCTTACTGAGTAAGATTTTTAGTCCTTACCATATTCATCCGGTAAGATAATATAACTTGGTATTCACTTACCCGAGTAAACGTTTGATAAACAGTCCCTTAAAGTGTTGGGTTTGGAATTGAACTTATCAATTTTCTTCACCGTGTGTGGTTTGCCAAGTGGAAGTGATTTAATTACAATGAAATTAGGATATTCTAATGGTCGGATGAATTGTTCATTCCATGACTTTTGTCTTGGTATTGAAGTCTCTTTTTACCATAAAATTACAAAGTGACAAAAGGACTTTAAAAATAATAAATTTAAAAGAGTTTTAAATAATTTGACTTATATCGATAATTTAAGAAACAAAACTACAAAAACATCATAAAAAATATGTTGATAATTTATTATTATTATTTCATTTAATTGTAATGTTATATTTCAATCATTTTATTTTGGACAAAACACATAAAATGGTAACCAAAGTTTAATTTTTTTTATTATAGCATTTAATTTTAAGTTTTTTTTATTACAACAATGTACTTTTAAAATATTTTTTATTAAGATAACTTACTTTAAAAAATTTACCTCTTATAATATTGAGTAATCTTTTAAATTAAATTTACTCATTATACCGTGTTTATTTGTCATCTCATTATTCACGTAGGATGTCCACATGTACGAGAGTATTGACATTACATTTCTTATCATAACATTGTACTTTCAAAATTACTTTATTATAATATCACCAATTTTTATTACAACATTGTACTTTTAATTTTAATATTTTTATCATTTAAATATTATAAATTTAATCAAATATGTTTACTAAAAATTATAATATTAGATTGTATTGGTGATGCTTATAGAGTGTGTTTTTTTATTTGAAAAATATAATATTAAATTTCATGTAATCATGTACTGTTTGATATGTTATTGCAAATATGTTAATGCTAAAAAAAATTATCGATTTGGATGTATTTTGCCTTCTACAATATGTCAAAAAACAAAATAAAAAAAAAAGATATTATAATCGCAAATAATATTTATTATAATTTCTAATTAACATATTTGATTAAATTTACAATGTTTAAATGATAAAAAAAATAAAACTAAAAGTACGATGTTGTAATAGAAATTCGTGATGTTATAATAAAATAATTTTGAAAGTACAATGTTATAATAAAAAATGTCATGTCAGCACTCTCGTACATGTAGACAGCCTACGTGGACAATGAGGTGGCAAATAAACATGGTATAATGAGTAAATTTAATTTAAAAGGTTAACCAATGCTATAACGGGTAACTTTTTGAAAGTACGATGCTCTAATAAAAAATATTTTGAAAGTACATTGTTGTAATGAGAAAAATTGAAAGTAGAATGCTATAATAAGAAAATTTATAAAAGTAGGTTGCTATTTCACGCATTTTGTTCTTTTATTTTTAGTTAGTCAAATGCATGGTCAAACGTGCGATTAAATTTCACTCAATTTCCCTCGGATTTTAGTTGTCTCGAAAATATCATGTGAACAAAATGTCCCCTTAGGTTTATAGGCAAACATGGATACGCACCCCGTTGGGGAACCTGGTTCACTCGCCTTGTTTGCGGATCCTCAACATGTTGAAAACCGAGGGTCAGTTAATGTTTCTCCAACTTGCCTCGTCCCTGTATGTATGTATGTATGTATGTATGTATGTATGTATGTATGTATGTATGTATGTATATCATACTGTGCATTTTAGAGTAAGGTTCATACGAAAAGAATAAACATTTGTTAGAATAAGAAAACGGCTTAATCATATATAATTTTACACTAAATAACGTGTGATTCACACGACTTTGGCTACGACTTTTGAGGTCGTAGGTCACGTCGCTTGTACATCATTGCGTTGACCGTTAGTATTCAATCACAAGTGATTTTGCACGTGATTTGACCATATTGGTGTTCTCTTATTTAATTATTGTTTTCGGTTTAACATTCTTTTTATTTAAATAACTTTTTATTATAATATCTAAAGTTAAATATTGCATTTTTATGTTACATCTTAACCATTTCTGATTCATGTTTTTATAATTACTATTTGACACACCATGTGATGTGTTTTACGAGTTATATATATATATATATATATATATATATATTTGATCAGCTTCTGAATTAAAAGTATTTATTTCATCTAAAAAATATAATTATTTCATATTAAATACATGAGAAAATTGGGAAATTGCTTTGACCTATACTGTATTTTACAATATATTTTTATTTTAACTCTTAATTTTATTAATCATACAACTTATAGACATTGAAGGTCTGTTTATTAGCGGCTTAATGAGTGATAAGCTATACATGACTATTTGGTAGTCGCTTAATGATATATAAAATGATTTATTTAATAAGTTTCTAGGAGATAGCTTTGTGAAGAAAGCTAAGTTTTGTTTTCTTCCAAAAATTTCCATCCCAATTAAAAAACGTTCATTCCATTTAGAAAAAACATTTTCAATATATATATATATATATATATATATATATAGATAAAAAAAAATCCATATAAACAACTTTATCCATGCATAACTTCTTGAAAAAGCAACCAAACAACCCGTATAAGTTATTAAATACAACTAAATATTTCAATCTCTAAAAATTCCTATTTTATTCTTATTTAAATGTTTAGAATATCGTTTTTGAAAAATGCCACTACATTTTAAGATATAAAATCAATCAACCAAATTATTTAAGAGGCTGTTTATTAAATGCTTACCAAGTAAGTACTTACCGACAAGAGAAATCACCCTTATTACTTATCGTGTCACATTCTTGCCCATCAAAATAGATTGTTGGTAAGCGTGTCAAACCCAGTAAACGTTAAACGAGTAAGAGTGGAAAAGACTTTTGGTCTTTGCTATGTCTTTTACTGAACAAAATTCTCGGTTCTTATCATACTCAATTAGTAAGATAATTGATATCAATAAACACTTACAATGTAAACTCTTAATAAACATCCCCTAACAGAATATTTAAGATTTTTAAATAGCTCATGTTATAAATGAAAAAAATCTATGTCTTTTTTGAAGTAATTAAAGGGGTATTTAGAATTGTTTATTTGAAAAGACTTATGCTTTTCTACAAAAAACATTTATCAACTTATTATAAGTTAGAAGAGTTTAACTTTTTCAAAAACTCTTTATTACCGGTTTGACACCGGTATAAACTGTTTATTCAAACACTCAAAAATACCTATTACCGATACCATACCGCAACACGTCAATAAATTATTTTTTTAAGCAATCCTAAACGCCTCCTAAATTGAGATTCATTTATAATTTTTTTCAAAATTGTTTCGTAATTTCAAGATTTTGTAGTTAAAAATCAAAAAGCGTTTAAACATGAAAACTACGGGAGCATGACAACGAACCTAAACTTTCGGTAGAAAGGTCTTGTACAAATTCACACATGTTAGAGACATAAGCAAGAAAAACAGTTTCCTTCGACTTCAAAACCCTTGAAAACCCCCTTCATATCTTCCTAGACTCAGAAAGTGCTACAAGGAGAAGGTATGGTGGAGGCTTCACCCACCGGTTGTAGTTCGACGGAACTTTCGCCTGAGGAAGAACTGCAGATGATAACTGCCATTTCAATGGCAACCGAACCTCAAACCAAAGTAGGCGATACATTTTGTTTAATTAGTCGAAGGTAAGTAATACTGTTACCTCTTTCTTCAATTCCGTATTTACATCTGTCGACATGATTGGACTTGTAGGTCCTTTTCTAGTAGAATGTAGAGGTTTTTAAAAGAAATAAGGGTTTACCATCCATTTATGTGGGTGTGGCATGAAAAAGCAGCTTTATGTGTTGAATTTAGTTAATTCCATTATTATTTGCAATTAGGGCTTAATTTTTTTTTGGTAGAATGCTATTTCAAAAAGAATTAGGTGTTTAACTTTTAATTACGTGGGTGGATTGAGAAAAGGAAGTCTGAGGTCTTTTGATTCTGAGGTCCATGCAGTTGATGTAATAGTTATTATCTGCGAGTAGGGCTTGATTAGATGAATTCCTGATTCTGCAAAGTTGAATTCACCCCCGTATAACTAGTGCAAATCAGATAGTTTCCAGAGGATATCTAGGAAGAACACGATTTCCAATTTAACGTTACCCTGACTGAGTTTTTTGCTTTTTTGGGTAGTATGTGCTTGAACGTAAGGTCATGCAGTCAATTCCACAATCGCAATTAGGGCTTAATTAGATGAATTATCTATGTTGTAGCTGTTGATTTATATTTCAGTAAGAAATAGGGCAAAGTAGATAGTATCTGAAACTGACCTTATAAGAACATGATTTTCAAATTTAGCTTTCTTTACTAGCAGTGCATAAGTTTAGATCTTTCAAGATGAGAATTGAATTTGTTGAATTTTTGGGTAGATTGATTGCCATGGTTTTGAAAAGAATCAGGGGTTTAGTCTAGCAAGACCTTATGCAAAATAGATGGTTTTCAAAGCTGAACTACAAAGAAGATGATTTCAAATTTAACTTCACCTGTCCATCCTTACTTCATGGATTTCCTAACTTAACATCACATTTCAACCCTCAATGGATGGATTTGGATCCAGTAAAGTACTTCTCTCTTAGAAATTTAATTGTTTAAAACTTGATACTTGCACGTGACACATTAATCTGAACTTGAAGATATCCAGGCTCAACCTAAACCTTAAGTTACTTAAACACAAAGCAGGAAATGAGATTTAAGGAAAGATAACTAAATTTATTGACTATTTACTAAGCAAAAAGAGCAAGAAGTGATGGTATTGATTATTGAAGAACTTGAAATGGGAATATTTTGTGTAGGACTAGCACCTATTATGGTGCAAAAGGAAGGATATGAGAATAGGGAAGGGTTACGTATATATGGAACTTGACTACTTGAGTCAATGCTTTCTTTTACATGCATGGGAAAGTTGGATACAGAGATTTCCTCCCCAAACCTCATAGACCCAAGGAGCCTAGTGCACCAAGAGTACTGCTTTTCTCTATCTTGATGATTACTGTATGAAGTAATCTTGGCTTTTACATGCCACTGATTGAAATAGTTAAATTATGTATCTTCATAGTTATCGTATATTTTATGTAGTCATTGTTCTTTGTGTCTTCATTGGTTTCATGATCGTCTTCACCATCCTCCTTTCTTTTTGAGATTGTAAAGAAGAGGGGAAGTAAGGGATGAGAGAGATAAATATGAGAGAAAAAAACTGACATTGACGTGGTTTTGTCTCCTTTGATTTTGTCGTCCTTTATTAGTGCATTTTTTCTTCTTCTTTTGTTTAAATGGTCATTAATGTAAAACGAAAACTCTTAAAAAGGAAATAATCTCTCGGTAAAACACAATGAAAGATGAAAATGAGGGATAAAGATGTCTCCCTTTTACATTTTCTATGTGAATTGGTTTAAATCCAAGAACACAATTTAGATTTGAGATGATTTTGACCTGACTTGTTAGAAATAAAGCAATTATTTAGATGAATTTAGTTGCTTTTTAAATTTTATGTCGAGTGAATTACAGAGAGACCATAGCCTGTGGGTCAACATTCATCTTTCATGTTTCATCTAAAAAGTTGCATTTTGAGTTCATACAAGAAGGATGCCTTAACAATTTTGCGCTTTGGCTCCTTCAAAGTTGCCTGAATGTCATTGAAGAATCGTATGCCTTCACAAACCAAGCTTCCGTGGCCTAATTTAAGTCAAACTGGGAAGCAGAGTATCACTTTGGTGAGCAAGAGGCAGCCAGGTGTAGGAGAAGGCTGAAAGCAAGCTTGGTTAGGGATATGGAAACAAGGTGATGGCATCAAAGAATAGCATAATATATTTCTATGGAATATGAATTACAGTTGGTGTCTCTGTCTCCTCAAAAAGGAAAAAATGGTAAGTTTGATGGTTGGCACAGGTTTACTTTTGGTAAAATGGACAAAACTTAAAAATGTTAATTGTATTCTTCTTTCAGAGATGTTATTTGACAGACTACCCTAACCTTTAATCTGTAACGGACTAGGGCCACAATAGCAAGATATTTTGAGAAGTTCTCAAGCTTCATCTTCCTCAAACACCAACCATTGTCAGCCAAGAACACCCAAAATCTGTGCTTCATTTATCTATCTTCTGTCTATCTTTTTTCATGGTCCTCCGATCAGTGGCCTAGTCCACAAAACCTTTTTCATTTTCACAACAGGAACTTGTTTAGTTTCCTGCAAATATCACTCCCTTGGATCTGCCCACTGCCCGTCAAACTCAACCGTATGATACATTCACCATGCCCATTCAGAATGCACCATGGCAGAGTGTTAATCTGAGTGCACATCATGAGATTGATTGGATATGGGTTCTCTACCCCCATCAGCAAAAGTTGAATGTCCACATTTGTGATTCACTCTCTAGTTTTTGATCATTAACTGGATATTCTAGTGGCCGGTACTCTGTATTTTATGAAGGATAGGTCAATTAGAATCTGTTCCTTTTCTCAACTTGATAAATTTAATTTGTATTGGACAATCTAGCTTATATTTCCATTATGCCTAGAAATGTACTTATAGTTATAATTATACCAAAATAAACTTGTATATGTGCACCTCTTTAATGGATTTTACATACCATGCAGCCAAATAAGTCATTGAATAATACTTTCCCTTGCAAATCACACACCTGTACCCTTACCACAAACTAGTACGTTCTAAGGAAGTAGTACTGCAACTCGCTTGGTCAAGGTAGTGGCTTGTATAATACTTGCCTACAAGAAATGCATGGAGTTAATAAAAAACCCAAAATAGAAATAGAAGACCAATACATCTCTTGTTTTATGTGGCAATAAGGGACCCTGTTATGTGTTTGCTGCCGAGGCAACCCTCGGAGTTAACATTTACACTTGCAATAAATTAGAGAGTGCTTTTTCTAGGTTGACTGAAATACAGTTTTCTATTTTCTTGTTTAAGAGCCATTTATGTGATTACCTTGCAAAAATTTGACATTATTGCACCTTTGTTATATATATATATATATCATACTGCACCAAATTGTTTCATGTACCATTTACCAAAAAACGCTTCAAATGAGACTACCCCCAACAAACCACACACCCTTAATTGTAACTGGCATACACTGATGCTTATATCCGTAACTGGCTATACTTCAAATTAGGTATGCTAATATAATGTCTACCAGAAGGCATGATGATTGACAATAGAGTAGAGTCTGGGACTCAATGCCAGCTTTTATGTAGGTGGGAAGATGCTGAATTGATCCACTTGTGCGTATTTGTTGATAAAAGAAGAGAAAACTGTAAAGAGGCCTCGACTGACATGAAAAAGGAAGGACCGTTGAGATGGTTTGGACGCTTCATTTTGAATCTGCAACTAACTAAATATATAGTGACCGTGCTGATCTCGCAGTGTATCTACACCACGAAATGAAAAAGCAGCATCTTTAAGTTAAACCGTAGGTCTTTTCCTGAAGAGAAGTACAAAGAGAAGTTGGATATTCTAGAATCTAGAGCTGGAAAACCAGCTTGCTCATAGAAGCTTTTTAGAGCTTGAGATAAGGCCGTTGTTGGTGCTGGTTCGAGATCATATGCCGTAGGCATTTTCTTAGAAAGGCTTATCAATAAATGCAGTTATTGTACCACCTTTGAAGGCCAAACGATCAATTCTTCATTATATCTAGTTTGTAAGCCTCTTGGATAGCTACGACTCACAAGATACACAGTGAGTCGGTGACAAGGTGATTCAGATGTAAAACATATATAGAAGTCTCAATGATGACACAAGTTTACATATGATGATGTTTACCTTGTCTTACTAGTTATGGATTTTTGGAGCTTCTCTTGTTGGCACTGATCTGGAGCTTAAAAGCACCTACATGTAAGAGTCAACCTGTGATTTTTGATGCTGATCAGATGCCTGTCAAGGGAGTTCATGGATGAAAATATAGGTGACATAATTATAAAGCATCTTCAAATGTGTCAACACATACATTATGTCCCTTTCCTGAGTTCCAAACTATACGACCTGTTGAATCATTTTGTGCTTTGTGGTAGTGTCATTGTCACATGCTTGCTAATTTGTAAAGGAAATGATAAGCAAGGATCTTGAAAATCCTTTTTCGTAATTTAATTAATAAAAGATTTTGGACTACATATAATTAATTATACATCTATGCTGAGTGCTATAACATAAATGTTTTACTCTTTGGGCTACACGTCGTAGCGATGCCACTCAAGTTCCAGCAGTTCCAATTTATACATTCATACATGCATACATACATGCATACATACATACATACATACATACATACATACATACATACATACATACATACATACATACATACATACATACATACATACATGCATGCATGCATACATACATACATGCATACATACATGCATACATACTATGATGTATCTTTACTAAACAAAAACCAGATATTCTTGTAAAGTATGTTGTCACCATGAATCAGCAAGACAGATAGAGCCATGGTTTTTATTGTAGTTTAGCATTACCTATCAGGAGTCCACTGGTTTCTGTATTTAATATGCTAATGTATCTATTTAAGATGTATATTAATTCTTCTGGGATAAATCTTATCTTTGCTATTAAATAATGATGCTCCAAAAGGTAGCTTAGCTAATTATATTAGAAGTCATCTTTTAGAAATGATGGCAGATCTGAAAGATTAAATTGTGGAAGAAAAATTAGTTTCACAGTCATCTGAATCATGTTATAATCTCATTTTAAGTTTGAGATTTCCTTGATAGCTTTTAAACTAGCATTTGACAGTTTTATGGTCTACTTTGTGCTTATTTCTTGAAGTTGGCATGATATCTCTGCAAGCTGTTTATCTTCATTTAGCTATTTTATTAGCAACTTGTGGCTACACCATTTTTACTTTTAGTTCCTTTGACTTTATTCACAAAGTAAGTCAATCGTATGGATTTCTTCACATTGAAAGAGTTTGGTGGCCTAGAAATAGAAGAATAAGTGAAAATGAAAATGATGAAAATGATTAGACCCTAAACATTTCTCCATTGATTGTTGACAGATGGTGGCAAAATTGGCTTGATTTTGTTACCCATAACAAGACAGTTAGTGCAAATGAGGGTTCATCTTCAGAGCATCAAGATTTAGGCAGTTCTAGTACTCCCAAGAGGCCATCAAGCATCGACAATTCTGATTTGATCTATGAAGCAGCATCTGAGAATCCAACCATGGGTATTGAGCTCCATGATACACTAGTAGAACACACTGATTACATATTGGTCCCAGAAGTAACTTGGAATCAATTATGTGCATGGTTAGTTTGAACTTGCATGGTGGCTTTAATATAATCTCTTCCATTCTCATTTGTTTACGTACAGTAGATATAGTTGCATTGATAGAAAGTCTATCTTTATAACCAGGGAAGCTGCCAATTGATTGATTTGTAAACCTGTTTTAGCACAGGTCTTAAATACTTTATTGAAAACCACAAGGGTGGTGCCTGATTGGTTTGAGCTTGGCTCCAAAGGTCAAAAGTACCTGGAGGTCTCAAGTTCAAATCCAAGGAGGAATAAAAATCCTGTTGTGGCCATGGAGGTTCAAATGCGGTGACTTCGGGCTATCTGCAAAGCAGGTGGTCGCCCTGGGATTAGTCGGCTCGCATAGCGGGTTGGATATCTAGGTTAATAAAAAAAAAAAAAACTTTATTGAAGTTGCTAAAACTTTACCAAGACGATTAGCATGTCGGGGAAAGGAGTCAAGAGAGATTCTTATAGTTGTAAATTGCTACAGGATTTTTCCTTGTAGGTCAGAGGATGTAGGGATGCTATTCAAATTTCAGAGTCCTTGTATTCTTCACCTCCTTTTGATTTAATGGGGGTAAAGGACAAGTATGCATACATGCCACCCCATACCCTACTTTCGAGTTGAATATACTGGGTCCGTTTGGCTTGGTTTCCTAGTGACTAGTTTGTGATAAAGCTTTGAAACCTTGACTAGTTGAGTGCTAATTATCGGTTTTAATCAACAATGACTGATGGAAATTCTGTACATGTTGGTTTCAAATTATATGCTTGCTTACACATAAGTATAATTAAACAGACTCCATACATTTTTTCCTTCTGTTTGGATCAAAATAGTTTAGACATGCAATGTCAAACTGAAGTAGACTATTAATCAATTTATAATTTTAAATAAAATAATGCTTTACCTGAGCATCATCATTATTAGTTTATATTTTTTAATAGTTTCCAACCTTTTACTTTTATATGCTGAATGTTGCATATAGAGATTGACATGCAATAATCTATTGTACAAGTGAAGCATTTAATTTTTTTTTGGGGGGATCACACAAAATTATCACAAAATTTGCTATTAGCTTGTATAACTTGGTTATTTCATAAGTCAGTCTACCACTCTACCTGTTCAAAAGAAATTCTTATCTGCAGCATCTGCTACTGTTATTTTTTTGGAGTTACGATGTTTCTTATGACATGCTATTGTTAGTTACTTTTCTGAATTAGTGTATAATACAATCCCTCTTTTTTTTTATCATCTACCCCTGAGAATTAGCCTAAATTTATTCAAGGATCTGGTCTATGCTTATTGTTACCTGGACGTATATGGCAAGCCTGAAATACACAAGATACATGAAAATTTCGAAACTTCATGTGCTAAGATTTACAGATGTAAGCGTGCTTGATTTTTTCACTTGTTCAAGTAGCTTCCGTTCCAGTCTTCCACCTAAATGTTAGTGGATAAGTCTGAGGAACACTACATCCTTAGCCACTCACCTGTTTGAAACACATTTATTCCTAACACAGTTAATCTCCTATCAAGTACATATTGGTGCAACTACTTCAGTCAATGCATCAAACCATAGGCACTGCAATCTCTACTCTTTGGAGTAGAGGACAGTCTGCGTACATTGCACCATCATACGCCACATTCGGGTGGGATACATTGGGCTCATTTGGTTTGGTTTTAAAGAAGATCTTGCATTGATATCAAGGATTGAGTGAATAACGATGTTATCTGCCTAAGAAAAATGAAATTGTTAAGCTCATATTTGTAGGGCTGTTGTTGCACCCTGTGCTAGAATTTCATGCTTTTTGCTCATAGCAAGACATTTATCGCGTTATTTGTCACTATCAGAATTTAGCTGTCTAGTGATTGCTTCATATTTGTTCCAAAGTAAGTTTCATTATGCTGAAATAGTAAAGGGCATATTATTCATAGGTCTGTTATTAGCTGTTTTACAAGAAATAGACGAGGAACCATTCTAGTGATTCTTGAGGTGCAGGTATGGAGGAGGGCCTAAATTGGCACGAAAGGTGATAAGTTCTGGTCAATCGCAAACAGAATTATCTGTAGAAGTATATCCTCTACGCCTTCGACTACATCTGATGCCAAAAGGTGACCAGTGTGCCATAAGAATAAGCAAGAAGGTACAGCTGTAGTTCGTTGAACTATAAATAGTTTATGTGCTCTCTGAAATGCATTTCTCATTTCTCCCTATGAAAAAAATGTAGCAGTTATGTTATGTCCTTAATCAACATTCTATGATTTGATCTGAGCAGGAAACAATCCGGGACCTACACAAAAAGGCTTGCGAGATATTTGTACTTAATTTGGAGCAAGTAAAGAAATTATGAACACCATTCTCTTTGGATAACCTTTTTTTGACAAGCATCTCTCTAATTCTTCATGTTTTATTCTTTTCCCATGCTCTGTCAGGTAAGCATTTGGGACTACTACAGCCATAGGAAACATGCTTTGATGAATGACCTGGATAAATCGCTTGATGACGCCAACATACAGATGGATCAGGATGTAAGTTACTTTATGTGCGAGAGTGTTTCTTTATTGACTAAAAAACTTCGTTACAAAGATCAATTAGAATTTGTTTTGCATTCAAGTGCCGATGATCAGTGAGTCACATGGAGTTCTCATTTAACATGTGCAAATTTTTTTCCTTGAATTTCAAAATCATGTCACATATAATTATATTTTTTAAGCATCATGTTATCTCCCAGGCCCCAGAAGTGCGCTAGTTCTATGGGTCATTAGGTGCTGAACTTTGTCAGGATAGTTTCAAAACTTTACAACAAATTGAGTAGCCTTTGTATTTCTTCTTTTATGTACTTAGACCTGCTTTCATGTTTATTTTATTAGCATTTTGTAATCTTTCATATGCTATCTTACGTAGATAGAGCTCCTAATTCCAGATTAAACATTCAACATGATGTCGTCTAAGTTATAACTAGATTCTGAATTCTAACTTCTTAATTTCTGTTCTTTTTTGTAAATATTTAATTATTTTGTATGTCTTATGTGGTTTTGGTTTTTGTTTTGCTTACCACTCACTGTGGAAGAACTGCAACAATCTGCTAGATACAATTGCTCATTAATTCCATGAAATTGAAATGAACATATCCAAGCTATCTGTTACACTTGAGATTTGTCATAGCAGCTTTCATCATGGATGTGGCTGCTCCATGAATTCAGTAATCGTTCTGCTCCATGTGCAAATAATTTTTGTGTCTGTGTGTGTATTTGCTGAATACAGATCTTGGTGGAAGTCATTGATAATGGTGGTGGTTGTACAAGTGATGCCCAGGAGAATGGGTTTGCTAAGAACGAGTCATCGGTACTTGTAGAACCTTCTAAGACGAATTATTCGATTGCAGGAGGATTCTCTGCAAGCAAGGGTATACCGAAGAACTGCAATTCAGAGTTGTCACAATTTCAAAACTTGTCTTCTGCAATTAGAGAATCGGAAGATAAGACACCCGTGTCTGTTGGGGTTAGTACAAGGGGATCTTCTGGTGGTCTAACTGGATTGCTAAATTTTGGGAACACTTGCTTTATGAACAGTGCTATACAGTGCCTCGTTCATACACCTGAATTTGCTAGATATTTCAGAGAGGATTATCATCAAGAGATCAACTGGCATAACCCTCTAGGGATGGTGGTAAGTTTTAATATGAACCCTCCACAAGGAAAGCTATTACAAAACCCAAAGAGTTTGTGAGGTTCCATGTTAACAAAAAAAGTGATGTTTGTTCAAATTGTTAAATCTCCATCTACTCGTCAATTTAGCATTTATGGTGCAAAATTAGTGTTCTCCATTGTTGTCTCTGAGGTGTGGGGTGCCTTTGTTGCTTTTGGTGCAATTTAAATGTTTGGTTTCTACCAAATTCGGAAGAGAGGTACATGATAGTTCTGGACATGGTCTAAGTGAGAATTACTGTAGAGGTATCGACTTATGAACTACAAAAAAGTTCATTGTGTAGTAAATAGGAAAATAAGAATCACTTTGGCAAGTTGACCATAACCTTAAGTGCAGCGATCCCGGATACAGTCAAATGAACTACCCACACAATTCTTTATAACAGCTATGAATGAAGACTTCCATTCCTGTCCTTTCTCCAACCTAATTTTTCCTTTAATAGATGCAATAATCTTTTCACTTCCTCTTTGAGTGCTTGTACGTTGAATTCTTGGGTCTTTGTTTAATAAGACCTCTAGGCATTCCATGATAATTAACATTCAATGTTTTTTGTTCCCTTTGATCTTTATTGATATTCTTATACACGGATCATACAGCTCTTCAAAACTTTCTGCCTTTTTCTTTGCATATTATTTAATACACCAATTACCCTAATTATATTATGTGATAACACAAGTCATCCTACAATTGTAATATCCTAACATTATGCAACTAGCATTCTACCTTTTGACGCAAGTGAACAGCAGGATATAATGAAATAAGGTGGCCGTCTTTTAATATTCATTCTTATCATTGGAAGAACCAATCTCCTGTGAATTGCTACAGCTGAAACAGGTTTCTCTGTTTTTTGGATGAGTGAACCTCATAATGCAGATTTTTGTGCATTAGGATATACTGTCTTATCTTATAGTAATTTTGTAAATGGTTTCTCTTGCTTTAACAGTTCAGGTATCTGCTAAATATTTAATTCAGTTTGTAAATAGTTTATCCACTGTGATTGCTTTTGCACGATTATTGTTTCTTCCATAATTTTGGAAACCTGATATGTAGGGTGAGCTAGCTCTAGCTTTTGGTGAGGTACTTAGGAAGCTGTGGGCACCAGGTCGGACGCCATTTGCTCCTCGGCAATTTAAAGCAAAGCTTGCTCGCTTTGCACCACAATTTAGTGGATACAATCAGCATGATTCTCAGGTTCATTGTGCCCCTCTTGAACTTTCTTGAATTCAGGTTGACATATTTAATGAAATATATGGTTTATGTTCACCTCAGGAGCTTCTGGCATTTTTGCTTGATGGACTTCATGAAGATCTGAACCGTGTCAAACACAAACCTTACATCAAGTCCAGAGATGCTGATGGCCGACCTGATGAAGAAGTTGCTGATGAGTACTGGGCAAATCACATTGCTCGTAATGATTCAATAATTGTGGATGTCTGCCAAGTGAGTATCATTTTTCATTCAACACGATATCATATGTAGCATAGAATTGAAATTCCAAAGCTGAAACGTTTTGTATCAATGATTGGGACTCGGCTAGCATTTACACTCAATTTTGCAGTTTGTCCTTCTGGCCTACCTGTGGCCCCAGCATGCCTGTATATGCTGATATCAGTCTTGCTGCTTATCTAAGTTGTAGTTGGTACCATCTTTCAGTGATATTTTTATACTTGCATGTCAGGGTAGGATTAAGAAAGTTTTTGTACTTAAGTTGTTCACTGAAGAGGCCAGTATAAACGGGGATCTTTTTGCAACAATCATGTGCTACTACTGTTTGGTTCAGTCATAAGCGACTAGGCGTATTACTTTCTAAAGCTATAGGTATTGCATTCCATGGACACATCTTTAATTAGCATAGCGGAATTTTACTTAGAAAACGGCTTGCCAGGCATAGGAAGGAGCTATGTAACATCTGTATTATCATTTATGGCGTATGTTTAACCTTATTTGTGCATGTACATTTCAGTTGTTTGCTAATGTGCAGCTTAGTTTTGGGACCTAATTTAATTAGATTTTTTCTAATTGTTTGTCTAACAGGGCCAGTATAAATCAACTTTGGTCTGTCCAGTATGTGAGAAGGTGTCTGTTACATTTGATCCATTCATGTATCTCTCCTTGCCACTTCAATCAACTACTACTCGCACAATGACAGTGACAGTTTTTAGTTGTGATGGAAGTGCCCTGCCTGCTACTTGCACGGTAATTGTACCAAAACAGGGACGTTGCAAGGACTTGATTCAAGCACTTAGCAATGCTTGTGCATTAAAGCACAATGAAAAAGTTTTTCTAGTGGAGGTAAACACCTTAATTAATCATTTATTGTTGATTATGAGAGTATGAATGAATGAGGTTCTGATTAGATTGAGGTGTATACTTTTGTCTTCACAGATACGGAACCACTTGATTCACCGGTTTCTGGAAGATCCTCTCATGTCATTATTTTCCATAAAAGATGATGACCACCTTAGTGCTTACAAGATCCCAAAGTCTATGAAAAACACTAAATTTCTCCAGTTGATACACCGCCGGGAAGAGCTGTAAAGTCCATCTTGATCTATTATCGAATAATGAGCCAATCTATAGCAACCACCAAATTTTCCATCAAACTCTCCTCAAATCTTCTTGTAGAAAGAAAACATGATTTAGTACACTTTATCTCTCATAATTACTATCCATCTTTTCAAAACAAGGAAAAAATGGTGAGTTTGGTGGCAAGTTTGATGGTTGCTACAGATTTACTCTTAAATATTGATACATTTTTGTTTGGATTTGATAAATAGTTGTCCTACTAATTATAAATATGTCATTCCAATATTTTAGGGTATTTTCTCATCATTTTTTTTTGTCTATTTAAGGGAAACTGGTAATGCTCGGGGCACAACAGGATGGAAGGCTTATGGAACCCCCCTTGTTTTTCCAGTTTCTTGTGATGCAACTATTACAAGAGGTGATATACAGTTGATAGTTCACACAATGCTCTCCCCCATGCTAAGAGCCGAGCCAGTACATTCTGATATCTCGGATGCTGACCCATCTTCAGTAGCATCAGACCTAACTTCTGTCAAGAAGGCAAGTATCATTGATGGAAAGGAGAATGATGATTCAAAAACACCATCACTGAAACTTCCACTAAAGTTGGTTGATGGAAACAATGCATGTATTGATCTTTCGGTTGGAGAAGAGAGAACTGTAAGGTTGCCCTCAACTTCCATGTCAGTACTGCTTTTCATTGATTGGTCGCCAAAGCTTTTGAAAAGATATGACACACATTACCTAGAAAAGTTGCCAGAAGTTTTCAAATATGGACCTGCTAAGAAAACTCGGACGGAACCTTTGTCTTTGTACACATGCTTAGAAGCCTTCTTACGTGAGGAGCCATTGGTACCTGAAGACATGTGGTAAGCTTTTTTTTCTACTGATATACATTTCGTTTAATCATTTCTTTGTGTTTGATGTTTGTAGATTTATATAAATCTTCCTTGTGGCACATATTGAGTTTTTCATATGATCTCTTGGGTATGAAGCTTTGGAATGTAAACCTGTCTGTAACTTAGCTGTTACAATAGCTACATAGTTAAAGTTGAAATCTTTCCTCGATTATCCTTTCATTGTTTGGCTTCCTTTTTTAGAGGCAATCTTCCTTCAATATATATCCCCATTACGAGGAATTCACGGAACATAACAAGAACCACCATGTAAAAATTGTGTTCAATATTTTTATGCATATATCCTCGATTATAGATCCGAACACGATCTTCTCCCAAACCCCTTGGAAAACAACTACTTAACGAACATGTTAGAAAATGATTAGCAACCGGTCTCTTGGCCCTAAATCTAGTTCAACATTCTTTATTATGTTCCTCATGTTTACAGACACTAGTTTATGTGTGATACTCGTCCCTTAAGAAAATCGAACATTTCCTTTTCTCGCAGTGTCCCAATAAATTGACCTATTTGCACATTATCTTCATTACAAAAAAGTTGATCGATTTGGGTCTGCAAAATTCCAACATTTTTATAGTATAGGGTATTTAGATTCTTGATAAGTCAAACAATATGCTAAAACTACTGATTTAAGTCAAACATCACAATTTTGATGTGGATGAAGTACTCGTTTTCATGACTTCTCATGAGATAGTGCTATCTGATATTTATTTTTTGTCATTGGTGAAGGTACTGCCCGCAATGCAAAGAGCGAAGGCAAGCGAGTAAGAAGTTAGATCTTTGGAGGCTACCTGAAGTGCTTGTGATCCATTTAAAAAGGTTCTCGTATAGCAGATCAATGAAACATAAGCTAGAAACATTTGTCAATTTCCCTATTCATGATTTCGACTTGACAAATTATATTGCTAACAAAAACAACTCCGGTCGTCAAGTATATGAACTTTATGCCTTAACCAATCACTTTGGCAGCATGGGAAGTGGGCACTATACCGCACATATTAAGGTCAGCCCTTAAACTTGCCAATCTGATGTTCTCATTTATGGTACATATTTGCAAATCTTAGCTAGCTAACAAGTTTTTCTCATTCAAATGGATGAGGGAGTAATAACATGGTAGTCACTATGATATTCTTGCTTTTGCTTGTATTAAAAACTATTTTGCAGTTAAAAGTTTTATAAGCTTGACCTAGTCAAGATTTGGGTACTCTATTCTTAGAAATGCATGCTATAGCATTAAGCCTCATGTTGATGTTACTGCATTGAAGTCTTAATATGTTCCTATTATTTTGAATATCCTAGTCTATTTGAATGTGCTATTCTTTATTAGGGGGTATGCCTCGAGCAGGGAGGGGATCACTAGCTAAATTTTCTTTGTCCAAGTTATTTTGGGTTAAAACAAAGAAAAAGTTTTTCTGATGTATGAAGATCTGGCCTCTACCCTCAGAGAGTAGAGCGGGTGTTTTCGTGATCACTATCCATTAATAAATTACCTATATGTTTTGCAAGTCGAGGGTCTTCATGGAGACGGTCTCTCTACCCCTTAGTTGGGTTAGAGGTAAGGTCTGCTTACAGCTTATCCCCGACCCTACCTCTATGTGGGATTTACCGGGTTCATTTGGTTTGGTTGTCTATCCTAGGATTTTCTTGGTGAAGACTGTTGTTCCAAAAATCTATTTTTGTGTGATGATTTTGACGTGTTTATTGCAGCTTATTGATGAAAACCGATGGTACAACTTTGACGACAGCCACATATCACCTGTGAACGAAGATGATGTGAAGTCAAATGCTGCTTATGTGCTATTTTACAGGAGGGTGAAAGCAGAGGAAAATGGACCTGGATGTTGTGCAGGTGGTAACTCATCTTTGCACAAGTGACCACCTCAAACACATTCATATACATTGTTTGCTAACAATAAGACATATGTGCACAAAATACTCGGCGTTTCTGGGGTCCCTAATGAAATTAAAAAAAATGTCTTATTAACTTTTGGTCTCTTTGTCCTGTTGCTTAATTCCTCCCTCATAAAGTAGAGTATTCATTAGACTTGTTTCTTCCAATCCTCATAAAGCCAAATGGAATTTTGGTGCATTTCCCTTGGGTGGCAATTATTGAAAATGTTACCAATAAGCCCTCCACAAAGTATATTTTATAGGATAGGAGTAGAGGGGGTTGTCTATGTCTATTATTGTATCTATATGTGTGACATGTTTTCTGTTTGCTAGTCTTGGTTTTTTATTTGTTGTAGTAATATAGTTGTCTTGAGTGCTGAATTTCTGTTTATTCTACATGTTGCGCACACCTGCTCTTTTAAATCTTGTTTTTGCATGCCACATGAAACAACCTCTCTACCTCTTTTTTTTTTTTGAAGTATAATATTTATATATGGCAAATGCAACAAATAAACCCACACACCCTCCTTACCTATGGTGAGGTTTGAACCTCTGACCTCCTAGAAGGTCAAGGGCTACGATACCGTTAGGCCAAAGGTCTTTTGGTAACCACTCTACCTCTTTAAGGTAGAGGAAAGGTATCCCTGCATTCTACCTTCTGATCTTACCTCTCTGTTTATGAAACTTGTTTGGTTTGTTCGGTTTGTATAGATGTTATGTAACATATTCTCTTTCTTAAAAAAATTGTGTATATATATACACGAAGGATCGTGTAAGTATAAAGGTTAAGATGTGAAACACAAGAAGGGATTTGGACTCAACCCTTGTATTAGGGCTTATGACGGAAACTCTCATCTGGAATGTGGTTGACGGCAATCGAACGGTTTTCATCGACGAAAACCGCTACCATGCCGCCTACATCAAGGAAAAACACCTAGAGCCATTATGACAGGCGGACGGTTTATTTTTTTGTTTAAAAATTTGTTTTTAACTCGATTTTAGGTTTTCATTTGCATTATTTTTTTTGTTTGAATTCGATTTAGGATTTTTGATTTGTATCAATTTTGTGTCACACAGTGATAATGAATTTGATTTAGAAACCCATAGATCTGCTCTTCCCGTGATTATATGTCATTTGTTTAAAGTTCATTTTCTTGTTTTATCTATGAATTTTGATTGTTTCGATTTTTTTTTACCAAAGTTCATAGGTGAAACAATGATTTTAGTTTAAGTTCATAGTAAAAAAAAATAATTTTTGTTTAAAGTTCATAACGTCATTTCGTCATGAACTTTGGTTGTTTCATATTTTTTTTTATCAAAGTTCATAGGTGAAACCAGAAAGTGAATGAGATAATTAAGAAAGTTTAAACAAATTAATGGGTGAAATCAGAAAGTTTATGACTGAAACCAAAAAGTTTGTAGGTGAAACAATTAAGTGAATGAGATAATTAAAAAAATATGATAATTATGTAATGTGATAATTAGGTGAATGAAATAATTAAGAAATGCGGTATCAATATATGAAAAAGACGATAATACTCCGGTTAATGAAGTTTGTACTATATATATAGGGGCTGGTTCAAATACTAACCCAAACTATTGTGCAAACTATGCTAACCGATCTTGATCATTCATTTTCTCATCAAACGGTCCTTATTAAATGAGACTACAAAAATAATCATTTAATTAATGTATTAAATGAGATGTCTATGAACARMTGTTCAARRGRTAATTTTGTAAAAAAATCGCATCACATCGTGAACCTATATTATTCAGACGATTTCATAACCTCCAGTCAACTACGAAACTGCCAATCTATACGATCAATAGTGTATATCATTAGCGAAAAATCTGGTTCATAATATTCATCAAAACGATGGATGATTTTGGCGAAATRCATACAAGTTTGGATTTGTGAACCTAATGAACATCACACACACGCAACAYTTCACAAATACATACWAGTTTGGATTTGTGAACCTAATGAACATTAGCAATATGACATAAAACAGTAACGAATCCCAACGTCTACGTCTGTGTTATTTATGCTGATTTGATATCTGTTAATATATGTGTGTCTGTGCACAAATGTCTTAATGCATCCTAGTATGAAAAATGTAATCGCTATGTGTGTGATCAAGTAATATAGCACAGTGAACATAATGAACAACCCCTATATAAGCATGATATGATTTGTGCTATATGACATAAAACAGTAACAAAACTAAAACTATTATTACACAAAGTAGATAATTAAAAA
>NC_037529.1:15025798-15060798 GCF_001531365.2 Cynara cardunculus var. scolymus | reverse complement strand
GTCAGAAGGTACAAAGCACGTGGCAAGCTTCTAGAGATGAGCTTATCATTTGTTGCAGATATATAGTCTTTTGGCCGTATATGAACGGTAGTCTTTTACAAAATAGGTAAGCATGCTTGGAGACAATAGAGTGACTCCGTATAGTACTTTACTTTGAGATGTATGGGTTTGTCCTTTGTGTGTAGAAGGACAAGACAAAAAGTAATCTTGTTCAACAAGATCCATTTGATCCTGACACTGGAATAACGTTGAAATCTCATCAGTGTTCGCTGAATCTTGAGTATATTTCACACTTGTGTAAACAGGCTTGTTATCACTGAAAAACCGTATTAGATCACGAACTTGCTTGTCTCCGTCTTCAGTTTTATCTTCGACATCACTGAAGGTTCTGTGGTGTAAGTTTTATCTTCCTAAAGAATACTTATCTCTGAGAGAATTACAATATATGTTCAGGGATGACTGAATAGACTCAGTGACGATAGCTGAAGTTGAATACAGAGATAGTACACTTCATAAGATAAAAAGAATCACCATCAAATCACTGAGAGAGAGAGGATCAACAATCTCCCCCTATTTGATTATGACAATGCAACATAAAGAAATTGCTTAAGTATTACATAAGAAAAATGTACTAGTAAAATACTTGTCCCTTTTAACTGTTTTGGGATCTTTTTCGGTGATATAGTTTACTATGCAAATTTACTTTAATTGTAAAGGATTACAAGGAAATAATAAACACAAACAATATTAATAACTGAATACTGAAAGCATAGTTACTGACTAGAAAGGTGTCAGCTAATGTGAGAAATAAATAGAATTCATAGGTACTTGTCCCATTTACTTTTTTGAGGGATCTTTTTCAGTGAGCCAATTATTTTATTGAATACCTTACAAGGAAAAAAAATATTACAAATGATTACAATCGGTTTTGGTAGGCTTAAAACATAAAAGCTATACACTGAAAGAAAATATAAAGAAATACAAGATTTATAAGACTGAAAGTTTTTTAATCTAGATTCTCAAAGCTGATGTAGTCAGGTACATCTTCTCCTTGAATCTTTCGTCTGAGCATTTTCTTTAGAATCTTGCGCTCCATCATCTCTCCATAGATGTCTTTGTTCACCCAAGTTTGAAGATATGCAAGGTGATCTATTGGGCAGAGATGGAGCTCAGATACTGGCTGAAAGTTGTATTGACCATCATATTCAATGAACATAAGTCCATATTTAGGTTTCACATGCCCTCTGTTGGGTATATAAGGACCATTCTCAGGCAGTTATTCAACAATGAGATATCTGGCTTCTTTCTATCCTTGAAGAGTTCATCCACTAATAATTTTGTTTCATGCTCGTACTTGTGGGATACACCATCTTCAGGATCATAAGGGTTCGCCTTCGAGAGGACTTCTGTGGCAGAGGAGGAAGCTCGACAATCTTCGACATTTTATTGAATAATTCATTCAGAACTTCTTCAATATAAGCCTTGTGCTTGGATTTGGATTTCTGGATAGCTTGTCGAATCTCGAGCCATGCATAGAAATCATACTGACTGAGGAAGGAGGGATACTTAGTAACAACATCGTTGTACTCTTGGAATATGACCATTGTAATAAGGAGAGCATGATCTTTCATTCGAGTACTAATATTGACGTTTGAGATCTTGTGTGGGCTCTATATTTTTTCGATCCTTTCTCTGCACCAGGTGAGGTCATAATCCTTCAGTTTCAGCACCCGTTGACATTTTTCGTTCAACTACTGCTAAGAGTTGGGCTTGAGCACTGAGCGGATCTCCCTGTGAGAATTTCCCTTTAGCAAGTGCCTGATCAACTAGAGTCTTGGCTAACTCCAAGCTGTCCTTAAGTTGTTGCTGATGTTTCTTCAGCTCTTGTTCAGCACGTAGGGATTCTTCACGTTTAACTTCTGAAAGAAAGTCAAGCTCACCACTTCCATAGGTACGAAAGAGAAATTTTTACTCTGGATTAGTCTAGTTGACTTATTACCTGAGGAATGCTGGTTCGATAATGATCTCTCCCCCTGGGAAACAGGTTCCTTGAAGGAAATCCCTATTACTGGCTGTCTTGGTATGATCTGGATGTAGAAATCATTATCATCATCATTACCACCAAAATCAGTACCTGCATCTGGAATTTGAGATTTAGAGTCCTCATCATCGTCATCATCTTCATCACCATCATTTGGCAATGTATAGGTAGAAGGATGAAGGTCTTCATGGTCAACAACAGTAACCACGACATCATCAACATCATCATCGATGGCTTCAGGGATATTCTCCCTGGCATCCTCAACAGTCGTATTCTCCATATCATTATTCTACTTAAGGTCCTCGTTAGACTTCTCCCCCTCTTTGTCATCATCAACATTAACAACTGAGAAAAGGAGGCGAGAAACCAAATCTTGCAGCTTCTGCTCAATGGAGGCAGTTACTTCGGCTTGATGAAAGTTGAACTCAACGACCCTCTCCAGCTGATAACGATCATCTACATTGAAGGAGGGTTCATGGACAGGTGCTGGTTGCTGAAGAAGTTGGAAAATCCGTTTAAGGAGCTGACCATGCCTAGTAAGCTAAGTTTGAACATCTTCAACTTTGCTGGAGAAAGCAGCAACAACTTCAGAATTTTGCTGGACTTCTGTCTTCATTGATCTCAGCACTTCTTTGACTTCATGCACCTTAGCTTGGACAGCAGAGAGGCCATGAGTCAGGTCATCCTTTGAAGGCATCCCCTGTTGTACTTCATCCATCTTGTTGAGGACGGTTGCGACGATAGGAAGCAGCAACTTGACATCCCCAACCATGTCATAGGCTTCAGTCTCGGTGACTGGGGGTTCATTCTCCATTGGACCTGTAGAAATAGAAGAATATTGACCATAAGAGAGCTTAGTGTTAGTAAAAAAAAGAAAGAAAGGAAGGTCTGGTGTATACCTGAGGGGTCATCAACAGTATCTGAAGGATTACCGCTAGGCATAGCAAATGTGTTGTCTTGAGGATCAACAACATGTATCTAAGGAGTTCCAAGAGGAGCATCCTCAGGTCATGTGGTGATGGCTTTACCAACGGTGAGGAGAACCACCATAGGATCATCAACACGTGAAATAGAGACCAAAGAAGGAGGGGATGAGAGAACAGTTGAGAATAGAGGTGGAGGATCAGTAATAGCTATGTTGGTTATCACACATTCAGTGATTTGAGTCACTGAAGTGGTTGGGGTAGGAGCCATGGATACGGCAACAACATAAGAGATTGTTGAAGAGGTAGGGAGGGTTACAACAGACGCCTCAGGGGTAAGGAGAATTTTAATAGTTGAGACCTATTGAGAGGTCTCAACTAGTTTAGATGACTTCCCTTTTGTGGCTTTCTTAACCCTCTTTAACGGATTAAGAGAGGCTTCAAATGGTGTCCTCTTTCTAGAGGATAAAGTGGTAGTAGCGGGGATAGACTGGGGGGGGGTTGTTTGCCACAGTCATAGCTACTGAAGAAGAAGAAGAAGGAAGAAGAAGAAGAAGAGGAGCGTTGACTATCCTCAGCATTGGAGGGAATAAACCAATGTCTGAAGGCTTAGTCTTGTGATCAAGAATCTTTGATCCAAGTCGATAGATGGGGAGGTCACTCTGAGTGGGGTACCTGATTGCTAAGATTCTGGAGAGAATCTCATTCAGGAACTTGGTGTAGGGGACCACCTTTTCTCGTTGATGCTTGTTCAACTTCAGTACCAGATCGTCAAAAATGAGTTTCGCATTGTTGACGTTGATGTCTCTGATCACTGAGCAGCCGATGTTCAGTGCCATCCGACTTACTTGATCTTGGCCACCAGTATTCCCACCCATGCATTGAATGAAGTGCGAAAACAGGTACTACCAGATCGCGAACATCTTATTCTTCTCAATCTTTGTCAACGAATTGTTGAGCTCTGTGTTGGAGTCCTTCTTCAGAGGCCTGTCATAGTGTATATTATCCAATATTTTGACGATATGCTCAGTGTCTAGATCTCTGGTGTAGGGAACGGACTTGGAAATATGAGAGCAGTCCGAACGGTTGAGAAGCTAAAAGTCACTGTCATCTGGTTGATCTCACAGAAGATCTGGACAATAGAGTTTCCATTCTTTTCAGTCATTGTCTTTGCTTAAACAATATACTAGAACTGCCTCAAGATATCCTTCACCATTACAGGTTGCAAGGTGAGGGCAATATCCTAGAACACTGTTCTTCAGGAACGAAGCAGCATCTGCAAACCAAGGTTTATCTGCAGAGATATCTAGAAGTGCAACGTGATTGTTGGGTTTGAATGTGCAATCTTCCAGGGCAAAGTTCACAGTTTGAGCATCAACCATTTATGTAAAAGAACAAAAAAATGGAATAGTACACATAATTATGTTAGAAAGCACTTCAGGAATAAAGTTTGAAGGATAAACTTTCTTTTCAAAAACCAGAAGATATTAGGATTTTCAAGAAGATTAGGATTTTAGAAACGCGGTTAAAATAAATCAAGAAAAAGAATGATTTACAAAGTCGGATCTATAAGAGTTTATAGGTAACAGTTTGTAGAAGAGAGGGGGGATGAATACAAGCACAACAACTTTCACTTTTAAAAAACTTATATTGATAAGGAAGATCAATTTAGATTTTTACAGATTATTTATGGAAAAGATAAGGTACAGAACTTATCTAAATAATCAAAGAAACACACAAGTTGTAAAAAGCAAAAAAGAAAAAAAAACTTGCTAAAAGAAAAGGTTAAGAGGTCTTGTGCTCTTCACTAGTTAGAGTGGTTGAGGAGATGAAGAAGTATCTTCTTGGGTAATAAGATCTTCAATGCAATGAACCTTGGCTTGGACAGAGATAAGAGGTTACTGAGAAGGAAGAACTTCTCGGCTATTATACCCATTGCATTAAATGCAAGTCAAAAGTACAAAGCATGGGACAAGCTTCTAGAGATGAGCTTGTCCTTTGTTGCAAGTATACAGTCTTTTGACCGTATATGAACAATAGTTTTTCACAAAGTAGGTAAGCACGCTTGGAGACAATAGCGTGACTCCGTACAGTACTCTACTTTAAGAGGTATGAGTTTGTCCTTTTTGTGTAGAAGGACAAGACAAAAACTGTTCTTGTTCAACAAGATTCATTTGATCGTTAAACTGAAATAACGTTGAGGTCTCATCAGTATTCGCTGAATCTTGAGTAGATTTCACACTTGTGTAGACAGACTTGTTATCACTGAAAACCGTATCAGATCACGAACTTGCTTGTCTCTGTCTTCAGCTTTAATGTTTTATCTTTGATATCACAGAAGGTTATGTGGTGTGAGTTTTGTTTTCTTGAAGAATACTTGTCTCTAAGAGAATTACAATACATGTTCAGCGATCACTGAACAAACTCAGTAATGTTTGCTGAAGCTGAATACAAAGATAATACACTTTATAATATAAAAATGATCATCATCAAATCACTGTGAGAGGGGATTAACAATTTAAAAAAAATATTTATGTAAATTACATAAAATTACTTATTTTGTTTTATAGATGATAAAAATATGTTAAATGATTTTAATAAAATATTTGATTTAATTATTAATTATATATTTGGAAAACTTATGATTTAATGAAAATACGTAAGATTGACACTTTTATGTTTATTCATATTATATTTAATGGTTACTTAAAATCATAAATCAATAGGATTGTACTAAAATCCGTTTAATAATCCAAAATTTAAAATAACCAATTTGAAATTTTTTAGTCAACACATTATATTTTTTAATTTTTATCATCTTTTTGTATGAATTAATATATTATATTTTTAGAGATTTGTTTTAATTATATTATAAAATATTATAATTAATTAATTTTCAAGATGCATTTTTTGATCATTTTACATGTTTATAAGCTAATTTTTATCAAATATAATAATTTATTCATCGAGTAATTTATTAACTACTTGCTAACTTATTATATATCAAATTGTTTATCAGATAGTTTGTCAAACATCGTTTAAAATAAAAAAAATAGAAATATAAAAAGACGATATGTGGCCACAACTAGGAATGTGATCTTGTTATTGACTTGCGGTCACAACTTCTCGTTTACGTCTATTTCCAATAAAAAATGATTTTATTTTTGTATTAAAGTTGATTGATTTTATGTGCTCTAAAAATATTCATTTTTTAAATGGTTTTTCTTTTGGTCGTGTTTTTTACGATAAAACATATAGATAGCAATATGATGTATTTTAGTTATATCCTTTAACGAATAATTTGTCATTTATATATTTATGTTTTTGCCATCGTATTTTAAATGAAGGGTATTTTGGTCTATTTATCGATTTTTGCTATTATATTCAATCAGAAACCACAATCCTCAAAATCATAAAATCGACTGTGGTTGGGTAAAAAACAAAAAAAAAATGAAAAAATGATGAAAATGCCTCTTATTTAATGGAACTTTTTTGACGATCGTTAAAAGAAGGGACCAAATCAAGATGTTTTTAAATATCATAAGCTATTTTGTAATTTTAAAACTAAGAAACAAAGTGTTATTTTTAATAAACTACAAGGACCAAATTTGTAATTTACTCTTAAAAAAACCATAACAATACATTTTGTTTCCATCTTGTATGATTTAATGGGTTACCAACCAATAAAAAACAAAGGGAAAGAAGTCCCGCTTTGCTTTCCCTTACCGCAACCAAGAAAAGGTAAATCCTTTTTCTGTGATGATCAACTTGAGACATAAAAATAACAATTAACATGTATTTATTTGATTTTAATATACATATTCAGTTAAAACGAGAACAATAGTTAAATAAGAGAATATAAAAGAACAGTTTAATTGTATGTGATTTTATACTGAAATCATGTGTAAAATCACATGTGATTCCCACGGCTTTGGCTTTGACCTCTGGTCGTGGCTCAAGTCGCCTGTCAAATCATATGTGATTTGGCCGTTTATGTGTTTTCTTATTTTGATCTTGTTCTCGTTTAATCCTCCGATTTCGGCCTCAACATCTGATTGCAGGATAAGCCGTCTGCTCACTCTTACTTTCATTGTGTTCTTTAATCGCATTTGATTTAGTGCAAAATCATATATGATTTGGTCGTTTTGTGTTTTTTTATTTTGATCTTGTTCTCGTTTGATCCTCCCTCATTATCTCTCTTTCTCTCTCTCTCTCTCTCTCTCTATATATATATATATATATATATGTGTGTGTGTGTGTGTGGACAAGATCAAATGTTAACCAAAGTTTTTGTGTTAACTTTGCAAACCATGTGAACCAATCACAATCCATTTTTCTATTAGGTTTATATCATATTCACAATTTAATGCCAAGGGTAATTGAGTAATTTCATTTGCTATGTAACTCCCATATCATTAAAAGGGAGTTACAAAATCATCAAATCCCTAAAAATATGCATTTATAATATTGATATTTTTATTTATTTTTTAATCTTGATCTTCCATTTTTATTGTTTTATGAGTTTTTGATTCGTGGAGGAAACACGGTAGTAAAATCTTCATTATCGTTCAAGCTATTATAGATAAACACATTGGAAAAAAAATCGACAACATTGAGAAGATTAAAATGGATTACGGTGACAAGCGGAGTTCGAGTTCGGGAAGTGAAGAAATTAACCAAAGCGAATGCCTTGATAATGGATTAATATTTTATTATACTCGTTTTAATCGAAATTATGTTCATTATGATGTGTTGTGTTTTTTGTAGTTCATATTGCGTTGATAACTTTTTTATTTAATTATTAATACGTACATAATTCACATGTTCAAATGGAAGTACATGCACCACCCATTTTCATATTGTCATATTACCGACTTTTATGAATTATGAACCATTGTATTCATGTTACTTCTATCATATGAACACAATTGTTATTTTTTAAGCTTGATACCAAATCTTTATATTTGTGTAAGTGTTCATATCAATTTCTTCATATATGTTCATGTCAATTATTTTAGTCTATGAACGGCTTGTGAACTCAAACCAAATAGATCTCACCCGTTGTTCATATATGTTCATATATGTTCATGTTCATATATGTTCATACATATTCATGTTCATATATGTTCACATTAATCATCTCATGGTCATTAATGATTGCTCTAACTCGCACCAAATAAATATATTTTCTAGTTGTTGCAGTTGATTACTCTAGTTATGTAATATTAATGTTCATTGATTTTACTAACTTTGATGGTATCAACAGGTGTTCACATACTTACACCCTTTGAACATGAAACGGAGAACGATGTCGGAGAGTGTTCAAATGGAAGCAAGTATTTTATCCACAATGTTGATTACGAGCTTAAACCAAAGATCAACACACAATTCATATTTATAAATGAAGCGGAAAATATGTACAAGACGTACGCGGACAATGTCGGGTTTGATGTTCGTCTTCATGCCAAAAAAGCAAATAAGAACGGAGACATACAAACAAAATGATTTTTATGTAGTAGGGATAGAATACCAAATAAAAAGTATTTTGATTCTATGGCTATTTAGTCCGGCGAGAGGAGATACTGTAATACGAACGTTAAATGATGTAGATGCAATGCATGCATAAAACTTTATTTGACAAAGGATCGCTCCTGAATGTGTTCATAGTGAATGAACTATTGTTCACAAGCTGTTCATATCATGTTTATACCTGTTTTTTTATTTATTTTCTTTCGTGTAACAATTATTCTTATTATGTTCATATTGTGTTTATAAATGTTATGTAGTCCAAGTTCATATATGTCAATTTTATGTTCGTATTTGACATAATGATTCATATACATGTAGTTGTGTTCATATGGTTCTTACATTAACAAAAATAATTTAACAAAAATCATGATATTTTTTTATTTTGTAACTCCCAATTAATGATATGAGAGTTATATAATTTTTTTTTTACCTAAATGCCCTTTCAACTTTATTCACTTATTTTTATGAAATTTTAAATTTTAAAAAATAAGTTTTTATCATGATTAATCACAACCTTTTTAATGAAAGATTCAATGGCAAAGATCGGTTAACAAAGTTAACACAAAAACTTTGGTTAACATTTGAACTTAGCCCTATATATAGGGGTGTGTGTGTGTATATATATATATATATATATATATACATGGGATTATGTGAGACCAAATGTTTTCTGTGAGACCCGTAAGACCAATTATCAACCCTTAGATTAGATCTATAATCTGAACATTTGTAATCACAAAATTGCCACGAGACTCATCAATAATCACAAAATTGACACCGTGCAACTTTAGACCATTAGATAATTAGCTTATAAAGTTGATCAATGAACATAAATTGGTCTTACGAGTCTCATTGAAAATCATTGATCTCACGTAAACCTAACCCTATATGTATGTGTGTGTGTGTGAAAATAGATAAAACAAAGAGTAAATTACAATTTTCGTCGATTTTCATTTTTGTCTTTATGATTGTGAAGTTACATTCTGTTAAACATCCCTTCAATATGTCTTTCATATTATTTTGACTATTTTACCCCACCCCCACCCACCCTATATCTAGGACGGACACGGTACCCCCAATTCTCTAAACCATGGTTCCCTATAACTGTTATGTAAAAGGACATTTTTTATTTTATTTTAATATTAATCAATCGATTAAACTTAACAAAAATAATTAATAAATTGGTGCAAGAACCCCATTTCATCACATCAAACTTAATGTGATAAACTCAACTTGTTGTATCATATTGGTGCGATAAGTCAACTTGTCGCATCACAAGAATGTGATAAAACCATTTCTCGCATCACAAGAATGTGATAACCTAAGTTATCACATCACACCGATGCGACAACTCAAAGTTATCGAATCATAAGGATTCAATAACAATGCATCAACTTAATAGAAACCCAGTTTATACATTCTGTTGATTATGTCACCCTTATCCTAGTATACACTTCTCCTTGATATGTCACCCTCATAACCAAAATACACTTTTCCGGATTATGCCACCCTTATAATCAAAATATACCTCTCCGGATTATGCAACCCTTATTCCAATAATTTGATATTAACATATCAAAATAAAAATTATGCTAAGCATAGCATAAAAAGGTTTTTCATAAATTCTCCACGTAAAGAACAACACGGTTATAATCCACAAAATAAGATGAAAGTTTGTAAAATAAACTCACCTTATGGAATCACACATATGAAGATAACCAACAACAAGTAGTCAGATAAATAAATCACAAAATCCAGTTTCTTCTTCTTATGGTTTCTGTTTTGCTTTTCCCACACGAGACCACACAGAAGACCTTGTTTCCTTGTTACTTGCTTTTTCACTAACTTCCCAAGAGATAACACAAATATCTCTAATAAAACTCATATCTATTTTATATTATAAAACATTTGACGAAAACTCTTAAAAACCATTTTTATGCATAAAGTACTGTATATTGATGCATATTACTTAAAATTCAAAATTACAAGTAAAATATGCATAAATACAACTTATTAAAGTTCGGTTTTTGCATTCGTATAACTAAYTGCGGATAAATATAATCAAATACAGGATAAACATCTCACTTTAAAATATAAAAAATCTAAAATATAATTAGGATAATTATCGAGTTCTAACAAAATAATTAATTATTATCTTTATAAGAAAATTATATTATTAAATCAAATATAAATTACTTCGTTATTGTATCTAAATTAAATTATAATAAAATAATTGAATTAAAAAATTACAAAAAAAATGAGGAATTTTAAATAGTTAATTTGATACTAATATCGATATATTTTGGTTAAATTTTTATGATATCTTCAAATTTATATTTTATTCAAAAATAAAAACATCATCGCTTTCTCAAAATCACATAAGACCATACTATAACATCGACTGAGATAAAGAATAAAATAAAATATTAAATCAAGATGTATTTCGCTTTTAAAACATTTAAGCATAATCACAAAATAAACCCCTCAAGTTCCAACCTTCTTTATAAAACAACCCTGAACTTAATAACTGATAACCCGGTTATCACAAAGATGACCAGAGCGGGTGGGGTCGGGCCGAGTGTTGAAGGAGGGGGTGTTGGTCGTTGGACTGGTGAGGTAGGAATTGAGGTGCATCAACAGGTTTGTAGATTTAAATTATTTAAAAAAGACAATATGATAAAAATAAGAAAAATAGCAAAAGGACTAAAATACCCTTGATTTAACGGATCTTTTTAATAGAAGTTAGTTTGAGGGATCAAAAGTGAAACAAAATGACAACCAAAGTGACAAAAACTATAACTAATTTAAAAAAAAAAGATACGAAAGTTGATAACAAGTAACAACCATACGGATTAAAAGTCTAATTTACTCTAAAATTTCCTTCTTAATATATTGTAAGACCCAAGTCAACTACTCCAACGACTTTCCATTCAAAGGCTTGTGGAAGAAAAACATATTTACCATTTTGCCCTTCTCATCATACCTACCTTATATTTATAGATATATAATAGGAGGGAGAGACCCATATGAAGAAGAAAACACCCATCATGAAGTTGCTCTCAAGCCTTCAATATTTTGGGTTGATTTTGGGTTGTTTATATGTGGTTCATTCACAAACAATTCAAGACTCATGCATTACTTCCATTCTTCCAAATGTCTATGCTCAAATCCCTTTTGACACCTCTTCTCTCACTTGCTTCAATGTTTGGCCCTCCGAAAACTTCCTTCTAAGAGTAAGTTGTCATATCTTCTCTAAAAAGCTGATTATTTACTGTTTTATTACTGATATATTCGTTATCAGTTTCATCATGTCTTCTATATCCTTGACAAATTAACGTGTCTATTTTTTTTATATGGGTGCATGCCATGATCAATTATAGAGCGATTATATATATATATATATATATATATATATATTTATGTGTGTGTGTATGTATGTATGTATGTATGTATATATATGTGTATCTATATGTATTTATATGTTTATTTGATAATAAGTTTACAAATTCATGGTTTCTCGACTTTTTTCTTTTGCACAATTTTTAATAACAACCACTAAAATTAATTTAGAAAAACATATTTATAACTTTAATATTGAGTGAATGTCATACAATAACCGTTGGTATTTTTTGATCAAAATAAAACATTGTAAATAACTTTAAACTGAAAGATTCTTATAATTCTAAATATTTTTCTAAAACCGGAATATTTAATTTTTTAAAAAAATAATGGTATATTTAACTATTTATATTCACTTTAATTTGATTTATTTGGTTGTTTGCAGTACTCACAAGCGGGGCCAAGTTTATGGAGTTTCGTGTTGTCAGCGCCCAACACCAATTCGTACGTAGCGATGGGTTTTTCGCCCAACGGCGGCATGGTTGGCTCCAGCGCCATAGTCGGTTGGTTGGTCGGTGGCAGTTCCGCCACCATGAAAAGGTATTATCTTGGCGGAAAGACACCAAACCAAGTGGTGGTGGATCAAGGAAACCTACGAGTTTTCCAGAACTCATCTGCAATCGTTTCGTTTTCGTCTCGGATGTATATAGCATTTCAATTGGTCATAGATCAACCAAGTCAACAACTGGTATACGCCGTCGGTGGCAATAGTAATCAAGCCCCATCCCCGTCGAGCTACCAATTGACAGTTCATCGGAACCAAATCACCGTTAGCTTCAATTATGACTCAGGTTTGTTATCATCGATTCAATTCATGGAGAAAGATCACCTAAATTGACCCCCAAAAAATTTCTAATCACTCCGCTTCATTTTATAATTCCACACACACATATATATATATATATATATATATATATAGATTATTATATTTATGAAGAAATTGCAATCACTAGAACATAAAAACGGAGGTCATGTTCACTCCAATTCATCAGTTAAACACGAAAAAAATTATGTATGTTGTGAAAGAGTCCTCCATCTTTGGATGTCGTTCATGACCTCTAAAAAGATGCATGTATATGGTTCAAAGAGTTGTGTTTTAATTGAAAGGGACCCACATTTTTATGTTTTCTTAGAAGTATAGGTTCGAAATGTTCTAACTACAAAAACACAAAAAGTGTTTTTCTTATTGAGTGGTTTTTCACAATTCAATATCAATAAAGTCATAAGCTTTCAAAAAAAAAAAACTTGGTTCGAGAAGAACGAAAACGTGTAAATAACATGTCCCAGTTTAACAAGGAATGAAAATTTAGGGTTATTGGGAAATATGTCTATTATATTATATAAAACAAAATAGTTTCTTTTACTTTTATTCACATTGATTACTGTTTGATACCACTAACCAAACACCCTTCAGTAAACAAATATCGTTATGGATGTTGTAATAATTATTTCTTATATAAAAACATCCATAAACTTATGTCTCTATACGAACGCACGTTCACGGAAAAACTATATAATAAAAAATCTATGTTTTGAAAAACCAAACATGAGTCAGCACAATAAATACTTTAAGTTGTGTGATAACTACTAAGAGCATCTACAACAACTATGTTATTCTAGAAATTTTAGAGATTTGAAAAAAGTTTACTCCAACAGCTATGCTAAACACTTTTTTAATATACATAAAAATAAAAAAAAGAGATAAAATCATATATATATATATATATATATGTTTGAAATATGGTCTAACCATTAATTAGTGTGGGTTATGGTGGGGGCTAAATGAAATTTTTGCTGAATAATGAAGTTATCAAAAAGAAATGATGCCAAGAATTGACCAATCATCTTAAATCATGTCCGATTTGAACTAAATTAGTATGACCATCATCACAAGCAACTACTCTCAACGTTTCAATTTTCTAATCTTATCTCTTATCAAAACAAATAAAAAACAGATATACGGAATTTTGTGTGCAGTACATATGATTCATGTATTAACTGCAAAATAAAAAATTATAAAAACAATTCAAGACGTCAAAAAAAATGATAATGATAATGATAATTTTTTTCAATGTAAATCGGATAGCTTGAGTTGTTGATTATTCATTTGACTTTGACACAAGATAGAGGATGCCTTAAATGTTTATCTCATTTACATCATTTTCATACTAATTATAATAATTTTTATTTTTAGAAAGATTATTTTATAACAGATATAATATTCTTTGGCTTAAAAGAATAAAATGTCAGTTTTAGATTATTTCAGAAAAATGCCTACATTTAGTGATTAGTAGGATTATAGACTAGTTTTAATTATTTATTAATTAGCAGTAGTTTACAGTTATTGATAAGATCAGTTTAAGTATATCAAGTCGTTGTTTTCTTGTCTGTAGATAAACATACAAAATATTTTGATTATCTGTATTAAAAAAAAGCATATATTATATACTAAGTTAAATAAATATGGCATTTTTTTGAATTTTCAGTTGATAAAATATGTGAAAGTTTAATGTTTATTATTTAATAATTATTATAAGAGTATTTGTAGTGAACATCTAAAAGCTTTACTTCTCATATTTTTTTCTTTTATAACATTATCATCTTAATAAAATAAAAATCTCAATAAAATTACACAATGAAGGTTCTTACAAAACCTATTTTTTATTTTTTTTAGTTTATAATATGTAATTTTTTTAAAATTATTAATTTCTGATTCATAAATTTATTATAATTATATATATAAGTATTTGAAAAATATCTGAACATAATATATAATGAAATAAATTAAAAATTAAACTTATTAATATAAAAACTTGTATAAAAATTTATAGTAAATGAAAAATAAAACAAAATTAAATTTGTTATTTTATAATAATTAATTATATTATTTTTGTATCAATTTTAACTTATATATTTTTATATAAATTTTTCATATTTTATATTTTGAAAAATTATAGACCATAATTTGTTATTGGGAAGATAATGGTGGCCCAAAGTCTTTGTCATTAATTTCAATTGAGTGAATTTCTTTCTAGTTTGAGAACAAATAATTGTTAAAAATATTTTTGTTTTTTATATTTAAATTATAATCAAATATTATGATTATTATCTAATTTTAATGTTACTTTAAAAATTCAAAAACATATTATAATTAGAAAAAAGTTATATCTTTTAACCATTGAATTTGAATGTTTCTTCGACAACATTTCATATTTTTTTAATTCAAATAAAATAAAATTAAATATAATATTATTTGAGATTTTTTTTAAATGCATAATTAAATTTTTTGGATAAAGAGTTTTGTGTGGAGTTGTTCGATTGCTGACCCAAAAGGATCCAAGTTGCTTTAATTTGGTCCACTTCACTTGCAACCTAACATAACATCCCTTTTATGCCATTGATTATTAATTAGATATTTAGAACCTAAAAACTTGATAAAAGGGAGTGTCTGTTTGTGGTTACTTTTCGGGACCCTGCCGACGTTTGATAGGTAGGATGTGTCAGGTCAGAAGGATGGAGAGCATGTTACTTTAAACCATCAACTATACTTTTTGATATGAACAAGTTTTATAAATCTTATGGACTCGAATCAGTATTACCAGTAATTTTATAATTCTTAATGGTTGTTAAAACTTGATCGGAACAAGTTTTATAAATCAGTATTACCAATAATTTTGATAAGTTAAAACTCGAATCAATATTACCAGTAATATTGATCGGAACAAGTTTTATAAATCTTATGGATTCGAACAAGTTTTATATAACTATCTATTTGTCGATTTCGTGACATGACAGGTCAAGGTAGCCAAGTCAGTGCTCCGTATTCAAATTTAAAGAGAGTTCATGGGATCTTGAATGCAGTAGGATGGGGGGGATTAATCCTTATTGGAGCTATGATTGCTCGTTACACAAGGCATTTAGGTTCAAAATGGTTTTATGCACATGCGTGCATCCAAACTCTTGGGTTTATTCTTGGATTATCGGGTGTAGTTGCAGGACTTATTTTAAATGATCGTATTGACGTCAATGTTGCCAAGCATAAAGCCATTGGCATAGTCATCATCACGCTTGGTTGTTTACAGGTTTGTGCATTATTGTTTTAACGTCTTTCTTTACTTCTCATTACACATACAGATCATTATTTTTGTTTTGTAGATTCTTGCTATTTTGATTAGGCCAAGTACTGATTCGAAGAGGAGGAAATTTTGGAATTGGTATCATCACAATGTAGGGCGGCTTTTGATAGTATTAGCAGTCTTCAACGTCTTTTATGGTATCAATTTGGCGAATGCGGGAAGCGATTGGAACGTTCCTTATGGGGTTTTTATTGGAATAATTGTTACTGTTGCTTTAAGTTTGGAGTTGAGGTCGTTAACAGAAGATTAAGGAACTTACTAGTTCTTCGTTATGATTTATAATTGTTATACCTATTCATCTTATTTCTCTTTTTTCATCGTAACTTGATTTTTGTTTTAGTTACTTATCATGTATATATATTTTCATAACTTTTTTTTGGTTTCTTTTCTTTGTTTATGGAAACATAAAATCAATGAATATATCAAAACACACACACACACACACACACACATATATATATATATATATATATATATAGGGGGCTCATTCAAAGGAGAACTGACTAATTTGTGGTAACCGTAAGATACAATATTAACCAAAAATCAATAAATAAATTAGAAAATTTATAATTTTGGTAATTTTGAATTAAAATTTTAATGCAAGTRCATTTTAGGTATTTTCTCTCATCTCTTCTCTCTCCGTCCCCCGTCCTCTAATGATACCACTATGATACCTAAAAATATTGAATCTGTTAAATAAAAGACACAGTATGATACCCAAACACGTATAAGATGCATTGTGATACCATTGTGTTACATCTCCGATCGACCACACAAACGACCTTAGTGTGATATCCAAGCACATATAAGATGGTATCACATCACCGAAGGACGGGGGACAGAGAGAGAAGAGATGAGAGTTTTAAAATACCTAAAATGTCCTTACATTAAAATTTTAATTCCAAATTACCAAAATTACAAGTTTCCTAATTTATTTATTGACTTGTGGTTGAGATGGACCTCATGGTTACCACAAACTAATTAGTTCTCATTTAATTATGCATATATATATATATATATATATATATATCTGAAGAGAGAATGAAGGATAAACCACAACTAACATCTACTAAAGCTCAATATGATTTGTTAAAGCCCAATAGAATCATTAAAGCCCAATCGGTTCATTAAACCACAATTAACATCCACCAAAGCCCAAAACGATGCGTTAAAGCCAATATAACCGTAAAAAACCCAATACGATCCATTAAACTACAACTAACATCCACTAAATCCCAATATGATACGTTAAAGCCCAATAGAATCGTTAAAGCTCAATACGATCCATTAAAGCCCAACCAGTTCATTAAACCACAATTAACATTCATTAAAGCCCAATACGATGCGTTAAAGCCAATAGAACTGTTAAAGTTCAATACGATTCATTAAATACCAATACGATCCATTAAAGTCTAACATGTCCATTAAAACCCAATACGGTCATTAAACCACAACTAACATCTACTAAAGCCTAATACGATACGTTAAAGCCAATTGAACCGTTAAAGCCTAATACGATCCATTAAAGCCCAACTAACATTCAATAAAACCCAATAGAACCGTTAAAGCCCAATACGATTCATTAATAAAAAAAAGTTCGAAATGAGAAAAAATGAAAAGCCGCCAGAAAGCGGTCGTAAATCATTAAAGAAAATTAAAATCTTGAATAATTATTACCGACGGCCCTCAGAATCTGCCGGAAATCTGCCAGAAAGTTTTAAAAATAATTTTTAATTTTTTTCCCGCGGATCTTAATTTTAAAAATTAATTAAATATCTGCTGGTAAATTATTGTAATTAGATTTAAAACTATTCTAAAATAATTAATTACAAAATCCGCCAAGTTAACAGAAGTTGACTTTTTTTGTTGTCCGTCGGTAATCCGTCGGTAATCCACAAATACCCAGTTTTCTAGTAGTGGTAATTGTTTGAGCATTATTCTATTGTTATATGCATGTTTATGGGTTTGCTTCATGTACATGAATTATAGGTTGCATGCTATTTTATTTATGTTTTAAAAACATTAATTAGATGTTATAAACGGGTTATTATTTTTGTCTGGTATGGAAACGGATCAAAAAGTCGTAAGGGATGACACATCATAGGGATGTGTGATCGGACAAGAGAGAGTCATATAACCCGTGGAAGTGTCAATGACGATAAGACCCTAACCTGATGGGAATTTAAGAGATCTCATCTAGGCATGGGAATAGGCCCCAATCCGTCGGGGAACCCGGTCCACCTGCCTCGGTCGGGGATGAGAATTCCCCGATAAATTGAGGATGGGGATGGCGATGGGGATCCCCGTTTGTCTCAAACCGGGGATGGGGACGAGGACGGGTATCGTACTCCTCGCCCTGCCTTGTACCTGTTATATATATATATATATATATATATATATATATATATATATATTAATTAATAAATTATATATATATACACACACACACACATATATATATATATATATATTGTTTATTTAAACTAAAGCGTTAATTCTTAATTTTCTATTTCCTAACTAGGTTTATAATCTAAGATTGTTATTTTTTGGATGTTAATATGTAATATTTTGGATATCAAGTCAAAATACAATTACTCGATAAGTTTTGTATATTACTCGATATGGTTTTATATTACTCAATATCTTTTGGTACATGTGATTTTAAGATTTTTTTGGATTAAATTGATTTTTTTTTGGTTTTAGGAAATTCTTATATGATGTTGTGATTTTTCTGTATTAAATAATTCATTTTGGTTTATTGAAAATGTTTGCGATTTAAACATATACGGTCTCTCACATATTTAATTTTACATAAACAAAAAAAATCCTTGTTTCCACGTTGGGGATAGGGATAGAGATGTGATTATATTCCTCGACGAGGATGGGGACGAAGATGGAGATAGAGATAAATAATCGGGGATGGGGACGGGAATTGAGGCCCCCACCCCATTCCCATGTCTAATCTCATCATTATTTAAAACGGGTTTAAAACAAAAGTGCATATTATTATTTGGGCATCTTATTGTTATGCATAATGGGGTATGTATGTTTTATGCACGAAACGATGAACTCACTAAGTTTTATAAAGATGACTATTAGTATGCATCTCATGAGTGGGGAGTTTAGAGATGGGAAAAGGCAAGGGACTCGTGTAGGGAATAAATTTATATTTCTCACGTTTCTATATATATGGATGCTTTGATTTTTATTTAAACTCATATTTAATCCGGTATGGGATGGGTTAGTTTTAGGATTTTAATTGCGATCAAATTGTTGTGGGACTTCCGCTGTAATAGGGCTTTATTAGCTCTTACGTCTTTGGAATATTAATGTTTTATTGGTGAAAATTACGTGGCACCTCGTTGTAAAAATGAGGGTGTTATATAACATATAACAGAAGATGGTTCAATGGCTTTGATTTAACCATTCTTACCCTAGTTAGACTTAAGCATTTTCACTACGTAAAGGTTAAAGGTACAAGGCTCCACCTTTGTTTACGCATAACACTCCAAATGATTTTAGAATCTGGTTAGGTCTAATCATATCGCGTCTTTTCCAAAATTCAAGTCTATTTTGAAAATGATGGGGAGTTTGTTGGGGAAATTATTAAAACAGTATAAATGTTTTATCAATTTTGGGTTGAGCCTTAGGAAGAGAAAATCTCATTGTGGTAGTTCTCACCTTGTCCCACGTAGGTGAAAGAGTGAAACAAAAGTGGGTGTATAAATAAAACCATTAATATATTAATTTAATATATAAGAAATGGTGGGGGTGCTCCACAAGGGTGTAACACGTAATTATAAGCGCATGACCATGTGTAACACCGGTTTTTTTTAGATTCATCTATAGGTTGATCGAGCTAGATTTGATAGTTAACAGTGTTTAATCAGATTTTTTAGCCTTAGGTTGTTTTCAGGGTCAAATGATTATAGAAACCGAAGATTTTTTTCGTGCATCCAAGGAGTCTTGACAACTTGACAAGCAACCTGAGTCATAGCCAAGGTCACTTAACACACTGGAGTATCAAGCTAGATAAAAAGATAAAGGGGTCAGTAGGAAGGGTGACAGGCTAGGATCGTTCTTGTTCTCCTAGTGGGCAGAATGTCCCCACAGTGGCGGTGCAAGTGCACGCCGACACTATGATCGCTTGCAAGTAATAAAGTGGTACAAAGTACCGAGATCGTTCCCACCGAGAAGGTACTACAGAGATTCAGAGATTTTCCATGAACTTCTTACGTGAGTTTCGAGATGTAAAATAAAGTTGGATTTTTATTTATAAAAAAAGACCGAAATAAGACCGACTAGCTAAATAACGAAATAAACTTCTAATATTAAATTATGAGCATGGGTGCAAGTGTTGCTTAAGATAAAATTAACAATAAAATTGTTAGACTTTTACGAGTTGTTTATAAAAGCTCCAATCTCTCGAAAGTGAACTTTTATAACTAGGCCTCATAAAATTCCATAAGGTTTTTACGTTTACCACTTCGAAATTTGCCAATCTAACTAAAAAGTAAAAGGAATGCGATTATTACCCAAATCTCTTTGTGATAAAAATACCTATTGCTTAACCCCTAGCTAGATGCATACAAAATTCGCGTCTCCACGTAAGTATTCAAAGACCCTCTCGAGTTCATTGTGCATCACTTAAGCCGTATTTCGGATTCGCCCATCTCTGGGTCTAAGATCTAATATTAACACTTCAAAGTGATCAGTTTATCCGCATTTTAAGTGTCGTCTTAAGTGACCAAGTTACGAAGTGATAAAAGATAAAAACACTCAAATATTATATAATCATCCTAAGTTAAACTCACACCCACACCCATACGAGTAATTTAGCTAGACATAATAAAAGTAATGTAAGACATTAAATAATACTGAAATATAAATTGCATTAATGTAAAAGTAAATTACAAGTACAAGGAAGTAAAATACTAGGAATTAAAGACATTAATTAAAAACATAATAATAATAAAAGAAAGAGAGAAGAGAGACACACTAAAGAATATTGTGTCTTAGACGGTGTTGGGGTGCTCTTCAAAATGACTCCCCAAACCTCTTTATATAGGGGAGAGGAAGGGAGTAAGGTACACCCAATCATTACCTTAAGGGTAACTAGTTTTCTAACCGTGCATTGCGCGGTAGCGATAATATCATCTTCAAAAGAAATGTTATAGACTAAATTTGAAGTATTATTCTAAAAAAATTTAGACAAATGTGAGTGACAACTACTCATTAACATTAAAAGTTATTAAGAGGATTTGACAACAATCTTAGAACCATATGCTAATTTAAGTTATTTAACTATGCTTGAGAATCGGGTTGCAAAGTACTCTACAAATGTTTGACTAATGTTAGTAGTTTGTCTAATTAGAAGTCACAGTTTTAATTAAAATCTCATCTAAGGTGACAAAATCACGATTTTAATTTTATAACAAATTTAATTGAAATCTCATTTTTGAAGTTACGACAAAGAAACGTTCTATAATAATTCTAGTGAAAATTAAAGGAGTGCGTAAGTTGTAGCAACAATAGTGGAAGTTCAATACGATGCATGAATAACCACATCATCAAGCTAAGAAAATGGATTTTTCTGATAAAAAATAAAATTAATATCAAGTGGGGTCGATGACCCACATATTAGATATAATATTTGAATTGTAATTAGAGGGGTGTGTCAAACTGTGATAGTATTAACATCAAGACGACAGATAAATAATTGCCTCATGTTGTCAAATTATCATCATTGGTTTCACTTTTATATTTGCACTATAATTTTTACTATTTAGTTGGTTTCTTATACACCTTACTTTGTTCAAATTTTTTAACTCTTCATCAATGTGGGACAACTAAAACTCAACAACAATTCACCATTTGAGAATACGCAATTCTCATGATGTCACCTTAATACCCAAGGTTTTCTTTTATATATATAAAGATAAAGATTTTTTCTATTTGGTTGGTTTTGATCCCAACCATGGTTATAGATTTCAAAGAGGTCATCCAAAGTAAGACAATCGTAAGAGACAAACCTCATTAATCGACACAAAGGCACCATTCCATCTTTTTATACATTTCACTTTGTTCAAATCTTTTAACTCTTCACCAATGTGGGACAACTAAAACTCAACCACAATTCACCATTTGAGAATACTCAATTCTCATTGTACCACCTCAATACCCCCAAGGTCTTACTTTTATAATTCTCATGGTGCCACCTCATCACCCGAAAGTTTTACTTATATATATATATATATATATATATATATATGTATGTATGTATGTATATATATAATTAATTAATTTTGCACTATAATTTTTATCATTTGGTTGGTTTGTTTCTAACCATGGTTATAGATTTCAAAGAGAATCATTCAAAATAAGACAAACTTATAAGGCAAACCTCATTATTTGACACAAAGACATCCAATCCACTTTCTTTATAATAATATAATTAATTTTGCACTATAATTTTATATATATATATATATATATATAATATAATCAATTTTGCACTATAATTTTTATCATTTGGTTGGTTTGGTTCTAACCATGGTTATAGATTTCAAAGAGAATCATTCAAAATAAGAGAAACTTATAAGGCAAACCTCATTATTTGACACAAAGGCATCCAATCCACTTTCTAAATATAATTAATTTTGCACTATAATTTTTATCATTTGGTTGGTTTGGTTTCTAACCATGGTTATAGATTTCAAAGGGAATAATTTAAAATAAGGCAAACGTATAAGGCAAACCTCATTATTTGACACAAAGGCATCCAATGCACTTTCTTATACAATTCATCATGTTCAAATCTTTCAATTCTTCACCAATGTGGGACAACTAAAATTCAAGTACAATCCACCATTTGAGAATACTCAATTTTCATTGTGTCACCTCAATATCCTAATAAGATAACTTTATGACTCGCTGAGCTAACATAATATAAGATTTGTTTCGCAAAAATAAGGTCATCCAAATAAGATAACCTTATGACTCAAACCTCATGAGTTGACACAATGTCTCATTCTTTTTTCTTATACACACTTTCTTATTCCAATCTTTCAATCTCTCACCAATGTGGGATATCTCAAACTCAACCATAATTCACCAACACCTAAATACTCAATTCATTCATGATGCCACCTCAATACTCTTGGTTCTTCCTTTATATATATACAATATATGAAGATATAATAATATAATATAATTAATTTTACACTATGAATTCTACCATTTGGTTTGATTGGTTTCCAACCATCGTTATAGATTTCAAAAGGGTCATCCAAAGAAAGACAACTTTATGAGGCAAACCTCATATTTGACACAAAGGCATCCAATTCACCTTTCTTATACATTTCATTTTGTTCAAAATTTTCAACTCTTCACCAATGTGGGATATCTCAAACTCAACCACAATTCACCAACACCTCAATATTTTCAACTCTTCACCAATGTGGGATATCTCAAACTCAACCACAATTCACCAACACCTCAATACTTAATCCTCATGATGCCACCTCAATACTCTTGGTTCTTCCTTTAATATATATATATATATATATATATATATATAGATTAGTACAAGCCTAAAAAAATACAAATAAAAATAAATTAGAAGAAAGAAGACAGCTCATATACAACTGGAGAAAATATCTGGCTGAATCTTCAAGTTGTACGTTTCCCAAGAAGCTGTAACAAGGCTCGTAGACTTCCCACAGTGGAGCCACAGTGGGCAATGCTGTAAGAAAAATACAGATTTTTAGAATAATACTTCTTCCTTTGTGTTTCATCATCTTTTTAAAAACTTTTTGAAATAAAAGGATAAAAACAAGAAAATTGGGTATTTAATAATAGCAAAAGGGGAGAAAATAAATAGGAAATAACTCTTAAAAATAAGAGTTATCAAAGGGCGACAAGATGTGCGGCCTGGATCGCATATAGAGTCGCATATGACTCGCAGACGAATTAAAACCCCATTTTCTAGGTTTTGTCATTTGGGTTCCATCCTCTTCATTTCTCTCCCGATTTCTTCCAATTTGGGGCTTTTGGAGGAAAATAAGAGCTTTGAGTAAAAGCTTCAGTTTATAGACTTGGAAGAGCTCCATCATAGAGTTTTTGGTTGGAAGGTTCCAATCCTTACACATATGTTTGTTAGTGCACAAGGGTTAGACAAGAGCCATAGTTCATAGATCAATGTCATTAAATGAGTCCTAAAATGGTAAACATTCTTATCCTCAAACTTAAGATGTGCATTGGGACCTAAGGAATAAAGAGTGTTATACTTGATATAGTCTAAAGTTATCCTTAACCAGGCAATCATAAGGGCTATATTAGGTATACATGAATTATGTATAAGTCATGTATATTCAATATGAAATTTGCTTCTCTCAAAATAAGAGAGAGATTTTTGGGATCCTCGATAACATGGTTTGATTTACATGGCCATGGACAAATGAATTAGTCTAACTAATAGCACTTGTCTAATCAAATTATGTTGGAATCGAGAAACATACGGTTGAATAGGTGAGATAGATATATGCAAATATCAAGAAGTAAAGGGATAATGAATGATTCTACTGTATGATTGATTGGATCAATCAAATTGCTCAAGGAAAGCACATTTACATATCCTTGCGGGCGATGAGGTGTTGTTAGACGCTTACCATCGTCTGTGTTACCGTGTATATGTACACGACACATGTCATACAGAAACACTGTTAATGAGTACGTAAACCTATGGGGTCACACACAAAGAATACATATGCTTCTATTTACCAGAAACCCAAATTACGTCATGATTGGCTATGAATTGATTATCCTTGTAGAATAATCTATAGTATGTGTTAAAATGTAATTATGCTAATCACATGATATTATATGTAATGCCTATAATTATATTATGTTTAAAATAATTATATATATTTTCACAGATAAATACGAAAACCTTATTTGAATTATAGTCTATCTATAATTCAGTCCATATAAATAAGGTGATAAGCTTAGATCAAAAGGTTAATCCATCTTTTAGAGCTAGTAGGCATCAGACAAAAATAAAAAAATAAACCTTTTATTTCTTTTTTATAAGCAAATACTAAATTAGGTTTTTGGGCTAACACTCGACTATCGTGTTTGGATCTGCAATAGAGGAAACTTAACTTGGTTTCTAAGTGCTCCATCAGAAAATCTAAAAGGTAATTCTCTAAACAACCTATGGTTTATTTAGACTCGTAAATTGTCATTGAATCCTACTAATGGTTTTAATTTTAAAAAAAAGCTGCTTTATATGTAATCTATAATTATTTTAAATCCCCATAATTTCATAAAACGCCATCTAAAAGTTTATTCATTAGAGATGCACTTATAACAAATTATAATATCAATTTAAAAGACTGTAGACATAAAATATATTGGTTTTTCCATTTATAACTAATAAATTTTGATTGATCTTTTTTTTAACTTTTCAAACATATCGTTAAAATTATAATTTAGTAGCTTTGGTACCCATACAATGCATTGAGAAGTCCAAAAGTTGTATATACTCGTTATAAACTCTAAAATTTATAACTAAAATACAATTATGATATCTTATAATATTTATCAGATCCAAAAGTATTCCTGAGCTCATTTTGAAGGTGTTGTCGAGACAATCCTAGTAATATAATTTGTAAAAGAAGAAAAATAGTTTTAATATATTTTAATTAATATATATAATTATATATTTTAATATGATTAAAGTGTAAAATGAAAAATAAAAAAGTAAGAGATATAAAACAAATTAAATAAATAATATAAATGTAAATTCTAAAAATAACTCACTACGTATATATGCTAATTATTAATATGATTAAGTCTAAAATTATTTAATATTGGATCCATTTTAAAGATATTGACGAGACGATTTGTAACACTCCAATATCACATTTGCATATAACCATATATTTCCATATATCAAAAAAATATAATTTACACATTTGGTCTCAAACATTCTACAAAAGGTATATTACAAAATAACAAACAACTTTTTTCACAAAATCTCTATACAACTCATGTACACATAACTAGTATTCAGATACAAAAGAAGATTATGCTAGCCCCAAAATTTACATGCAAGCATAATATTATCACTTCACAATTTTTCCTTTCCCTTGTCTTCTGGTTGTGTCCGACCTGTAATGCACATTTTTAAAACATAAAATGAGGGTTAGACTTTGAGGTCTAGTGAGAAATCCCTTGATACAATTATAGGGTGAAAAAAGTCACCAAATCATATTCCTAATAATAACAAATATACATCATTTTGATATAACAAACCTCATTTATTGCATTCAATTACCCAAATAATTTAATGAACACATTATGAATAAACTTGTCACATCATATACATGAGTATAAAATTTTCTCGCATCACATGGATGAGACAACTTCCTCGCAACACACTGGTCCGAGGACCACAACTCATCGCATCATACTAATGCGATAAACCCAAGTTGTTGCATCACACAGGTGCGATAAATCAACTTTGTCGTGTCACAAGGATGCGATAAACTTACTTCTCTCATCATATAGGTGTGATAACCACATTTCATCGCATCAATAGAATGTGACAACCCAAAGTTATCGCATCACACAGATGCGACAACCCCAAGTTATCGTATCATAAAGATGCGATAATTATGGACACTTGATCAAAACAAAGATTTTATAACTCAATGATTTTGCCACCCTTATCCTGATATACACCTCTCCTTGATATGTCACCCTTATCCCAATATACACATCTCCTTGATATATCACCTTTATAACCCAAATACACATCTCATTGATATGTCACCCTTATTTCCACACATGAAATACACGTATAAAAAAACCCATAATTTTGCCAAATTTTGACATCAAAACAGATTTACAACATCATCTCATATAATGAACTACATGGTTCTAAAACCAGTTTCTAAATAAGGAAAGTTCATAAAAATTAAACTCACCTTAATCACAAAGAGATGAGGATATGAAGATGAAATAGTAACAATCTCCCACGTAGAAATCACATAATCAATTTAGTTATTTCCTCCTATTTGATTCCAACCCAGGAAGCACACACAGTAAAATTTTCACCAACTTCAAAATATACTTATGAGATATTAAGAATATCTCATATAAAAACTATTTTAAACAATTGAGACGTTGGGAAATATTTAAAATAATTTAAGCATATAAACAAAATAAGTCCCTCAACTTACCAATGTTTTCAAAAAACAACCCCAAACATTATGACCGAATAACCCGATTATAATATTATCCTTCCCTCAAAAGAATCCCGTCTCGGAATTCATTCAATCAAACTACTGAGGATATTTTGATTTCATTTTTTATTCCAGTTCCCGGATATCTTATGGACCCTTATGAAAACACCACTGCACTTTTACAAGATTGATTTATTTATTTCTCAAAAATTTTGTCTCCTGGTCAGTGATGGCCTCATAAGTTTCCACGAAATTCAACTTACTATCAATTTGCACCTCAACTAGTGTAACTACCGAATTCAGATCGGCCAAACACTTTCACAGGTTAGAGATATGAAAAGTGTTATGAGTTGCACTGAGTTTCATTGGCAACTCCAACTGATATGCTACTGAACCAACTCGTTTACAAATTTTGAACGTACCAATATACCTCGAACTGAGCTTACCTCTTTCCGAAATCGAACGATACTCTTCCATGGATAAACCTTTAACATTACGAAATCTCCTACCATAAATTCAATTGGTTTGTTGCGTTTGTCGGCATAACTTTTCTGTCGATCCTGAGCTATTTAAATTCGTTCTCATATCTGATCTATCTTTTCAGAAGTTATTTGAACGATTTCTAGACCAGCCAACTGCCTTTCCTCCACTTCATTCCAGCATAACAACGTTTTGCACTTTCAGCCATACAAAACCTCATACGGTACCGCTTGGATGTTGGAATGGTAGCTTTTGTTATAAACAAATTCGATCAGAGGCAGATGATTTTCCCAAGATCCCCCGAAGTCAATAATACAAGCCCTAAACATATATTCAAGAGTCTGTATCGTTCTTTCACTTTGTTCATCTATTTGAGGGTGATATGGCATATTCAATCTGATCTGAGACCTCATAGCTCTTTGGAAACTCTCCCAAAACTCAGAGGTAAATTTGTTGTCCCTATCTGAGATGATTGATAACGGAACACCATGATGAGTCATAATTTCTTCAATGTAAATCTTCGCCAGCCTTTTTGAAGGATAATTCTCCTTAATTGGTAGAAAATGTGCAGATTTAGTTAAATGATCTACAATAACCCAAATTGCATCATATCCTTTTGGAGTATGCGTAACTTCATGACAAAATCCATTGTGATATGATCCCACTTCCACACAGGAATTTCCAGACACTGTAAATTCTCATATGGTCTTGAATGCTCAATCTTCACGTGTAGACACGTCAAAAACTGTTCTACATATCTTGCAATATCCTTCTCCAATCCTGGCTACCGATAAAATGGTTTTAATTTTTTATACATCTTATTGGTATCTAGATGAATTAAATATCGAGATTTACGACTCTCATCGAAAACCAGTTCACGGTTGTTCCCGAAACGTGGTATCCAAATTCTACCTTGGAAATATAGAATCCCCTTGTCATTCTTTGTCAGGGTTGATATTATTCCACCAACTCCTTCGGCTTTGAATTTTTCTTCTTTGACAACTTCACTTTGACATCTTAAAATTTTATTATGAATGTCGGGAGTTAGGTTTGTTCTCAACATAGTGGTTTTATTGTTCCACTCTTTTCTTTTTGACTAAGCACGCCAGCCACCACGTTTGCCTTTTCAAGATGGTAAAGAATTTCACAATCATAGTCGTTTATCAATTCAATCCACCGTAGTTGTCGCATATTTAGTTCTTTCTGATTAAACAAATGTTGAAGGATTTTATGGTTAGTGAAAATCTGACATTTGGTTCTTAACAAATAATGCCTCCAAATTTTTAATGCAAAAACAACGGTTGCAAGTTCCATGTCATAAGTCGGGTACTGTTTTTCTTGATCTTTTAACTGTCTGGAAGTGTAAGCAATAAATTTTCCTCTCTGCATCAATACACATCCCACACCTAGTTTTGAAGCATCATTGTATACCACAAAATCTTCAAACCCATCTGATAACGACAATACCGGAGCACTGCATAGATGGTCTTTCAACAATTGGAAGGCTTTACTCTGGTCTTATTCCCACTCATACTTAACATTTTTCCTTGTTAACTTGGTCAATGGTGCAACAATACGTGAGAAGTCTTGAATGAATTTCCAATAATACCTCGCCAGAACCAAGAAACTACGAATCTTGGTAGGGGTTCTCGATGCTTCCCATTTCTCAATAGCTTCAAACTTTGCAGGATCTACTTTTATGCCTGCCTTAGAAACAACATGACCCAAGAACTATACTTCCCACAATCAAAACTCACACTGTGACAACTTGGTATATAACTTTTCTTTCTTTAGAAGTTCAAGAATTAAATAAAGATGTTTGGCATGCTCCTCTTCAGATCTTGAGTATATAAGAATATCGTCGATAAATACAATGACAAATTTATCAAGATATTCATTATATACCCGGTTCATTAAATCCATAAATGCAGCTGGAGCATTTGTTAAAACAAATGGCATGACCAAAAATTCATGATGTCCGTATCTGGTTCGGAATGTTGTTTTGGCAATATCTTCGTCTCTAACTTTTAGCTGATGATATCCTGACAGTAAATAGATATTAGATAAATAACTTGCTCCAACTATTTGATCAAACAAATAATCGGTTCTTGGTAAAGGATATTTATTATTTATCGTCAGCTTATTCAGTTCTGGATAATCAATGCACATTCTCATCGACCCATCTTTCTTTTTAACAAACAACACCGGAGCACCCCAAGGTGAAGTACTCGGTTTGATGAAGCCCCTATCAAGCAATTCTTTCAATTGAGTCATTAATGCCAGACAATATGGAGCTTTAGCCATTGGTGATGCCCCAGACATCAAATCAATTATGAACTCCACGGATCGATCAGGTGGTAAAATAGTTAGATCTTCTGGAAATACCTCATGATATTCACTGACAACATGAATGGATTCTTGTTTACGCTTTTCTTTCTTTGAGTCAACCACATAAGCTAGAAAAACTTGACACCCTTTCTATACACATTTTCTGGCTTTCATGCAGATATCAGGCTGTTATGATGATCCCACCAATCACCATAAATCACAATCCAACTCTAACCAATATTGGCCTAATTTTCTGCTAACCAATCCATGCCCACCACAACATCAAACCCTTTCATCGGTATTGGGAACAAACGAATTGGCAACCCAGACCCCTCAATTTTAATTTGACAATTATCAAAAACACAGATAACAAATACTTGACTATTATTAGCAGTATCAACTACTAAAGTATAATCAAGAGGCACATAATTCACATATAGACATCCAACAAAAAGAGGTGATAGAAATGAATAATTTACACCAGAATCAAATAACACTTTGGCTTATAAAGAGTTGATAAGAAAGGTACATGTTACCACATCAGGGGTCTACTTCGCCTCTTCTTTTGTCATCTGAAAAGATCGGACCCTCGCCCTATTCGATTCACCTTTTCGGATGTTGACTCCCCCAGTGCGCTCGGAGTATTTCCACCCAAAGTCAGTCTTGGAGCCTTTAACTGAGGACAATCTAGCTTGATATGGTCAGAAGAATTACAATGAAAACATCTTTGAGGAATCCTACAATTCCTAGACAAGTGTCCTAGCTCCCCACATCTATAACACTTCTTCTGTTCAAAATTACAGTTACCCTGATGAACACGGTGACTTCTCTGGCACGGTCTTTCACCAAATCTTTGGACAAGATGATTCTCTGTCTTTACAAATTTTGGTCTTTTCTATTTAGTTGAAGACCCTTCCCATTTTCTTTTCTCTACCACCTTCTCCTCCTTTTGCCTGTTCTTGCTCCTTTATGTTGTCTCTGTAGCATCGACTGCTAGAGGAAATGTAGAGGGAGTCATAGAAATCACGAAATCTCGTATTGAAGGCTTTAACCCCCAGATGTACCTCTCGACTTTACGAGATTCTAAAGAAATATAACGTTATGCAAATCGGGAGTGCTAGATAAATTTTTCAGTGTACTCCCGTATCGTCTGATTATCTTGTTCTAGTTTCAAGAATTCCTTTTCTAATTGTCTGACAGTTGCTTTCAGACAGAACTATTCTCTAAATCGGTCAACAAATTCCATCTAAGACATTGTTTGCAACATATTAGGTCTTGCTAGTGATTCAACTTCCCACCATTACACATCATTTGACTTCAGCATTGATACAACAAATCTATCTTCATATGAACATTTACTGGTATTAAATACAGATTTTATCTCTCTTAACCTGCACATTGCCTTTACCGGACCTCTTTCTCCGGAAAATGTTGGGGGTTACAAGTTAAAAACTAGACATGGGAATGGGGCGGGGATGGGGTGGGGACCTCAATCCCCGTCCCCTATTACTTATCTTTATCCCCGTCCCCATTCCCGTCGGGGAATATAATCGCATCCCCATCCCCATCCACAATGGGGAACAGGGATCCCCAACGGGGAAACGGGGATTTTTTTTTCGTTTATGTAAGTTATTTTAAATTAAATATGTGAAAGAAACATTTTCAATAAACCTAAAATTAAAATGAATTTAATTTAATACAAAAAAACCACATCATAAAGAACTAATAACCTAAAACCAATTTTTTTTTAATTTAATCAAGAAAGACTTAAATTCACATATATTAAAAGATATTGAGTAATATAAAACCATATCAATATAAAAAAACTTATCAAGTAATTGTATTTTGACTTGACATCCAAAAAATTGCATATTAACAACCAAAAATAACAATTTTAGAATATAAATCTAGTTAGGAAATAGAAAACTATAAATTAACGCTTTAGTTGAAATAAATAATATATATATATATATATAATTTATTAATTAATATATATAACTGGTACGGGGCGGGGCGGGGAGTACCATACCCGTCCCCGTCCCCGGTTTGAGACAAACGGGGATCCCTGTCCCCATCCACATCCTCGTTTTAGCAGGGAATCCCCATCCCCGACGGGTCGAGGCCCATTCCCATGCCTATTAAAAACAATTTGATATCGCCCCCTCTGGTGTTTGTAGATAGAATCTGTGGATTTATTTCGACCATTTCTGTCTCTATCCTGGCCGGTACCTCAGAATAGATGTTAGAGTATTCTTTAGCTTACTTATTTCTTTTGCTAACATGTCTCGAGTAACATACTCAGGAGGTTTACTGGTTCTTGATTCACGTTCTCCTGAATTCATTCACCCTCGTCTAGATGAATTTTAGGATGATTGATTCTTCCTCTCCCACAACCCCTTCCATGGTCTCTATCCCGACCTCTCCCTCTGCCTACCAGTAAATTTGTAGGAATATTTTCTGGTGAACTCTCCTGTTCATCTGGGCTAATAAGAGCGATCCTTTTAGATCTTTGTGAATGACTTGCCATCTGTACATTTTCAATATTTAATATTCACTTAATCACATTCCCAAAGATAATAACGTATCCAAGTATAAATATGTACCTGTAAATTCATAATTACCTTGGCCAGTTGTAATTTGGATTTACCTTAATATCGTTATCCTAACGCATCATATCTATTCCAATGGTTCTACGTATATCAGGGATTCTTAAATATGCAAATAATATAGTTCAAGTCTAGGCATCATGTTGGATACCTAAATCGCTTAAACTCAGGCTCTGATACCAAACTTGTAACACCATAAGACCACATTTGCATTTAACCATATATTTCCATATATCAAGAAATATAATTTACACATTTGGTCCCAAACTTTCTACAAAAGTTATGTTACAAAATAGATAACAACTTTTTCCACAAAATCTCTATACAATCCATGTACACATAACTAGTATCTATATACAAAAGAAGATTAAGCTAGCCCCAAAATTTACATGCATGCATAATATTATCACTTCACAATTTTTCATTCCCCTAATCCTTTGGTTGTGCTCGACCTGTAATGCATATTTTTAAAACACAAAATGAGGGTTAGACCTTGAGGACTAGTGAAAAATCTCTTTGATGCAATTATAATGTGAAAAAAATCACCAAATCATATTTATGAAATCATATTCATAATAATAACAAATATACATCATTTGGATATAACAAACCTCGTTTATTGCATCCAATTACCCAATTAACTTAATGAACACATTATGAATAAACTTGTTGCATCATATACATGAATTTAAAATTTTCTCGCATTACATGAATGAGACAACCCCATTTCCTCGCAACACACTAGTGCGAGGACTACAACTCATCGCATCATACTGATGCAGTAAACCCAAGTTGTCGCATCATACTGATGCAGTAAACCCAAGTTGTCGCATCATACAGGTGCGATAAATCAACTTTGTCGCATCCTAAAACTTACTCCTCGCATCATATAGGTGCGATAACCACACTTCATTGCATCAATAAGATGCGATAACCCAAAGTTATCGCATATCACAGATGCGACAACCCCAAGTTATCGCATCATAAGGATGCGATAATTATGAACACTTGATCGAAACCCAATGTGATAACCAGATCCTGGTTATTACCCAAGGTATTTAGATACGTGATTGTCTGATTTAATAATTGTGTGATAGCATGATAAACTGATATGTTTGATACATGCTGGTATGCAAGTTTGTGCATTTAAGTGGATAAATATATATATATATATATATATTTATGTATGCATAAAATATAAATGTGTATATGTATTTATGCATGCAATTATACATGGGTATATATGCATGTGTGTATGCATGGATGCATGTGGGTAGCATGAGGTGGAAAGGGGAGTATGGAAGGCGGTTTGAAYCGACCTTCCATATTTGGGAGGTATAAAAGGGTAGCCTCTCTTTATTTTGATGTTTGCCTGCTATTTTTGAGGAAGTTAAGAGCTTTAAAGTGAGGTGTTGTCCGGTTTACTAAAAGGAGGTGATTTCAAGATTGATTGCAAGTGTCAAAGTTTCAAAAGGATTGATTTCTAGCGTTTTGGATTCAAAAGCTTTATAAGGTGAGTGGTTTCTAAACCTTTTTGCATAATGATTCTACTGGTTTTATTTGTATGTTTGGTATTGTTCATATTGGAAAAATACCAYRAAATTATTGTCTAARTAGTTGTCCGGACAAAGAGTGACCGGATAAGAGTTTAAACCGGACAAGCCTTAGACGGTTTATTGTCCGGATTGTTTTAAACCGGACAAGCCTTGAAAGGTTTATTGTCTGGATTGTTTTAAACCGGACAAGCTTTAAACGATTTAGTGACCAGACTAGTTTAAACCGGAGAAGTCATGAGCGGTTTGTTGTCCGAAGTTGGTAAACCGGTTGAGTGTTGAGCGGTTTATAAATGGTAGTAGTATTTATGATTTTAAACTGAGAAATAGGAATACGACCATGTGGTGAGCGGTTTAGTCTTAAACCGGACGAGTCTTGAATGGACTGTTGTCCGGATTTGTTATCCGTTCAATATGAATATTGTTCTAAGTGTTAAACCGTTCAATGAATGTGTGATGTGTTGACCGGACTTGATATCCGGACAAAGTGGACTTTAGTCCAAGTGTTTTAAACCGGATGATTGTTGACCGGATTTGTTGACCGGATTCGTTGACCGGATGATTGTTGACCGGATTTGTAATGATGTCTTGTGTTTTTGAAAGAAATTACTATTAAAAATGAAGTTTTGATATAAATGTTTTCAAACTGATTACAATTCCAATGACTGCGGTCTATTCGGAATTATTTTATAAATATTTTGAAGAAGTGATAAGGGTGGCATATCAATGAGAGGTGTCCATTTGATATAAGGGTGG